>NC_137975.1:32566553-32706553 GCF_963924665.1 Micromys minutus
TTACAGTTATACTAGTTGTACAAAAATATTTATGATTTCGCCTAATCATTAATATTTCCTGTTTCTGTTTGTCCCTTTTATTAAATCCATTCTTATTGATTGTATATTTACTGGGTCTTTGACCTACATTTTCTAAAAAATAATTACATATTTTGATTGTATTCTTTTTGGTCTTTAAGTGTAAATTTTAACCAATTCAAATTTAAAAATCAGATCTTTATTCTGCTCTGTCACTAACATTGGTATTTTATTTTATTTAACTTTAAAAATTGGATGTCTGCTTTATTATACTAAAATGTTTATAAGATGTGTGGCTTAAGCATACTTTCTAAAACCAGGTAGATCATTTCTTTACTTTCTCTCTCTCTCAATATGTACATATATTGAGATATGTAAATATATAATATAGATATATAAAGAGAAATATTTATAGATATAGATGTGTATATATATATATGTATATATATATATATATGTATATATATATATGCTGGATGATAGTGATAGATGATTGATACAGATATAGATAAGATGTAGGTGATAGATATAGATAGATATAAATATATAGATGCATGATATAGTTTAGATATAGATATAAAGATAGATATAGATATAGAGATATATGATATAGATATATAATATAGATATATATAGAGAGATAGATATAGATGTAGATGATAGATATAGATGATATAGATATAGATATATATGTAGACATGAAAATATCACTATTTGCCCATTTGCAGATAATATGATAGTATTCTTAAGTGACCCTAAAATTTCCAACAGAGAAATTCTAAGCCTAATAAACAACTTCAGAAAAGTGGCTATAAATAAAATTGACACAAACAAATCAGTAGCCTTCTTCTATTCAAAGGATAAACAGGCTGAAAAAAAAAAATTAGAGAACCAACACTCTTCACAATAGCCACAGATAATATGAAATACCTTTGTGTAACCCTAACCAAGCTGATGAAATATCTGTATGACACGAACATCAAGTCACTGAAGAAAAGGAATCAAAGACCTTTCATATTCATGTATTGGCAGGATTATTATAGTAAAAATGGTTATCTTACCAAAAGCAATCTACAGATTCAATGCGATCCCCGTCAAAGTTCTAACTCAATTTTTTATAAAGTTAGAATGAACAATTTGCAAATTTATTTTGGAATACCAAAAAACCCAGGAAAGCAAAAAATATTCTGAAAAATAAATGAACTTCTGGAGGAATAAGCATCCTTGACTTCAAGATGTATTAAATAATATCTTGATGAAAACTGCTGCAGTGAGTTTGGTTGGTTGATAATTTTGTTCTTCTCATGGGGTTGCAGATCCTTTCATAGGGGAATTCTAAGGTGTTGTTTTGGTAGTAGGTGGTTGGGAAAAGGAGCATTTTCATGGAAGCAATGGCACGAGAAAGGAGGATGGGAGTTGGGGGGGGGTATAACATTTGAAATGTAATAAAAATGATGAAGAAAAAAATAAGTTACTTCTATTTTGCCATGTGAGTCCTAGGGACCTGCCTCAGATCAGGAGGTTTTTAACTGCTGAGACATCTTACCAGCCTGGCACAGGGCTATTATATTAATTTGTCTTAAGATTACAGTGCAGATTCTGGCACTGTCTGGCATCAATAAGAAGAGAAGCCCTTGGTCTTCTTAAGACTACTTTCTCCAGTTTAGGAAATTGCCAGGGAAATGAAGTGGGTGTGGGTGGTTGGGAGTGGGTACATATTCATGCAAGCATGGGCAGGGCAAAGGGACACTGGAGACAGTGGAAAGGGACTAATCGTTGAAATGTAAATATATAAAACATCTAATAAAGATAAAAGTAAAATAAATGCTTAAAGGGTTAACAGAATAGAAAAGGAACACCATTTTAAAAATAGAAGTACAGTTGTTTACCCTCCACTTTCAAATAGCTTATAGAATTGAACTCTGCACATTGGTAAGCATCTGGCATACCACTATAGTTTCTCTGTAGACCTTGGTTTTTGAGTCACGGCCTCATTATGTAGCCCAAAAGAATCTTGTTTTCTTCACCTCATTGAGTCTCCTTCCTGAGATCTGGCATTACATTCATGGGCCACCAGTCCCAGTATCATTCATTTCTTTTAAAATGTGTTTCTTTCTTAATTTTTTAAGGTAATGTTACATTTTACAGACGTAATTTTGATAAAGTAGCAAAAAGAATATTATTGATATACTGAGAAAGGGTGTTAAAAAGAGAGAGCTTGCAAAGTATAACTTGTACAGTCAAAGGTAAAGTCTGATGCAAAATGAGAAAGGGATCTGGACTCCTTTGAATGTCTGCTTGCTTTCACTATAATGAACATATGCCAAGCATTAAAAGTATAGAGTACAGAGTCCCTGATAATTGGAACTTTATAATTCTTAGACACTAATAACTATCTGTGGCTTGTTGTCTCTACTTTTCAGTATGCTATGATAAAGAAAAATGATAAAATAATGAGATATAGTAATGGTCCCACAAAGATGAGGAACAATGTGGTATAAAAACATTTAGATCCATATTATATTGGAGTTCCACAGTTATTCTCTAAAATTTACATCATTACTCAATGACATTTAATATATGATCATTCTAATCCTCATGTTTCCACTACCTAATATTTAAGACTTAATTTGTGAAATACAGTCAGTAGGACATGTCCTACAATGAAGATTCAAAGCCATTTTCCCACAGATATGACAGTAGCTTGACTAGATCAATTTAATAAATAAAAAATATTATGGTTATATATCATGGTTTTCACAGCTATTGCAATGACTGAAGAGTGTCTATATGTGTTCTGGTATCCTCTCAGCTTCCTAAATTAGGAATAATGTGTATAAGGAAGCTCTTTACCTCAAAATGAATTTCTCGTCTTTATATTTTTTTAAAATCCTTTATTTCTTGTTAAGATTTAGTTTCACTAATTAGAAGCCAGTCATATAAGTTATGTAAGGATGGACGGGAAACAAAATGTGTTAGGATTAGCATGGTGGTACTCTTCAATAACCTTATTTTATATAAATATTATGTTTTAAGGCCTACCATATGGTACTCGACAACCAGTTGTGCCCCTACTTCAGTAAGCCTATATCTCCCTCTCTCCTTAGTTATTTGTAATACTTGTATAGGATTGAGCCTCTTGGCCTTTCGCTAACCCACTTTTACATATTTATTGTTCTTGTTCTTGTTTAGAAGTGTAAGCAGTGAATATACAAGTAAGCAAATTAAAAGAAACTTGTGTCATGAAATACAAATACACTGCTTTTGAAAAGACTAATCAATAAGAGACAGTAATGGGTTCAGTTCTTTCTGTCTCTCCAACTTCATGCCTTTACAACTTTAGCAGAGGGAGCAATCGTTGGAGTTTTTAGCTTGTGGTGTGTGAATGAGAGAAGAGAGCAAAACAGAATTATAAAGAATGCTTTCACTCTGTGAAAAATGGGGCACTACAGCGGTGGCTCTTAACCTTGGCAGTGCTATTAGAATCACTGAGAGAGCTTTCCAAAATACCAGTGCCAGGCTGCATTCTTGGAGGAAATGACTGGTCTTAGATAGCACATAGATAAAGCAATATGTTTGAAAACTCTCTAGGTGATTCTAATTTGCAGCCTACACTGAACATAAGAGCACTAAAGTTAAGAAGCTCTTTGAGCAAAGATCCCTAGATTGACATGCTTACATTTGGTCCAGTTTTCAGGTAGTCTCTTGTTTCAGATTGTTGGGTATCTGAGACAAAGAACTTTCCCAAGTCTAAGAACAAAGTGTTGCTTCTGCCTGTAAAGAGATCAGCACATATGGTTTCCTGTGACGTGGCTCTTATTAAGGAGCAGCCCTTTCTATTGAATTTCATATTAAGAGATAGTAAACAGTAGGGCTTGAGAGATTGCAAAGTGTTCCCAAATATGTACTGCCCTTTCAGAGGACCTGGATTCAGAAACTACCAATATTGTGTGGCTCCAAAATGCCTGGCATTCCAGCTCCAGCAGCTTCTGATGCTTTGCCATTTTGTGGTACCTACACTTAAGTGGATATACTAAGACACTTGCACATGCACACAAACACACACACACACACACACACACACACACACACACACACACACATATTGTGGTAGTTTGAATATGCTTAATCTAGGGAGAAACATTATTAGAAGGTGTGGTCTTATTGGAGGTAGTGTGTCAGTGCTGGGGTAGACTGCCTGAAAGAGTCTTGTGTTTGCCTTTGGAACAAGATGTGGAACTCTTAGCTCCTCTGGTACTATGTCTGCCTTGACACTCACATTCTTTCCACCATGATGATGATGTACTGAACCTCAGAACTAATGACCCTGCCCCAATTAACTACCCTTTATCAGAATTACCTTTATCGTGGTGTCTCTTTAAAGTAATGAAAACCCGAAGACCATGATTGGTACCAGACACTGGGGTATTTCCATGATTTGCCTGATCATGTTTTTGTTTGAAGATTGCAGATTTTGGGACTTTCAATTTGGAAAGCAGTAAAATGATTTAAGTGATATTTAATGGGCTATACTTGTAGGAATATTGAAGACTTTTGCTGAGAGTAATTTAATCTGTGAAAGCCTGCACTAGAGTTTTTAGAGGAGAACAATGGCAGTATGTTGCCAAGAGACTGTGCTAGTGATATTTTAAGGAACAGTATGTCTGGTTTATGCCCTTTTCTGAGGCTAAAGTAAAGAGAGTCAAATTAATAGCATAGACAAAGGAGGTATCAAAGCACTCTGGTTTTCACTCTGTGTTGTGTTTTAGTGTAAGGAAGCATGCAAATCTCCCTACTTGTTGTGGTTGTGCATGCCAGAATAATTTGCTGAAAGTGGTGGAGGTAGGAAGACCATGTGTATGAGGCTGGATTAGAATTAAATGTATGTGATACCATTTCTGGGTCAAAGCTTTTCATAGCCAGCATTCCTCAAGATCTGGATCCAAATCATGTGAATTCCAGCCGCCAGATCTGGATCACAAGTGTGCCCTCCATTTCTGGATTATAGTTCATTCAAGATTAAAAGTCCAAATTGAAACAACTGGATAATAATGCCTAACATGATATAATTATTGCATGTTCAAATACAAACTCAGAAACAATGAGCTTAGAAGGGTGGGATTCTGCCCTAAGGTTACCAGTCTCTTAATCCATTTCTCTCCTTAAACATAGTAGTCAGATCCTTTGTACTTTCTGGTTCTTTCTCTTTGTCTCTCT
The DNA here is from genome assembly GCF_963924665.1 of Micromys minutus. Lineage (NCBI taxonomy): Eukaryota > Metazoa > Chordata > Mammalia > Rodentia > Muridae > Micromys > Micromys minutus. The sequence goes on from NC_137975.1 coordinate 32,571,789, forward strand.
CTTCTCTCTCTCTCTCTCTCTCTCTCTCTCTCTCTCTCTCTCTCTCTCTCTCTCTCTCTCTCTCTCTAGTTTTATTACTAGAACCACATATTTTGTATTTTTTTTCTTTCTATACTTGCTGTGCTTCATCAAAAAAAAAAAGCTCTTCATGAGAATAAACTAAACAAAAGCACAGTTAGGCCTTTCAAAACCTTATCACAGTCCCTGATACCAACTTCTATTTTAGGGATTCTGTTGTAGTAAAAGTATACCATGAGAACCGTAAGTGTTTTGAAGGACATTTAATTGTGGCTGGCTTAATAACTGAGGTTTAGGTTCATTATCATCATGGCAAAATGCATGCTAGTATCTGAGCAGGTATAACACTGGAGAAGCTGAGAGTTCTACATGTTGTTCCAAAGGCAAACAGGAGATGACTGTCTGTCTTTAAGGCAGCTAGGGGGAAGGCCTCACAGTGATATACTTCCTGCAACAAGGCCACCCCTCCTAATAGTACCACTCCCTGAGCTAAGCCTATGCAAACAACGATAAAACTATATATATAAAACTTTTTAAAAGTATCAGAAGAGAATCTGCATTTAGGCACACACTAGCATGTTTCTGCTCTAAAATTTTGTGAGAAATACCTCTCATATGCATTTTTAATATATTCTCCTAAATGTAGCTGAGCATATTTATTACAGAACATTCAGATTTTTGGTGTATAGAACATCGGTGAGAATAACAGTTTCATTTGAAAGATGTTTTTATAGATAAAAATATCTCTTGTGGTACTTTCATTCTAACTTCAGCATATATATATATATATATATATATATAGATATAGATAAATAGATAGATAGATAGATAGATAGTGGAAGTGAATGCTGAGATGGCCTTTTATTTTATTTTATTTTTTAAATGACTTTATTTTACAAAACAAAGATAAATGTACAGATTATAAACATTTTTTGCTAAATTTATACATTTTTGTCAGTACTGTTTTTTCAGATATTAAAATAATTTCTACATAAAACTATGTGAATATATTTTTTAGTCAGTATTTGATTTTTTCGAGGGCTTGACAGTATGTATTGAAAACCTAATAGTTACCATGAGCGTAAAGTACATGCAAAACAAAACGCAATATGGAAATAGTCAAAGTCTTCTTGTTTTGTAAATAATTTTTTTTTGTTTTCTTGATTTTTTGGACTTCATACAGTCTGTGAGTTGTTTCTGGGGGAGTGCAAGCCTATGGGGTTAGCATCCCAATATCAGTGACTGCATATTATGTCTGTTTTTTTTGTGACTGGGTTATCTCACTCAGAATGATATTCTCTAGATGCAGCCATTTTCTTAAGAATTTGGTCAAGTCATTGTTTCTGGTGGCTGAGTAGTATTCCATTGTGTAAATGTACCACAATTTTTGTATCCATTCATCTTCTGAAGGACATCTGGGTTCTTTCCAGCTTCTGGCTATTATAAATAGAGCTGCTATGAACATTGTGGTGCATATATCTTTGTTGTGTTGTTGTGTATTAAAGTGTCTCTGGGATATATGCCCAGAGATGGCCTTTTAAATGAAGTTTAGCTATGTAGAATAAAAATTTATAAAATTATATAATAAAATTACTATTTTTAAATATAGAGATGCATAGCTCTGTCTTTTATTTTAGTCTGCAAATAACACAGGAAAAAACCTAGTAGATTGAAATCTTTAATGATATCAAGCAATATTTGGAAATTTATACCTATTTTAGTTATGTTTATATTTGCTTATAATTTCACAGAAACCAATTAAGCCAGCTCCAATTTCAAAGAGCCCCAGGGAATGATGTAGCTGTTAATCAGGCATCATACACATCGTTCATCCCTAATGATGCTACTTGAACAAGAGGTTCTGGTTAATAAATTAAATAGAAGAGATTATGATATCCTGCTATAAGAAATTAATTTTCTTGTTATGTCTCTAAGGAGACATACCTTGTACCACAGAGAAAATATCTCTTCTTTCATAATATTCTGATTCCTGGTTTTTATTTCAATGAAAGTGAATTCTATTATCATCAGTGTGCAAGGCCTATAGCTGATTAGGAAATGTGAAGGCTTCAGCAATTGTAAGCAAGGACAATTAACTAACATTTCATTTAATAACTCTGAGTAAACACTGATTGTCTTTGGTATCACAAACTGTTAAAGGACAAAATTCTCTACATAATCAAAAATGACTTAACTCAAAACATTATTTTAAGTCTGTCCATAACAAGGAAAAAGACATTTGAAGTTAAGGACTACAGAATAGAAAAACAAAGTACAAAAGAAAGGAGAAGAAAGATACATATATTTAATGCACAAATCCATAGATCAAAGATAAAGAAGGGAAGTCCAGGCTGGAGGACTCTTCTCAGAGCATGAAAAATTATAACTATAGTTATAAAAATGAAGAAGTATTCAACCTTCACTTTTGAGATTGAGTCTATATAGGCTTACATATTTAAACAACTCATATCAGTTGGTAATGATCTTGGGAAGGCTGTGGAACATTTGGGATTGGAGCTTGTCTGGTAGAAGGTTGTCAGTAGAGGCAAAACCTACTCTTTGATGCTCCTGCTCTTGATTTGCTGGTTGTCACATAGCTATACCTCAAGCTCCCTCTATTGGGGACCATTTCATTCCCAATGTAAACCTTCATCAAAGTGATAGACTGTAACTTTTAACAATGTGAGTCAGTCAACCCTCCCTTAAGTTGCTTATGTAAAGAACTAAGTGACAATGAAATGGGGGAAAAACTGTTATACATGTGTCTCTCTTTTGAGAATCAGTACTGCAATTATAACTCTCATTCATTTTAGAGACAGTTCAGTCTGAGTTCAGACTATGCTTAGTCACTTCCAGGGGATCTTTTTGCCTGCTCAATAATGTCTTAAGTTTTATTGCATGTGTATCTTAATTATAACTGTGCATTGTTACATTTCATCTATGGAATTTATGACTCCATTAGTAAAATAAGATGAATTATATTACAATTAGTGAGTTACATCCTAGGTATTTTTGTTATTTAAATCCCACTGTAAAATCCTTATAAGTAGAAGCTAATTGATATGACTGTCTATAACTGTCATGTGTACAAGGAATATTGTTTTACATACACACAAGACTAATAACAAAACAACGTGGTTAAAAGTCTGCAGAATGCAGCTGTAACTACAGAGATAACTAGTCTTCACCATTTATTCATTAGATGTTTGCCAGTTTTAAAAAAATTAAATTAGATTTGACAACAGATGTTTATCTTATGGTGAATGATATAGTTTGGACCAACATAGGTGGGAAATAGGAAGTTAATGGAATAGAAATAATCATAATATATTATATAAATATATAAAATTGTGAAGAGATCTAAAGTTAGAAATTACCCCATTCATATGAACTAGTGTGAACCAGTTAACTGGATAGCTAATTAAATTAAATAATTCTGTGATTACTGAAGACTTTATTTCAAAAATGAAATATCAGAACAATTTTAGCCCTGTCAATGATTAAAATTTATCATATATGTACACACTCAAAGTAAATGACCTTAAACTCTGGTATAGGTTAATTTTGAAATAATTGCATAAAGACATTTTTTTTCTAGGCCAGTAAGATTACAGTACTTCAATATAAATGTATGCTTTTAAAAGCAACTCTAGTCAGAATTTAAATAATCATTTGATGATGATCAAAATATATTAGTTAAGCAAACTCTCTTTAATAATATGTTTTCTGTCTCCTTTAATATGAAAATTTTGCACATAGAAAATACCACAATCCAAATATATTAATTAATAAAGTTTAAAAACCTAAATAATTTAGAAAACAACTAATCCATCGAAAAATTTTATATTATTGACATAATTTACTGAATTAATTAAATTAAATTAATGAATTATGTTTTTACCTCACAATACCTTTAAAACATATATATGACATTATTTCAGAAATTTCAGATATTTAATACTTATGTTGAAAAGTAAATATTAAATGTAGAGAAGGTAGCAATATTTCTCTTCATCATGTACATATTTGTTCTGTGAATCAGTGTATTTAAATAAAATCTATGAGGGTTTTGAAATATAGTAATATTGCTTTAAAGAAAAATAGGCAAACAAAACAACGGGCAATAAAAACTCAATGTCAATCATCTATTAGCAACCAACATACTGAAAAATACAAATTAAGCTATTTTTTTTAACCTACTGAACCAAGTTTAATTGGGGTTGTTCATGGGGCATGGGTGAGGAGTTACTTAAAGGCATCAAGGAGGCTTATGCACACCCGCACTGTTGAAGAAGAGTCTCACATGTACATAAAGGGCCACTACATGACATATCTCATAAGATTGATGAGATCATTTCTGCTTCGATGAGATCCGAGTTTTGAAGGGTCTTATGTGGGTAACTGTCACTTCTCTGTTTTCTTTTTTTAAATACGGTTGTAATTAAGTATTTTGGGGTATCTATACATACATGTATGTATATATGCAATCATAATATAGGAAAAGAGATTATTAATTTGAGGATATAGGAGAGAAACTGGGAGGCGCTTTAGGAAAAAAAAGGGGATGTGATACAGTTCTATTTTAATTAAAATATATTCTTTTTTTAAATTTTTTTTCTTGATCTTCACACAGTCTGTGGGTTGTTTCAGGGCTTTCTGGGGTTAGTATACAATGATCAGTGACTGCATATTATGTCTGTTCTTTGTGAATGGGTTATCTCACTCAGGATGATATTCTCTAGATGCATCCAATTTCTTGAGAATTTCGTTAGGCCATTGTTTCTGAAAGATGAGTAGTACTCCACTGTGTAAATGTACCACACTTTTTGAATCATTCATCTACTGAAGGACATTTAGGTTCTTTCCATCTACTGGCTATATTAAATAGAGCTGCAATGAACATTGTGGTGCATGTATCTTTGTTCTATGTTGGAGTATCTCTGGGGTAAATGCTCAGAAGTGGAATAGCTGGGTCTTCTAGTAGTACTATGTCCATTTTTCTGAGGAACCCCCAGATTAATTTCCAGAGTGGTTGTATCAGTTTACAACCCAACCAACAGTGGAGAAGCGTTCCTCTTTCTCCACTTCCTCGCCAGCCTCTATTGTCATCTGCGTTTTGGATCTTGGCCAATCTAACTGGTGTGAGGTGGAATATCAGGGTTGTTTTGATTTGCATTTACCTGATGGCTAAGGATGTTGAGCACTTTCTTAGATGTTTCTCAGCCATTTGATATTCCACAATTGAGAAATTTTTGTTTAAGCCTGTACCCCGTTTTTAATAGGGTTGTTTGATTCTCTGGTATCTCACTTTTTGAGTTCATTTTATACCTTGGATATTAGGCCTCTATCTGATGTGGGGTTGGTAAGATACTTTTTCCACTCCATTGCTTTCCATTTGTTTTCATGATAGTGTCTTTAGCCTTCCAGAAACTTTGGAATCTCATTAAGTCCCATTTCTTAATCTTTGAACTTAGAGCTTAAGCTATTGGTGTTCTGTTTAGGAAATTTTCTCCTGTGCCTATGTGTTCTAAGGTTTTTCCTACTTTCTCATCTAATAGTTTCAGTGTACCTGGTTTAATGTGGAGATATTTGATCCACTTGCACTTGAGCTTGGTACAAAAAGATAAAAAAGGGACTATTTTCATTCTTCTGCATGCTGAGTGCCAGTTGGACCAACACCATTTGTTGAATAGGCTGTCTTTTTTCCATTGAATGTTTACAGCTCCTTTGTCAAAAATCAGGTGACCATATACCTGAGGGCTCATTTTTGGATCTTCTATTATATTCCATAGATTCACTTGCCTATTTCTGTACCAGTACCATGCATTTTTCAGCACAATTGCCTTGTATTATTGCTTGAGGTCAAAGATAGTGATTCCCACAGATGTTTTCCTGTTGTTGAGGATGGATTTCCCTATACTAGGTCTTTTGTTATTCCAAATGAAATTGCACACTGTTTTTTCCAACTCAGTGAAGAACTGGGTTGGAATTTTGATGAGACTGCATTGAATCTGTAGATTGCTTTCGGTAAGATGGCCATTTTTAAATGTTTATCTTTCCAATCCATGAGCATGGGAGATCTTTCCATTTTCTGAGATCTTCCTCGATTTCCTTCTTTAGAGGTTTGAAGTTCTTGTCATACAGGTCCTTCACTTGCTTAGTGAGAGTGACACCAATGTATTTCATAGTTTTTGTGACTATTGTGAAGGGTATCTTTTCCCTAATATCTTTCTCCACATGATTGTCCTTTGAATATAGGAAGGCTACTGATTTGTTTGAGTTAATTTTATATCCAGCCACTTTGTTGAACTTGTTTATCAGCTGTCTAGTTCTCTGATGGAATTTGTGGGGTCGAAAAATTACACTATCATGTCATCTGCAAATATTGATGTTTTTACTTCTTCCTTTCCAATTTGTATCCATTTGATTTCCTTTTGGTGTCTAATTGCTCTAGCCAGGACTTCCAGTCCTATGTTTAATAGGTAGGGGGAGAGTGGGCAGCCTTGTTGAGTTCCTGATTTTAGTGGGATTGCTTCAAGTTTCCCACTGTTAAATTTGATGTTGGCTGTTGGTTTGCTGTATATTGCTTTTATTATGTTTATTTATGGACCTTGGTTTCCTGTTTTTTCTAAGACTTTTAACATGAAGGAGAGCTGAATTTTGTCAAATGCTTTCTCAGCATCTAGTGAGATGACCATGTGTTTTTTTTCTATGAGTTTGTTTATATGGTGGATTACGTTGATGGATTTCCTTATATTAAACCATCCTTGCATGCCAGGGATTAAGCCTACTTGATCATGGTGAATGATCATTTTGATGTGTTCTTGGATTCGGTTTGCAAGGATTTTGTTGAGTATTTTGGTATCAATGTTCATAAGTGAGATTGATCTGAGGTTCTCTTTCCTTGTAGGGTCCCTGTGTGGTTTAGGATTGAGGGTTATTGTACCCTCCAAAAGTGAGTTGGTAGTTTTCCATCTGACTCTATTTTTTGGAATAGTTTGGAGAGTATTGGTATTATGTCTTCAATAAATGTCTGATAAAATTAATCACTAAACCCATATGGACCTGTGCATTTTTTTGGTTGGGACATTTTTGATAACTGCCTCTATTTCTTTATGTGTTATGGAATAATTTAGATGGTTTACCTGGTCCTGATTAACTTTAGTACTTTGTATCTGTCTAGTAATTCATCCATTTCCTCCAGATTTTCCATCTTTGTTATGTATAGAGTTAGGATTTTCTAGTATGATATAATGATTTCTTGAATTTCCTCAGTTTCAGTTTTTATGTCTCCACTTTCCTTTTTGATTTTGTTAATTTGGATACTCTCTCTTTGCCCTCTAATTAGTCTGGCTAAGGGTTTATTAATCTTGTTGATTTTCTCAAAGAATCAGCTCTTGGTTTTGTTGATTCTTTCAATGATTCTTTTTGTTTCTATTTGGTCGATTCTGCCCTAAGTTTGATTATTTCTTGCAGTCTACTCCTCTTGGTTGTATCTGCTTCCTTTTGTTCTACAGCTTTCACCTGTGCTTTCAAGTTGCTGAAGTATGCTCTCTCCAGTGTTATTTTGGAAGCAATCAGAGCTATGAGTTTTCCTCTCAGTACTGCTTTCATTGCATCCCATAGGTTTGGGTATGTGGTGTTTTCATTTTCATTGAATTCTAGAAAATCTTTGATTTCTTTCTTTATTTCTTCTTTGACCCTGCTATCATTTAACAGAGCATTGTTTAGTTACCATGTGTATGTGGGTATTTTTTTTTTTTTTTTTTTTTTTTTTTTTGTCTATGTTGTTGTTAAAGACCAGCCTGAGACCATGGTGATCTGAGAGGATGCATGGGAGTATTTCAATCTTCTTATATCTATTGAGGCTCATATTGTGACCAATTATGTGGTAAATTTTTGAGAAGGTGCCATGAGGTTCTGAAAAGAAGTTTGTTATTTTGTTTGTTTGTTTATATTTTGTTTTTAGAATGATATGTTCTGTAGATATCTATTAATTCCTGTTGGTTTATAACCTCTGCTAGTTTTACAGTGTCCTCGTTCAGTTTTTGTTTCCCTGATCTGTCCATTGGTTAGAGTAGAGTATTGAGGTCTCTCACTATTTTTGTGTGGGGCACAATGTATTTTTTGAGCTTTAGTAGGATTTCTTTTATAAATATTGGTGCTTTTGTATTTGGAGCATATATGTTGATGATTGAGATTTTCTCCTGATAAATTTACCTTGTAATTAGAAAAAGTGTCCTTCCATATCTTTTTTGATAAATTTTGGTTTAAAATTTACTTTATTTGATATTAGAATGGTGACTCCAGCTTGCTTCGCGGGGCCATTTGCTTGGAAGGTTTTTTCCCACCCTTTTACTCTGAGATAATGTCTGTCTTTGTCTCTGAGATGAGTTTCTTGTATGCAACAAATTGCTGAATTTTGTATACATATCTATTCCTATTTCTTTTTATTGGGGAATTGAGTCCATTTATATTAACAGATATCAACGAATATTGTTTGCTATTTCCTGCTATTTTTGCTTTTGGAGGTTGAATTGTTTCTGTATGTCTTTCTTCTTTTGGTTTTCTTGCTTAGAGGTTTTCTTGTTTTTATTGGGATGTAGTTTCCCTCGTTGTAATCAGTTTTCCACCTATAATTCTTTGTAGTGTTGGGTTTGTTGTCAGATATTGTGTAAATTTAGTTTTGTTTTATAACATCTTAGTCTTTCCATCTATGGTGATTGAGAGTTTTGCTGGGTATAGCAGCTTTGGCTACACCTGTGCTCTCTTAGGGTCTGCATGATGTCTGACCAGGCTCTTCTACCTTTCATAGTCTCTGTTGACAAATTGGATGTGATTCTATTTGGTCTGCCTTTATAAGTTACATGGCCTTTTCCCCATACTGCTTTTAATAATTTTTCTTTACTTTGGGCACTTGGCATTTTTATTATTATGTGTTGGGTGTATTTTTTTTCTGATCCAATCTATTTGGAGTTCAGTAGGCTTGTTTTATGCTCGTGGTCATCTCATTTTTAAGGGTAGGGCTGTTTTCTTCTATGATTTTGTTGAAGATATTTACTGTGCCTCTTAGTTGATATTCTTTACCCACTTCTATTCTTAATTTCCTTAGGTTTGGTCTTCTCATTGTGTCCTGGATCTCCTGGACATTTTGGGTTAGGAGCTTTTTGGTTTCTGCATCTTCTCTGACTGTTTTGTCTATGTTTTCAGTGTTGTCTCAGCCCCCCGAGATTCTCTCTTCCATCTCTTGTAGCCTGTTGGAAATGCTTGCATTTGTGACTCCTGATTTCTTTTCTAGAATTTCTACTTCTTGGGTTGTCTCTCTTAGTGTTTTCTTTATTGTGTCAGTTTCAGTTTTAAATTCCTTCTTCCATTCCGCTGTTTGCTATGATGGGAGAGCTGGGTACTGGTTTTGCCAGGTTGTCTTGGTTTCCCTGGGGTATGTTCCTTCCCTTTCCTTTTGCTATCTTGTTGGCAGTCTTGTGTCCCTGGATCACTGCTGGATCACCGCTGGCTCACTGCTGGTTCACTGCTTTTCCAGTTCTGTGTCCCTGAATCACTGCTGCTTCACAGCTGGCTCACTGCTGTTCTGCTGGCTCACTGCTGATCCTGGTGGCAGGTGGTCTGAGTGCAGTTCCTCACTCTTTGTTCAGCTGGGAATAGCCTGATGCAGGGTTACTTACTGGTTCCCTGGAGCAAGATGGGGCAAGGAGGGGGAACAGGGACCACAAGGCTGGCTCACCAATGGCTCACTCAAATTAAGCTACTCATTTATATACAAATAAATATAGAGCCTATTTCTCTTAAAAATTACTACTACCAGGTGTAATCTTTCTAGGTAACCTTCATCATATTATTCATTTCCTCTCATTACTGAATTTAACATTGTTATCTTATTAGTGGAATAGATAATTATCATTAAATTTTTCTAGAGTTTATGTGACTACCATGCTAGCAGAATAATGATTTTTTTTCACTATAAAAAATCAGTGGAATTTTTCCATTAATTTCTGGATGATTGTTGGAGACAGAAGTAATCATTTAGGGACTTTTTTATTATAGAATCAATCCCTCTTTTAAATAGATATTTTCTAAAATTTATAGAGCTTTTGATACACATAACTGAATTTAACTCAAATAAAAATGGTGCCTTGACCATCACTACTACTTTTAATACATAATATCCTTATGAAGATCCATGTGCTGTAGTTTGATTGCTAGCTAATTGGTCCAGGTAAAGTTATTTAGTAGGCCAAGAAAACTCAGGTATGATAAATGGTTTGCTCTTTTCATAAACTAATAACCTTATGAACTATTCAGAGAAGATGAAACCTAGAATATTGACTTTGTTGGAAGACTGAGTTATTGAGGGATGCTTCAGAAGTGTAGATCAGGTCTTCTACTACTCCATCTGTTTTTCTGCTTCTGGGGAGTCTTAAAATAAACAACCCTGCTTCATTAAATGATCCTTACTGGAATTTTTTTGTCTCACTAAACACAGAATATAAAAGGAAATGTCTTAAAACATGAGCCCAAATAAACCCTTCTAATCTGTTTCCTCTCATATTTTGATCATTTTCTTTGATATGACAAAAAGCAAATAACAGAATATTCAAAATTAAATGCTACCAAAGAAACAGTGCAAGAGAACAAGATTTACATTTCACAAGAAGAGAAGCATTTCAAAAGTAGCACAGTAGAATCAAGAAAAGGGAAATGAAAATTGGGGTGAACTGTTGTTCTGATAACTAGTAGCAGAAAAAAAGATATCTTAAGACAGCACAGCTAACAGTAAAGCAGAACGCTATTATTTCCAGCAGTTTTGGTTACTAGAAAGTTGTAAAATACTATAAAACATCTAGGAATATGTCACGCAACACAACACAACAACTTTATATACAGAACTAGATTTGTAGGCATGTAGAAAAGATTCTCTAGAGGCCAGGGACAAGGAGCTAAAATAAGGGTAGGGCTTCAAACGAATGCACTACTGTATTTTAAGAAAATCAGCTGTTCTTGCTTCCCTGTTGTGTGTATGTGCATGTGCATGTGCATTTCTGGGTCTCTTGTGTGTATATATAATAGTTATACAGCAAATAATGTAGAAAATAAGTGACATATTTACACAAAAGAAACACATGTTGCATCCACAAGCAATTACACTGCAATGTTTAGTAAATGTATCTGTTCAGACACTAAAAAAATAAAGAACAACCTCAAATATAAGAAGTGAAAAATGGAATAATCAAATAAATTCACAGTGAGCATATGTAGAAAAATGAATTTTTCAAAGACGAAATAAATAGCAAAGATTTAATTGAGAAATAACACACAGACACAAATTGCTTGTTCAAAATGCATGTTCAAACTTATTAGTCAAGTTTGGACAGGAAAACAAAACAATAAGAAATATTAAGGAGTTGAGTAGGATATTGAAAACTGATTTTTTGGATGTGGTTTTTTGATAAGCTGAGTTCTATGATTTTATATAAAACTGAAGATAGTCAGAACTTATTCAGAAGAAATATGAGGTAATTATACAATTATTCAGTTGCATCTATCTGTACAGATAAAATATAAACATGGAAAACAAATCTGTCAAGATTACATTGACATAAAACACTACAATTATATAGAAGGGTGTATTATGACATTCTAAGGACATATTGTCCTAAGTGCATACAAGCTCACAAACAATGCACACTTAATTTTATTTTGATTGCATGAGCTTGATTGGAAACTTACCTATGGGTATCAGGCATTTAAACTTCACTTGCTTCTTTGTATCTGTATCTCAACCAATATACTAACTAGAACAAAAGCAACCCAAATCCCAAACAATCTTAAGAAATATAAATCCATGTACACATGAAATTTTTGGATGAGGAAATCTGTACCTGAATACATAAAACTTCGTTCATTCAGTTTATCACATTGGCATACATTAAAAATATGAAAAATGACACACTAAAGTGCATGTAGAAAAGGTGTTTTATACAACGCACAAGGCATTCATGATTAGGAAGTTTTGCTATTGCCATTCTGCTCTTTAGTAGCTTCCATTGAGTAGAATCATGGAAAAGTTGCTTCCCTGATGGGATTTGTGTTATGAAGGCTTTGCTGATGAATCCATGTTACACAGATCAAGTGCTTACTAAGTATAATATCATTTTAAATTTGAGAAAGTGTCTATTAGAGAAATCAGTTTTACAGTAATATTCAATAGTTTTAACTTAGTCTTATACATGTTGATGTATAATCTACTAGATAAATGCAAAGTGTACTTTCATGGCTTTATCAACAGCAAGGTAGTTTTTAAAGCAAGAATTCACAAGGAAAACATGAGGCATTTAAAATGTCATAGATCTATTCACAATAATCAGACGTTCTACTAGGATGGTTTTATACATTAGTGAATGATTTATAGCAGGAGTAAAAAGCAAGATCTTGCTACAACAATGCATAATTCTGTTTACATGTGTGATTTCAAATAAGACTAAAATTATAGTTCCCTACTGGGTATTGGTGGAACCTCATTTTCTTTCTCCACAGGGATTTAAGGAAAACAATATGTGTGATGACATTGCATTACTTTTGCATAGTTGTTACAAAATAATTGAATGAATTGAAAGGGGGACATTTATTTTGGTTTATGCTTCACAGGTTTCTCTATGTTAAATCTGTGGTTGCATATCACATGGAATAAACAGAATATGGTGTCAGGGATGAATGATGAAAACTCCCACTTCATGATTGGCTCAAAGTAGAGAAACTGTAGTAGGAGGAAGTATGAAAAAAAATCTTCAAATGCTTGGCTTCTATCATGCTGGCTACATTGAAAGGTGCTATACCAAGTACCTGGTGAATAGAAAAACACTAATGATCTTAACTAGCAATGAATCTGGAAACCACAATAACAACCTGTCTAAGCAAGATGGCACCACCAATATAATACTGATATGAATGATTAAGGGTGGAGAAAGCAATAATTTTCAGACTATATTTGAGGCCAGCTTTTATACCACCCATAAACAACTCATATGATGCACTGTATTCTATAATATAGAATTCTAGGACATTAGTACTCTAGTGTAGTGGTTTGAACAAAAAATGTTCCACTATGATCATATATTTGAATGTTTGGTACCCAGTGGGTAGTGGTATTGGGAAAAGATTAGGTGAAATAAGCTTTAAGGTGATATAAACAAGATCCCATTTTTTCTCACTATCCCACGTGGGACTCACTACATAGTGGTAATTGTCTCAAAATATAATCTCTCTGCTGCTCCTCCAGGGCTGACCTCAAGATTGCCCTTGTTCTTGTGATGATGATGATCATGGACTCATATTCTGGGACTTAAATGCTTATTCTTGATTGCTTAGTGTTGAAATTGTATTTTAACTAATTATAATATTTCCCTTTGTTTTAGTTTCTTTGGTCATTGTTTCTCTTCACAGCAATAGAAAATCAACTAAAAAGACACCAACAGCAAAATCCTGTGGCTGGAACAGACATTATTGCTGAAAATGTTAAATAGATATATAGGGAACTTACCTCTTGCATATGTATATAGATCTCTAGTATAGGGCTGCTATTTGCCTTTGCCAGAGAAGCTTTTTTTACAGTGAAGTCTTATTTATACAGAGATATTTAACTGGTCAAATTCTGAGAATAAATCCTAGATGAGTGTGGGGATTTAAATAGGCATCTGCCCCTTTAGGATTCAGGAAACATCACAAAAAAGCATCAAAAATAATAAAGGCTGCAGAATAGAGAAGATTTTTGTGATATACTGTCTTCTAAATACAAGACTAATGTAATCAAGAACATGCAGCAATTATGATTATCAGCACCAGACATGTATAAAACATTACACATGAAAGTACAAGTGGTATTAGTTGGGGACAAGAAAAGGATTTATACAAGTAGAGAATAATAAAAATGGCAGTGTAATGAATACCTTCACAATTCACCAACTCCATGTTCAAAATTAACAAAAATAAAATTTAAAATGCTTTAAAAATAATAACAACAGTATAAAGGATAAATAGGTTTAAACTAAACACTAAATTTAAGTCAAATATTTTTATTTAGATTTTTTTACCTATATTAACATTTGCAGGAATTTTCTGTAATTATTCTGGAAATTCATAAAATACAACATGTACTTAACAAAATACAAATACAAATGATCTATTACAATAATCTAGAAGCCATTTAAAGTCTATAAGAAAATAGTTTAAGTTATCTGCAATTGCTGTGTTTTTTAATAATATAAATTTATTTGGATTTGGTCTAACAAAACTGGTTTTTGAGTCAAATTCTTATAGATACTGAGATATAACTACATTAATTTTTTATATAACTTCACTAAATAATTTAATGTACTTTAGTTATAAATAACTATTGCAAATTATTGTGTGTTTGTGTGTGTGTGTTTATGTACTGTGGAAATTTGAATGAAGATGTGAAAATGTTACCCATGAGTTGATATGCTTATGTTGCATGATTAGTCCTCAGTAGATGAACTGTTTGGGGACAAAGAGGCATTGTATCCTTGTGTGAAGAGGTGTCTTACAATAAATAAGCTTAGATCCATGTCAGGTTCGTTTACACACTCCATTTTTTCCCTGCCTGCAAATCAGGAAGGAAACATCTCAATGAGTTTGCACTCATCCTTCCTGGTTGCAAGCTACCCGACTCCTTGCTATAATAAAAATTCCCTAATAATTGATAATATGCTATGATTATGTTCCCTAAATCCCTGTTAGATCAATGAGTAGCAAAAATTGTACCAATTCACTAATATGCCTTGACACTCTAGTAACTTTGTTACATAAATAAGTGTGCACTTACACAATAGAGTACTACACATCTCTTAAAAAATACATTATGAAATTTTTAGGCAATCGTTAGGTCTCCACGGGCTAGTGTTTCCTTTGCTGATAGGAAGATTAAAATTAAGACAAGATGGGGAGGACATTGTTTGCCTGTGTATACATCTCTGGGCACAGGATTGAAGAAGTAAAAGCTCCTATACAGAAGGTTTCACATCTGAGGTATTGCTTGTGAGTTCAGTAAAACCCTCTGATAAAAAAAAAAAAAAAAAAAAAAAAACATCAAAACAAAAACAAAAACCAAAAAAGGAAAAGAACAAAAGAAAAAAATATTAAGTTTCACGAACTGTATTCAAATATATTTTCTCAGTTTCATATCCTCAGCTATTTTATTGAGTGGAAAATCTTGGATGAGAAGGGTTCAAGAAGAATAATGCTGCATTTCCTTATGTCTCAGGAAACTTGTCAGATTGTCTATGTGCAAATCCACTTTTTAGACATTGATAAATTCTTTTCTTCATGAGATATTTTATATAACACTTCAGATGTGACTGATTTTAACAAATACTATTAGATTCGTATCAGCTAGTTACATGATCTATTCATAGACTTTTGTGAATCATTGCCTTTTTTTGCTTTTAAAGATGGCCTATTTTGAGCCTTTGTATAGAAACATTCTGTTTGTGTGACAAAAGAAAAACTTTAAACTGTACCAAACAGAAAAATAATGATTATCAGAAGTATGTTTTGTTTTAGTGTGAGTTACCATTACTTCATTTGTTTATTATAAAGGTGGACATTTAGCATTCAGTGCAGTTTTCAATAAAAAGTACTTAAAATTTCAAAAATAAAGAAAGAAAGAGCAGGCAGACAGACTACACTGGCCTGCACCAGCTTCCCCGTGTATGTATTAAACCTTTCAACTTAGTAATTTAATGGGACACCTGAGTCTGCAAACAAGTAGGTCTCTGATTCTTTTGCCTTCGCTTGGGTTCTTCACTTCTTTTGATTTCCCTTGCTCAAATTTAATGTGAGATTTAATTTTTTTCTTAGTGTATGTATTTTGTTATGTTTTGTTGTTTTCTCTTAGAATACTGAGCTATTATAATGAGAAGAGAAAGTGGTTAGATCCCGATGGGAGGCGAGATGGGCTATGCAGAAGTGGAAATTCTGATCTGGTTATATTGTATGAGAAAAGAATCATTTCATTAAAAGAAAAGAGTAAGTTCATGTTAGAGGTGACATCCGAGCTACTTAGCTATGTTGCTAATATATTTTGCAATGGTTAATGATGGGGAGGGGACACAGTTTCTCAGTCTGTAGCCATGCAGGGAGCTAATCTGAAGGTCTTTGTGTTAAATATGTGGAGTTTTCATGAATAGGTTAATACCTTTCTCAAGAAATGCATTATTTCAAACTTTTCCTTCTTTTAAAATATTGTATTTTAAGTTTTGGACTATATTGTGAAGTAGAAGTTTCTATGTAGGGCTTTCAAAAGTAATATAATATGGGGTGACTCACCACTCACCTGTTCCTCTCAAACGTGTGCCTACTTCTCTGATGAAGTGTTTCAACTCTGATATTCTGTACCAGACTCTTTGATAATTTATAAGTTTAAAACATTTAAGTAAAGATGTTTTTCTCTTGTGGTAACTAAAAATTTTCCACATCTATTAAGCCAAAGATCTAAGAATGTATGGAAAAGTCAAGGAGATGTGAGTATTAAATGCCATCTAACTGTTTTATAGTGTTTGATTTTACATGACTCACTCCAGTTTGTTTTACAGTTATATTTCATCTAGAAATGAACACGTTCTTTGGATGATGTCACAATGAATGGAGGCTCATATGAAATATCTATTAAAATTAGAACTTCAATTTTTTTACCTTAAAAGTACCTTATAGCTTAAAAAGTATTAAACCATGTGAGGTGATGACATTTATGTAAAGAATAACAAAAAGGAAAAGTTAATAAACTAATACTTAATGTATAAAACGAAATCTGAAAAAAACCTTAATACATTGTATCAAAAGCCCCAAATTTAATTACTATTTTTCTTGGTAGATATGAATTGTTAACAAAGGCTAAATACTTACTAAATTGAATCATAATTCATGTACTGAAAATTTGTAGACAAGTTACAAAGCTCTCATTCACCTTTGAAGGTCAAACAATAAGAGTTAAGGGATCATTTTTTATGACAAATACGAATAATTCATGTGAAAATAATTAGTAAGCGACTATTTCTTTTTTAATTGAACAAATTTATTTTAAAAAACAAAGATAAATATAGAGATTTTGAGCATTTTTGCATAAAAGTATACAAATGCATTTTTGTCAGTACTTGATTGGTTTAAAGGTTTGAAACTGTGCATTAAAATCTTACTAGATACATTAAGCATAAAGTACATACAAAACAAGATGTAACCTGGAATTAGTCAAAGTTTTCTTGTGTAAAGATTAAGCATAATGGTTTTTTAATTTATATTTTCTTGAACTTCATATAGTCTGTGAGTTGTTTCTGGGGTGTAAAGAGCTTTCTGGGGTTAGTATTCAATTATCAGTGACTGCATATTATGTCTGTTATTTGTGACTGAGTTATCTCATTCAGGATGATATTCCCTAGATGCATGCATTTTCTTAAGAATTTCATAAAGTCATTGTTTCTGATAGTTGAGTAGTTTTCCATTGTCTAAATATACCACAATTTTTGGATCCATTCATCTACTGAAGAACATCTGGGTTCTTTCCAGCTTCTAGCTAGTATAAATAGGGCTGCTATGAACATTTTGGTGTATATTGGAGCTTCCCTGGGGTATATTTCTGGAAGTGGAATAAAGGGCTTTTCAGGTAACACTATGCCCAATTTTCTGAGGAATTACCAGACTGATTACCAGAGGGATTGTACCAGTTTATAATTCCACCAATAGTAGAGAAGTGTTTCACTTTCTCTACTTCCTCACAGGTATCTGCTGTCATCTGAATTTTTGATCTTAGCCATTCTGATTGGTGTGAGGTGGAATCTCAGGGTTGTTTTTATTTGCATTTCCCAGATGGCTATTGATGTCAAGCACTTCTTTAGATGCGTCTCAGCCATTCAATATTCCTCAATTAAGAACATTTTGTTTAGCTCTCTACCCCATTTTTTATAGGGTTGTTTAATTTTCTGGTGTCTAGCTTCTTGAGTTCTTGGTATACCTTGGATATTAGGACTCTATCTGATGTGGGGTTGGTAAAGATATTTTCCCAATCTGTTGCCTGTCATTTTTTTTTGACAGTGTCCTTATCCATACAAAAACTTTGCAATCACATTAAGTCCCATTTGTAGATATTTGACCTTAGAACATGAGCCATTGTTGATCTGTTCAGGAAATTATCTCTTGTGCATATGTGTTCTAAGGTTTTTCCTAATTTCTCTTCTAATAATTTCAGTGTACCTGGTTTAATGTGGAGATCTTTGAACCACTTGCACTTGAGCTTTGTACAAGGAGATAAGAAAGGGTCTATTTTCATTCTTCTACATGCTGTGTGCCAGTTGGACCAACACCGTTTGTTAAAGAGGCTTGCAATTTTCCATTGAATGTTTACAGTTCCTTTGTCAAAAATCAAGTGACAATATATGTGAGGGTTCATTTCTAGTTTTCTATTCTATTCCATTGATACACATGCCTATCTCTGTACCAGTACCATGCCGTTTTGAGGACAATTGCCTTATAATATAGCTGGAGGTCAGTGAGAGTGATTCCCTCTGATGTTTGCTAGTTGTTGAGGATGGGTTTCACAATTCTAGGTCTTTTTTTAATCCAATGAAATTGCACATTGCTCTTTCCAACTCTATGAATAATTAGGTTGGTATTTTGATAGGGATTTCATTAAATCTGTTGATTGCTTATTGTAAGATGGCCATTTTTAAAATGTTGATACTTCCAATCCATGAGCATGGGAGATTGTTCAATTTTCTGAGATATTCCTTGATTTCCTTCTTTAGAGATGTGAAGTTCGTGTCATAAAGCTCTTTCCCTTGCTTAGTTAGAGTCACAACATGGTATTTCATATTGTTCATAAGTATTGTGAATGGTATCTTTTCCCTAATTTCTTTCTCCCCATGTTTGTCCTTTGAGTAGATGAAGACTACTGATTTGTTTATGTTAATTTTATATCCAGCCACTTTGCTGAACTTCTTTATCAGCTGTAGAAGTTCTCTGGTGTAATTTTTGGGATCATGAACTTATACTATCATGTCATTGGCAAACAGTGATGTTTTTACTTCTTCCTTTTCAATTTGTATTTCTTTGATTTCCTTTTGCTGTTTAGTTGCTCCTGCCAGGACTTCCAATACTATGTGGAATAGGTAGGGGGAGAGTGGGCAGCCTTTTCGAGTCCCTGATTTTAGTGGGATCTCTTCAAGTTTCCCACCATTAAGTCATGTTTGCTGATAGTTTGCTGTATATTGCTTTTATTATGTTTGGGTAAGGGTATTGGATTCCTGTTCTTTCCAATACTTTTAATATGAAGGAGTGTTGAATTACGTGAAACATTTTCTCAGAATCTAGTGTGATGAATATGTGATTTTTTTCTTTGAGTTTGTTTATATGGTGTATTACATTGATGGATTTCTGTATTTTAAACCATCCCTGCATCCCAGAAAGGAAGCATACTTGATCATGGTGAATGATTTTTTTGATGTGTTCTTGGATTTGTTTTGCAAATATTTTGTTGAGTATTTTTGCATCAATGATCATAACTGAGATTGGTCTGAAATTCTCTTTCCTTGTTGGGTCTTTGTTTGGATTAGGAACTTGGGTCATTGTGGCCTCAAAAAATGAGTTAGGTAGTGTTTTATCTGACTTCATTTTGTGGAATAGTTTGGAGAGTATTTATATTAGGACATCAATAAATGTCTGATAAAATTCTACACTGAACTCATTTGGAACTGGGCTGTTTTTGTTTGGTAGCCTTATTATGACTGCTTCTTTTTTTGGTGTTATTGGATTATTTAGATGGTTTACCTGGTCCTGGTTTAACTTTAGTATCTAGTATCTGTCTAGGAATTCATCCATTTACCCCTGATTTTCAGCTTTGTTGAGAATAGGCTTTTGTAGAAGGATATAGTCACTTGATTTTTGACCAAAGAGTTGTAAACATTCAATGAAAAAATGACAGCCTCTTCAACAAATGGTGTTGGTCCAACTGGTGCTCAGGATGCAGAAGAATGAAAATAGACCATTTCCTATCTCCTTGTACAAAGCTCAAGTGCAAGTGGATCAAACATTTCCACATTAAATCAGGTTCACTATTTTTATTAGAAGAGAAAGTAGGGAAAACCTTAGAACACATAGGCACAGAAGAAAATATCCTGAGCAGAACAACAATGGCTCCTGTTCTAACGTCAAATATCTACAAATGGGACTTAAAAATATTGCAAAGTTTCTGTAAGGCTAAGGACACTGTTAAGAAAACAAAATGCCAGGCAACAAATTGGGTAAAGCTCTTTACCAAACCCGCATCAGATAGAGGATTAATATCCAAGGTATACAAAGAACTCAAGAAGCTAGACACTAGAGAATAAAACAACCCTATCAAAAATGGGGTACAGAGCCTAAAATAAGTTCTCAATTGAGGAATATCAAATATCTGAGAAGCATCTAAAGAAGTGTTTGACATCAATAGATATCAGGGAAATGCAAATAAAAACCACCCTGTGATTCTACCTCACACCAGTCAGAATGGTTAAGACCAAAAATTCAGATGACAGCAGATGCTGCTAAGGATGTGAAGAAAGTGGAATACTTCTCCACTGTTGGTGGGGTTGTAAACTGGTACAACCACTCTGGAAATCAGTCTGGTGATTCCTCAGAGAACTGGACATAGTCTTACCTGAAGAGCCAGTTATTCCACTTCTGGTCGTATATCCCAGAGAAGCTTCAACATACACCACAATGTTCATAGCAGCCCTATTTATAATAGCTAGAAGTTGGAAAGAACCCAGATGTCCTTCAGTAGATGAATGGATCCAAAAATTGTGGTATATTTAGACAATGGAAAACTACTCAACTATCAGAAACAATGACTTTATGAAATTCTTATGAAAATGCATGCATCTAGAGAATATCATCTTGAGTATGACAACCCAGTCACAAAAGAACAGACATAATATGCAGTCACTGGCAATTGGATACTAACCCCAGAAAGTTCTGAACACCCCTGAAACAACTCACAGACTGTGTGCAGTTCAAGAAAAAACAAAGGCCAAAATAAAAAAAAAAAAAAAAAAAAAAAAAAAAAAAAAAAAAAACAGCGAAAAGAAATAAAAAACCATTATGCTTAATCTTTGCATTCCAAGAAAAGTTTGGCTATTTCCCGGTTACATCCTGTTTTACATGAACTTTATTCTCATTGTACCTAGTAAGATATTAATGCATACTACCAAACGTTTTAAAAAATCAAGAACCAACAAAAATGTATTCGTTTACTTTTATGTAAAAATGCTTAAAATCTTTACATTTATCTTTGTTTTTAAAAATAAAGTTGTTCAATTAAAAAAAGAAAAATAAAGTGTATATTCCCCTCTCATAGTGTGGTTCACCTGGACATTAAGTGTGGAGAGCGGGTGTGGAGTCTGTTCAAAGATTGCTCTTGGGACTCTGGCCTAGTTTTGTGACTAGCACCTGACTTCCTCCTGCTCCTGAGATTATCCACTCCCACTATGAGAGCTGCACACCCATGAAGCGAGATCAGGCCATATGATGCAGACGTATGAACTGCAGCAATGCAACATTGACTGAGGAGGTGGAGTTGAGAGAGAACAAAAGGGACTGTGCTTGGGGGCAGAGAGAGGGAGAAAGAAACAGAAAGAGAGACAGAAAGAAGACAGAAAGATTTTCACTTGCATTTTGTAAGGTTTCTGAAGAAACCACTTTGAGAAAAATGCTGTGTCATTGCTCCCTTTCTGCTGGTCTGAGACTTTAGCAACACTTAAGTCATCAATAATTTAAGAGCTAAGAATATAGCCTTGTGGCAATTTTTGGTATTCAAAAATCATTATGTTTAATCTATTCACACCATGACTATTTTGTTTTGCATGTACTTTACGCTCATGGTAACTATTAGGTTTTCAATGCATACTGTCAAGCCCTTGAAAAAATCAAGTACTGACTAAAAAATATATTCACATAGTTTTATGTAAAAATTATTTTAATATCTGAAAAAACAGTACTGACAAAAATGTATAATTTTAAGCAAAAAATGTTTAAAATCTGTACATTTATCTTTGTTTTGTAAAATAAAGTCGTTTAAAAAAAAACAAACAAACAAAAAAAAAAAAAAAGAAAACTCTTACTGTTTCCATGTTCCGTTCTGTCTACATATACTTTATGCTTTTGGTAACTAGGAAGATTCCAATGTATACTTATCAAACCTCTAAAAGAATTAAGTACTGACAAAAATATATTCCTATAGTTTTATGCCAAATGCTTTTAAATATCTGTACATGTATCTCTCTTTCTTAAATAAAGTTTTAAGAAAAAAAGAACAAATAAACCCAAAAAACAAAACAAGATACTTTACATTAACAAACATTTCTAATATATAAAATAAAATTAAAATGTTTTCCTATTGTAGTTTCATCAACACTACAAGAATAATGAAAATTTATTATATACTAGTTGTGTTCACAAATTTAATGAATTTGGATAAATCAATAATGATACTAATTACTTTTCATATATAAATAAAACAATCTAACAACTGAAAAACCTCTTAGCTCATTTAATATTTAATAAAAACTTACACAAAGAGAAATTATACCAATATGGCTTAGTTATAAATTATTCTACCCAACATATTTATAGATAATTTTTATACCCTGTATTATAGGAAATATTAAAATTATCATTTAGTAGAGTCAAATTAATTTATCCTTGAGTTGACATTTGATTCTGGACATTCTGTCCTTTAAAAAAAAGTGCTTCTTCTTTAATAAAATGATTAAAATCAGAGATTAATCTCAATTGGTCCAGAAAAATTAATTTTATAAAACAAAATTATTTTACTATAAATTTTTTAACAACTGGAATATAAAATGAATATTTCTCAGCAAAATGTGGCTAACATATATCACACCAACACATCAAACAATTAAAACATGGACTACTATTATAAATAATGCTGTTATGAACATAGTGGTTCATGTGTCCTTGTTGCATGTTGGAGCATCTTTGGGTATACAAACAACCAAACAAAGAATACACATGGGGAGACACATGACTCCACATGCATATGTAGCAGAGGATGACCTTATGGGTATCAAGGAGAGGATAGACCCTTGGCTTGTGCAGGGTCAATGCCCCAGCTTAGGGGAATTCCAGGAAGAGTAGTGGGAGTGAGAAGGTGGGTGGGGTTTGGTAACACTCTTACAGAGGAAGAGGAAGAGGGAATGTAATAGGGGATTCCAGAGGGAAAAGCCAGAAACAGGATAATGGGAGAAATATAAGTAAAGGAAATATCTAATTAAAAAAGTAAAAGTTGACCATGTTTTATGTAAAAAAATATTTATACTGTAAATATACTTGTTAGCAAACTCTGACGAAGTGTTTCTGGATAGAAAATTATGATGTGTAATTTTTCTTGTTTTCCAGGAAACATGAAACTCTATGTACAAGATCTTCAGGTCTCCATCAAAATTGTCATATATGATAACCAATCACAGTGAGGCAATGAGTAGTATATATATGGTATCTATGTAACACCAGGCCTTGAAAATAAATTAAGAAACCAATCACAATTTTAATTGCATCAGGAAAATTGGTTTTATCAATACATTTGATCAAATAATTGGAATTTTTTCTTCTAAAATATATAAAATACTCAACTAAAATGTTTGAAATTATCAGAAACAACAGAAAGTCATCAAACTTTTAGACAGGTAGAATTGGGGCTCTAAAAACATTAGCATAGTCAGACTATATCGACATGGTCAATGTGATATCTGTCAAATCCAAATGTCATTATCTACAGAGGAAGAAAAATTACTGCATATATGAAACACATTATCCCTAACTGGAGAAATTCTGAACAAAATAATAAAACTGGAGATATTACATGTCATGAAAATATAAAGGTACAGAAATAGTGGCATTGGGGTACTAAAATAGAAACAGATCATTGCTAGGCCAGAGAGCAGGGCTTTGATACTTACCCATTATAAAAACTTTGGTCAAATGACATTTTGACCTAGAAAATCTAGATTATAGGGGACTAAGCATACAAACCTAAATTTATATCATTCTAGCCAAGAGAACTCACTTAGTTCAAATGCTATGCACATGAGTATGGGATCTTATTTTCAATTTCATTTTTAAAATCTATCTTGACTTTTGAAACTTTCACATGTGTATCTAATGAAATATGATTCTATCTTCTTTCCAGATTGCCCCTCCAAATATCCCTATATACTTCCCAAGAGGAACCCTATCAACTTTGTGTGTGTGTGTGTGTGTGATTGTGTGTGTGTGTGTATTTGCACGCGTACATGTGCATGTGTATACTCACTAAGTCTAGTAAGGTTACTTATTTGTACATGGGCATAGGACCATTCACAAGACCATGGCAAATCTATCAAGGAACACATCCTCAACAAGGAAGGATTACTCAACCCCAATCAACTGTCCATTAAGAAGAGATCCTTAGTGAGGGGTGAGGCCTGAAGAGGATCTATTTCATTTGTTCAGGGATTTTGCTTGACTTGCCTTTGTGTAGGTCATGTACAGATAACCACAACTGATGTGAGATCATGATTCTAAATAGCCATGCCAGGTTGTGTTGGGAAGGCAGTACTCAACAATATTTCTCTACCTCTTTCATTCTTTCTGTACTGCCCTGGAGGCTGAACATTCAGTTTCTGACTCTCAGCACTTCAAACATAGATGTTTGCATTGACTTCTTGCACACTATAATAAGAAATGTTGGTGGTCAACATTTAAAGCAACCCAGTTCTGTAAGTACAAATATATATATGACAGAAAACAATTTGACAATGTAATCTTTTACCAATATGATACAACTTTTATTCTAGTGATTGGGACATTCTCAGGTATAGTATATTGACTAGTATTACTGTATTATGCATGAAATCTCTTGTGGAAAAATTTTGATTATAAATTATATCTGAAGTCTTATATTTTTGCATTATCTTATTAACCAAATCTAATGGGCTTAGATGTCTTAATTGAACATGAGAACCAAAATATAATCTAGGCAACAGAAAATGCACTGAACTTGGTAATATAATCCAATGAAAAGACACATTCAATTCAAAATTGAGTATACTTGGAACTCAGTTTCTTTAGATGTGTTTTTTATTTGTTTTATCTTATTTTTTATTCCTCAGTTCATTCATATTCTGTCAAATCACATATTTCCCTGTAATTGTGAACATGACTGCACTGCCCAAGGGCTTTACATATTACAGGGAGATTATTACAAACAAGCTTTTAGGATTTTGTGAGAGAATTTTGATAGGTTCATAAGACTTCTGTAAAACTATGCTGGGATCGCTATATATACATTTCACATTCATTTTAGAATTCTACATTTTACTAAACTTGTTTCACACCCATTGCACTCCTGTTTAGTTGAGATAAATTAGTTCCTGACCACCCTATTCATGTATTTACAGTGAACAACATACAGACATGAAGTCAAATCAAATCAACTTATGATTTTACCTTCAAAATAATAGTGACAAATTATGAAGAAAAGATTTGTGATTTGTGGTTTGGGGCTATAAGGGAAGAACTCTCTGATAAAGTGATATTTTCTTTAAAAAACTGAAGAAAATTACGAGCATATGGTTTCCCATATGGCAAGAGTGGGAAGAGACAGGGGCAGTCTTTCAAATAACAAGCAAAATTCCAACTTTTTTTCTGGAAGATTCTAAAATAATAGACAGAACATGTCAATTTATATCACTTTTATTTTTTCTTCTTTGAAATTGAAGCACTTAGACTGTGGTAAAAATATTCAAAGTTTGCATTTAAAGTTGAATAGCTGAAATACAAATTATTTGCCTTCTAATTTTTTGAGATGATGTTAAATAGTCCCAGAAAATGACCAGTTTATTTTCACTATGAAAAGTTAAATACATGCCAAAATTATAAAAATCAAAGTAAATGACAAAGACATACTGCTAGTACAAATTTATTTTACCCTAGCAATGTTTCCTATTCTAAAGAACATCTATGTTAATTTAGTGTGTTTTTGCAGTACAGGTATAAAGCACTGTGCAGATGCATAATAATTGGGGTTTGTAATTATTATGTTAGTTGCTTTGTGTAAAGATCATATTTACTTGTAAAAATAAATTGTATTTTATTTCTTAATTTATTTTCTCATATATTACAAACTAAGGTCAGTTTTCATCCCCTCTTCTTCTCATAGTCCCTCTACCACCACACACATCTGCCCATCTATTTCTTTGCTGTTTTCCTTCAGAAAAGGGCAGGCCTCCCTGGAATATCAACCAGACATAGCAAATGAAATAAGAATAGGATTAAGTACCTCTCCTCACTTTCTTTCTGATTTTGTTAATTTGGATACTGTCTCTTTGCCCTTTAGTTAGTCTGGCTAAGGGTTTATCAATCTTGTTATTTTTCTCACAGAACCAGCTCTTGGTTTTGTTGATTATTTAAATGGTTCTTTTGGTTTCTATTTGGTTAATTTCTACTCTGAATCTGCATATTTCTTGCTGTCTACTCCTCTTGGATGTATCTGCATCTTTTTCTTCTAGAGCTTTTAACTGTGCTGTCAAGTTTGAGTTTTCCTCTCAGTAATGCTTTCATTGCATTTCATAGGTCTGCGTATGATGTGCTTTCATTTTCATTAAGTTCTAAAAAAGCCATAAATTCTTTGCTTATTTCTTCTTTGTCTAAATCATTGAGTAGAGCATTATTTAGCTCCCATGTATATATGGGTTTTTTATTGTTTTTGTTATAATTAAAGACCAGCCATAGTCCATAATGATAAGATAGGATGCATGGGAGTATTTCAATCTTCTTCTATCTACTAAGGCTTGTTTTGTGACCGATTATATGGTCAACTTTGGAGATGGTGCCGTGAGGTGTTGAGAAGATGGCATATTCCTTTGTTTTAGAGTGAAATGTTCTTTAGATGTCTACTAATTCCAATTGGTTCATAACCTCTGCTAGTTTCTCTGTGTCCTTTTTCAGGTTCTGTTTCCATGATCTATCCACTTATGAGAGTGGGGTGTTGAGGTCTCCCACTATTATTGTGTGTTGTGCAGTGTATTTTTTTGAGCCTTCGTAGGATTTCTACTATGAATATGAGTGCTCTTATATTTGGATCATATATGTTAAGGATTGAGATTTTATCTTGAGAAATTTTCCCAGTAATGTGTAAAACATTTTTTGAAAACTTTTGGTTGAAAATCTATTTTGTTCGATATTAGAATGGCTACTCCAGCTTGTTTCTTGGGGCTGTTTTCTTGGAGTTTTTTTTTTTTTTTTTTTTCCCACTTTTACTCTGAGATAGTGTTTGTCTTTGTCTCTGTGATGAGTTTCTGTATTTAAAAAAATGCTGGATTATGTTTATGTATCCAGTCTAATAGTCAATGTCTCTTTATTGGGAAACTGAGTCCATTTATGTTAACAGATATTAAGAAATAGTGGCTGGTGTTTCCTGCTATTTTTGCTTTTAAATGTAGAATAATGCCTGTGTGTTTTTCTTCTTTTTGTTTTCTTGTTAATTATTTTCTTGCTTTTTCTAGGATGTAGTTTTCCTTTTTGTGTTGGGTTTTCCATCTATTATTCATTGTAGGGCTGAATTTGTGGTCAAATATTGTGTAAATTTAGTTTTGTCCTGGAATATCTTGGTCTCTCCATCTATTCTGATTAGAAGTTTTGCTTAGAATCATAACATGAGCTGACATTTGTGCTCTCTTACGGTCTGTATGATTTATGTCTAGGATCTTCTAGCTTTCATAGTCTCTGTTGAGAAGTCAGGTGTAATTCTGATTGGTCTGCCTTTATATTTTATCTGAGCTTTTCCCCTTATTGCTTTTAGTATTCTTTCTTCGTTTTGAACACTTGGCATTTTGACTATTATATGTCAGGAAGAATTTCTCTTCTGGTCAAATCTATTTGAAGTTCTATAGGCTTCTTTTATGCTAATAGTCATCTCATTCTTAAGGGTAGGAAAGTTTTCTGCTATTGTTTTGTTGAAGATATTTTCTTTACCCTCTTCTATTCTGATTATACTTAGGTTTGTTCTTCTCATTTTCTCCTCGATCTCCTGGACATTTTGGGTTAGGAGCTTTTAATTTTTGCATTTTCTCTGAATGTTTTGTCTATGTTTTCAATGTTGTCTTCAGTCCCTGAGATTCTCTCTTCCATCTTCTGTAGTCGGTTGGAGATACTTGTGTCTATGACTCCTGATTTCTTTTTTAGGTTTTCCATCTCCAAGGTTGTTTCTTTTTGTGTTTTCTTCATTTTTTCTATTTCTATTTTAAATTCCTTTATCTCTTTGGTTGTGTTTTCCTGTAGTTCTCTGCGTAATTTTCCTGTTTCCTCTTTAAGAGCTTCTATTTGTTTTTGTGTGTTCTCCAGTGCTTTTTAAAGGGAGTTATTTATGCTCTTTTCAAAGATCTCTGTCATCATCTTGAGGTATGATTTCAATCTGAGTCTTCTTTTTCTGGAATGTTTGGCAATCCACTGCTTGCTGTAGTGGGAGACTGGGTTCTGATGCTGCCAGGTTGTCTTGGTTTCCATTGCTTAAGTTCTTTTGTTTTCCTCTTGCCATCTTGTTAATTGTGATTATATGTAGTGTTGTTGTCAGTGACTGGCACCTGTCTCTCCTGTGGAACTGAGGACCTGAGGGCTCTTGAATAAAATTGCTTTTTAGTGTTTGTCTTTTATTGGGCAAGCAGGGAGTTCTGGTAGCAGTGACTCAGCTCTGTCTTTGTGGGCTCAGGTGTGGGAGCTATTGTGAGGCTGTTCTGGTAGCTCAGCCCTGAGCCCACAGGTCCTGAGTACTACTGGAAGGGACCTGGCTCTTTCTCTAGGTAAAAATTGTCCCTTTTATAGATAGCACAGTACTTTCTGCTCTCTGAGAACTCCTGGTGTTCTCTCCCTGGGCCTATGTGCCAGACTCTGCTCTGGTGCAGGTGAAAGAGGGCCTGTAGATTTGAACTTCAAGCACTATGTTTCCCAGGCAGATCAGCAGTTCCTGGTTCCCACTGATAAAGGCCTATGCCTTACTTTGGGCCTGTGTGTTTAGTCTGTGGGCCAGGACATTCCAGGCAGATCCTAAGTGTCTCTGTCAGATATCCTGCCCTACAGTGTGCCGCAAGGGCACGTTTTCTGAGTGCTCCTTCTAGCCTTCTCTTTGCTTTGGTTACTCACAGAGCAATCTCACCTGGCCTTTGTCCCTGAACTCTGATGTTCCCATTGGCAAAGGTCCTGAGCTTTTGGTCCATGCTCACACCCCTTCTCCCTCTCCTAGGTTTACTCTCCTTGAATCCTCAAAGTTCCTCCTCTGTCCCCCTTCTCAACCATCAGCTGTTGGCTCTTTAAGGACAGGTCAAAAGACAGACTATTTGCTGGGATCTGGAAGAGACATTCAAAATTCCCGTGTAAGCACAAACCAAAAACCCCACATTATAAAATTCTGCCTTTATGTCACTTTTTTTATTCTTTGGAGAAAGGAACCCTGAACTAAGGAATACTAGGCAAACTGTATGTACTGACCAAAGTTCTAGCCCACTGATACCTTAAAGAACAGTGTTAGAAGCTTTCACCCAAACGTCCATAAATTATAAAAGTGGTCTATAATGAATAGTTAAGCATCACTCAAACTGTCAGCCAAACAGCTGGTGAAGTAATGAGGGAAGAGAGATTTGATGTTCAGTACATCTCTATTTCTTTCCCTGATCATAACTCATTAGAGATCTCTTCTATTGACATGAAAAGCTAGTTCCACACACTGTGATGGATGCAGCTAAAATAAAATATGAGACACATATTTATTTACATAAAATGGAACAGCTATATTGAATTTTATTCATATATTACAAGCTGTTAGTTTATTGATGGGTTTAATAAAATGCCGTTTAGTCCGTTTTTAGCTATGCAATTATATGATAATTATTTTAATTTTAGGAGTCATTATTAAGCTGTTGTTTGAATTTGGTTAATTGAATTCCATTAGGTAATGCAGCATTATTGCACTTCTTTCATTAGAACTGACAGCTTAGTCTATCTGTCCTACAAGGTTTAGTGCAATAAATCAGTTTGATATTTCAAAATATTAAGACTTTACTAGTTTTTTGGGTTAATTTCAGGAAACAACTATTAAGTTTCAAGGTTCCCAGGTGTCTTTGTACCAAACATTTTTTATGCTATGTATGAGATTCAGCATTTCACAAATTCTTCAGTGACCTTCATATTTCAATTCAGTTGTGTGCTTTCTCTCTTTTCTGTTATTAGAAAAGCACTTTTAAAATATTATCTAGAACACATCCTACACACATTACCAGCTATAATCTAAAACACTTTTGATTGATGCTTGTTTGTTGGCAGTATTAAACTATATATCTCCAATAAAGGACTACAGAGTGAGTAGCTAACACACTGTATAGGTGTTTGCCATAGAAGAGAATCTTTGAAGACCAAGGTCAAGATCTGATATAACATTCTATGAAGTGTCATCTTCCTGGCTTGCTGAAGGTTGTCTTACTGCAGGATACCACATAAAAGAGAAAGAAAACACTAGTGTTTATTCCTCTCTGAGACAGATACTGATAATTGTGATATATATATATATACATACATATATCACAATATATATACCCCAATATATATACCACAATATATATATATATATACATACATATATATATATATATATATATATATATATATATATATATATATATATATGACTATCATCTTAACTTAGTTACTCATCCCAAAGGGCTCATTTCTGGAACTTTGTGCATTAGAGATTAGAGAACCATCATGTGAATAATGAAGACATACACATATAACATACTCTATGTTTTATCTCTACAGTCCCAGGACATTCTTTTGTCAATAACACACCAGTGTTAGTGATATTTAATTTCTTAAACTTGTCCTATGGGGGAAAAAAAAACAGCACAATAAAATCTGTCTCATATAAGATCAATGCAATAAAAATTCATTAAATATCAAAGTAAAATATTCAAAATATATCCATAAAATTATAGAATGCAAAGTTTTAATACTATCTAAAATATTATAGATTTGTTATGTTTAATATTTATAAAATAAATGAATTCATAATTATACAAAAATGAATAAATACTTAAATGGAGTACAAAATTAAATGTAAAGGGACCAGAGGCTTTCCCAAGAAAAGAAGATTAGAGCTATACAAAGTCACATTTAATAAATGATTATCAACATGTTAAAAGATATAAACCCAATAAGAAAGTGCTTTCTCCCCAATTTCATTGCCAACTTTCCTAGACTTATTACAAAATTAAGTGAAGAATATATATGTCCTGAAAATAAGCTGTGAATAGATCCACAGAGTATCTGTGTATTTAGTAGTTTCTAGCTAGAACAGCAATGTAAATCATTTTGATGATGAAATCTATGAATATTTACATTCACTCATTTACCTGTCTGACTGATAGGGTCACCTGATCATTTTAACTGAGCTATAATATTCAGCTTAGTTAAAATGATCAAAAAGTTAATTGAAATGTGAAAATTTTCCTGCATATTTTATGACCAAATATGGTAGTTTTATTTTCATACAAAGTGAGAATAAGAATATAGAAATGAACTACATTTAGATAAGCTACAATATTACAACATTTAATAAAATTGTACTAACTACAACTCTGTAGGTAATAGTTTTACAAAATAATTTTTATTAAAGAATGCAATGGTTCTTTTTGTAGTGTTAATTTTAAATACTATATTTAATGATCCATTATTATAACAAATATAATAATTACATTGAAAAGATGAAACTTTTATTTTGTTTAACTATTGAAGAATTTTTAATCCTATGATCAATTGAAATCAACTGACCAATGAGGCTATGCTAACACCTTGCACAGGGGGTTAATAACCAAGCCAACTAGCTCATCTTTTCAGAAGAAATGCAATGAAATACAAGGAAGAAAAGAGAGAGAGTACTACTCACATATTTTAAAGAATGAGTTCATGAAATTCCTAGGCAAATGAATTGAACTAGAGACTATCATCCTGAGTGAGGTAACCCAATCAACAATAACAACAAAAACAACAACAACAACAACAACAACAATAATAATAATAAAACACACATGATATTCGCTCACTGATAAGTGAATATAATCCCAACAACTCAGAATACTCAAGAGACAGTTCACAGACCACATGAAGCTCAAGAAGAAGGAAGACCAAAGTGCAAATTGTTTAGTCCTTTTTAGAAGGGGGAACAAAAATATTCACAAGAGGGAATATGGAGACAAAGTTTGAAGCAGAGACTCAAGCAAAGGCTGTTCAGAGACTTCCCCAGCTGGCAATCTAGCACATATACAACTAGCAAACCCAGACAATATTGCTGATGGCTATTATTGTACGGTGACAAAAACCTGATATAGCTGGCTCCTGAGAGGCTCTGTCAAATGATAGCAAATACAGAGGAAGATGCTCGCAGGCAACCGTTGAACTGAGAACAGGGTCCCCAGTGGAGGAGTTGGAGAAACGATTGAAGGAACTGAAAGGGTTTGCAACCGCTTAAGAACAACAATATCAACCAACCAGAGCTACCAGGGGCTAACTCACTATCCAAAGAGTACACAAGGACAGAACCTTGTCTCCAGCTGCATGTGTAGCAGAAGATGGTCTTGTTAGGCATCAGTGGGAGGAGAAGCCCTTTGTCCTACCAAAGCTAGATGCCCCAGTATAAGGGAAAGTCAGTGCATGGAGGTGGGAGTGGGTGGGTGGAAAGGGGATAACACTTGGAATGTAGATAAAATATGTCGAATAAAAAAAGAAGGACCTGAAATCTCCAACAAGATCATGCCTTCTAAATGTATTAAAAATTTCCCAAACTCCATGGGAACAAAACGTTAAACAAATTGTCAATTGGGAATATTCAAATTCTAAATGAATGTGTGTTTGTGCATGTGTGTCTCTCCTCCTCCTCCGCCTTCTCTCTCTCTCTCTCTCTCTCATTCTCTCTCTCTCTCTCTCTCTCTCTCTCTCTATATATATATATATATATATATATATATATATACATATATGTGTGTGTGTGTGTGTGTATGTCTGTGTGTGTGTAACTTGTATCTCCTTTTATCAATATCTGAAATTAAAATAACTACTGTAGGTCTTCCTATGGGTTTGCGATCCCCTTCCATTCCTTTAATTCTATTCTTAACTTATCCATAAGAGTCCTTAACATCAATCAAGTGGTTGGCTGTAAGTATCTGCATCTGTCTCAGTCATGTCCTGGTAGAGCCTATCAGAGGACAGCCATTGTAGGTCTGTGTCTTGCCGCGCGCCCCACTTCCCGCCGGCAGGAAAAGGCGTGCAACAACAGGCTTTTTCTGCGAACAACCTTTATTGTATGTTGAAGAGGAAGACCCCAAGCAGGAAAAGGCACCCTAATTTATACCCCACAAGGGTGGTGTGTCGCTGTGTGATTGGCTGCCCGCCACTGGTCTGATCATGATTCCCCGAGATGGGTGGTGACTTGGCTCGCACCACTCTTTGCACATGTGCCCAGTGGTTATTTACCACACTTTAGCTGATTCATGGCACCTGAAACCAGCACCATCTTGTAAGGGCGCAGCCTTCGGCCCTCAACAGTGTCTGAGTCCTTGGGAGAATAAGCTACCAACCAAAAAAAAAAAAAAAAAAAAAAAAAAAAAAAAAAAAAAACACAGACAGGCTAGTCTGAATCCCACTGATTGCTTTCTCTGGCTCAGGTGGGAGAGAATGTACAGAGTCCAGTAAAATCTTGATGCCTCAAGGGTACATGCCTGGGATGACACCCTCTCAAATGTGAAAGGGGGTAGAGTGAAGAACTCTGGGAGGGGAACTGGGAGTGGGGCAACATTTGAGAGATAAATTTATAAAATAATAAATAAAACTATGAAAAAATCTACTCTAGATTTTAACATTCTGTCCTTCAATTCAAATTGAAAATTATTAACTTACATAAGTATTTTATAAATCAATAAAATGCAATATTATTATCTCTTAACATTATATATATTATAGAGTGTATTTGGCAGTTTTTAAGATTCCTAACTTTACAGTATGAACTATTAGTATGATAGCCTTCTACATTTCTTTAAAGCAACATACTAATGCTTGGACTTTTAATGGCAGTGTAGCCTAGAAAATTATTCATCCAAATAAAAATTATCCTAACTTAGGTAGAATTTCTTGTTTATTATATTTTATTGCATATTGAACCTTTCTAATTAATTCAAAGTAATAATGTAGTTTCCAAAGAATTGATATAGCTACTTTATATGTAATCAATTATAAATTACTATCACACAAAATAAGTGTAAACTCAATATTTTTAATTTTGTTGACAATAAATTCAAACAATTTTTAGAAACACATAATGTATATATATACAGAGAAACACATAACATATACATATAAATGAATAAAAATATTATATAAAATGCTTATATTACATCTTTATTTGTGATGATCATGGGATTCCTATGTATAAACTTGTATGTCTGTGTTGTGATAGATCCCTGTGCTCTTTCTTTGGTGTTTTTGTTTTTTTTTTTCTGTTTGTATTGTCCTGTTTTTGCAGACTATAAAAGACCACAAATTATAGTTCAGACTACTATATTCCCAAAAAGACTTTCAATACATATAGCTGAGAAAAATAACATATTCCATGACAAAATAAATTTAAAAATTACTTATCCCCAAATCAAAGCACTACAGAATATAGAAGTTACTAGAAAAAAAAAAATTCTTCAACTAAAGAAGGTTAACAAAACAAAACAAAACAAACATTAGGAAAAAATAATTTCACAGAAGGAAAACCAAATAAAATGTGTGTACACACCACATACACACACACACACACACACACACACACACACACACATACCACCCCCTCCACACACACCACCACCACCATCACCACCACCAAAATAACAAGTATTATCAGTCCCCCAATAAAAAGACACAGGCTAACAGTGTCGATGTGTAGCCAGGATATACCACTAGAGTGCATACATGAAACACACCTCAACTTCCAAGAAAGACAGTACCAAAGAGTAAAGAAATGGAAAAAGGTTTTCCATGCAGATAGATCTAAGAAGCAAACTGGAGTAGCTATTCAACTATCAAGTCAAATAGAACTTTTTAACATTTTAAATTTTTATTTATTTATTTACACCCAAATATTGCCACTCTCCCAAATCTCCCACCAAAGTTCTTCACTCCATTGTTCTTCCCCTTAGCCTCTGAGAGGGTACTCTACTTGATGACACCCCTGGGTATTCCCTTTTACTGGGGCATCAAATCTCTATAGAATTAGGCACATTTTTTCCTACTAAAACCAGACAAGGTAGTCCACTACTAGGTACGTTCAGCAAGCCTGGAACATGCATGTACCCAGGATACAACCCACAGACCATAAGGAGTTTTACAAGGTAGAAGGCCCAAGTCAGGTTGTTTCAATCTCACTTAGAAGGGAGAACAAAGTAATCTTGGGAGATAGAGGAAAAGAGGGCCCTGGGTAGGAGAGGGCTGTGGGTAGAACAAAGGGAAAGGAAGGCAAGATAAGGTATGGGGAGAAATGGAATAGAAACCCAGATGGCCAGTAGAATGAATGGAAATATGCAGCTTCTGGGAGTTGGAGGTGGAGGAAACTCTAAGATGTACTAAACACCTGGGATGTGAGAGGCTCCCAGGACTCAATGGGGATGACCTTTGGAAATATGCCCAACTGTGGAGAGATTGGACCCAAAGAGAGTACCCCCAGTAA
This sequence comes from Micromys minutus, assembly GCF_963924665.1. Taxonomy (NCBI): domain Eukaryota; kingdom Metazoa; phylum Chordata; class Mammalia; order Rodentia; family Muridae; genus Micromys; species Micromys minutus. The sequence continues at coordinate 32,607,670 of NC_137975.1, forward strand.
ATAGACTGTATCTCCAATAAAGGGATAAGGTCACAAAATCATCTACAAAATTTCTGACCCAGATTAGGTCCTACCTACAACAAATGGAAAAAATGGAGCAGAGCCTTAAGAAAAGTCTATCCAATGACTTCTCTAATTTGGATCCATCCTATGGGAAGGCACCAAACCCCCCGGCACTATTACTGATGCCATGGTATGCTTACAGACCCAAACTTAACTTGGGTGTTCTCTGAAAGGCTCTACAGAATCTGGCTGAGAAATATGCAGATACTCACAGCCAACCATTGGACTGAGGACAAGTTACAAAAGTTATAAGAAGATCAGGTTAAGCACTGTAAATAGGCCAATAATACCTGAAGAAGTCAATACAATCATTAAAATTTTCTCAACCAAATAAAGCTCAGAACTAGATTGGTTTAGTTCCAAATTCTACTAGATCATCAAAGAAGAACTAATGCTAATACTTCCCAAACAGTTCCACAAAAATAGAAACAGATACAAACATTGCAAATCTTATTCTATGAGAGGCCACAGTCACCCTGATACCAAAATCATACAAAACTCATCCAAGAAAGAAATTCAGGGCAATTTTCATTATGTATTTTGATGGAAATGACTATCAATAAGACCTTCACAAACTGAGTCCAAGAACACATCCAAAACCATCATGCACTATGATTAAGTAGCCTTCATTCCAGGGATGTATAGACATTTCAACACACACAAATCCAACAATGTAACACACAAGTAATTAACTGATGAAAAAAATATGAATATCTCACAAGATGCTGAAAAGGCCTTTGACAAAATCCAACACCCTTCATAATAAAAGTCTTGGAGAGATTGTGATACATTACCTAAACATAGCAAAGGCAATATACAGCAAGATGTTAAGCAACATCAAATTAAATAGAAAGAAACTCAATGCAATTCCACTAAAATTATGGAGAAGACTAGGCCACCCACTCTCTTGTATGACTATTATATAGAGTACTTGAAATTTGAGTTACAGCAATAAGACAACTGAAGAATATCTACTTTTAACTAAATGAACCCAGAATATTTATTTTTCAAATTTATTCACAGTTAACTTATTTATAGAGGAAAAAAAGTCATTAACAAAATAGGAGAAAACTTTAAAATATGCATTTATAATATTTTCATTTTTTTCTAACAAATCCATTTTGTTTTGCCATGAAAAATAAAATATTCAGACATAAGAGCAAATGAGAAAGTCTAAAAAATAATATGTATCTCAGATACCAGCTATATCCTCTGAAATCAATTAATTACCAAACCTCTTTGTTTGTATTCTTAGTCTGAGTAATTTAAATAAATTCAAGTTTTATAATTATGATTAGTTAAAGTTGTAGATGTTTTAAAAACTATGTATAAAGTCTATTTTTTAGATTATCATTGTGGCTAACATTTTGAATTAAGTAAAATTAGTTTTCATATGCTTAACAGTTATTTATTAATAAATTTTCAACACAAAATAAATTGGTTTTGTATTTAATTATATTTGTATTTTACTCTGTAGATAACACTGGAAGAAAAAAATGTGGAGTATAGTATTTTCAATTTATTTTCATAAAAAAGTTTTAATACATGTATTTATTGTTTGGTTTGTTTGGAGAAAAAATTGAAGCCTCTGACTTTTGGATGAAAAACCAATTAAATAGCTAACTTATAAAGCACGCACATATCATAGGTATATACAATGAATTCATTCAAAATTGTCTTTCTTACTTTCAGTGAAAAACCAATTTCCATTTTAATAGTGTTTACAGCAAATACTATGTTTGTGTTAGAACAATGTCAGTTCTATTCTTTTAGTAAACAAAGTGGTAATATTTGTGTTTTATAAAAGCTATATATATTCTAGACGTGGTCAGTGTACACAAATATAATACAATGAACTGGCCATAGTTTGGGCATCTATTTTTATGTTTATTTCAGAGGTTGATAATGTTTTATAACATGCAAGTTCAATTCATACTTCCAATTCCTTTCTGGCAAATAGCTAAACATTTTATGCTATTTCTTTGCAAACATGTGTATGTTTGCAAGCCTATAGCTGAAGAGTTGTGCTCTGTAATATAACAAGATCATAACAGTGTAACAGATGACTTTAAGAAATTAGTAAAACAGCTCACTGTATTTGGATTTCTTACTCCTTTATTAGATAAGGGTTGCAGTTATAAAAATTAATAATATTTATGTGTTTAATGAAAAATTGCCAATATAAATTATGATTCCTTATTGTCATTTATGAGTACTTTCATTGTTTAAAGTGGCTTTGCAAAAATATGTTTGTTTCTATTGCTACTTGTAATATTCTAGAGCACTTTCAAATCTTAATCCTGTAATAAAACTTATGTAAACACTTTTGAATAACATATTTTACCTCTATAATAGAAATGTTACAGATTTTTTATACATTCATTTAACAGAAACTACAGTACTCTTAATTACAGAAGAAGAAAACAAAATTATTATATAAAAGATTAAACAAATAAAAGGAAACTCTGTACTCTATGTTGATAGATAATTTGAAAATCTAACAAAATATATTTACCAGAAATTATTAAAGATAATGTCAAATCTATAACACTATCCAGAGAATTTCCATTATTGAAACACATACAAATATTTTGATGCTGAAGGGAAATTTTCAAGTAGAAATAGTAGTAATAATAGTTGTTATATATGAATATATAATGTATATAATTTAATGTGTGTTTAATTTTAAAATAGAGATTCATATAGTTAAGTTTGCTTCAAAATAATGATATAGCTGAAGATTACCTCAAACTTCTGATCCCATAAATGAATATTATTTCCTAAATAATTACAATATAATAGCCATTTGTTATATACTTGACTGCGATTATACCTTTATGATTTTTAGCATTTAATAGTCACTAGTGCTAGAAATTATTGCAGGATATTTGTTCACACTGTGAACTCAAAAATGTATAATTTACTAAAACAAACCTTGTGTTGTGTCTTCACACTAGCACACACATTTTAGCCAAGAGATTTCTGTTTACTGCAAACAAGCATTCATGGTATAACTTAGCCCTAGAATGAACCTTAAGTTCTACAGCTAACTAAAATCAAAAGTTAAGAGATAACAAAAGTCACCAGCTGAATCGGAGTGAACATAAGTAAAATGAGGAAAAAAAAAGTCTTTGAGGTGAAGAGTGTTAAGACTGGGTGGAGAAGGAGAAAAGGCTTTGTTAACTTGTCTGGGAAGTCTATGGAGTAAGAAGGTCAAGGGATTAATGGGTACCTTCTTTTGGCTGGGTTAAATAGCAGGTTTCCACCCTAGTATCTAGCTCACCAGCCTTCATTGGTAAATTAAATGTTTCCATCTCAGAGTACAGAAATGAGAATAGGGCCTCATAATTCTTGTACAATATAGATTGAGGTTCAAACATAGCAAGAGAAAATATTTTCAACTCTGTTGATCGTTAGTGTAACTTTTTTTATCCCAAAGAGAAAACAAATAATACAATTAGTAAATTATCATTAATAAAAGCTTCATGTTATTCATGATCATAATTTGCCAACAAAGCGTGTATATCTGGAGCCATAATGGACAAGCTAATAACTAGCAGGTGACCATCCTGAGACGGCAGGCCTCAGAATATTTAGCAAGGCTATAAGGCATTCATTTTAGGAAAAATTTTCTGCTACTAAAATACTTTCCCTGTTATTATTCAACATATATGTCAATCATTAAGTAATAGCACACCATTTTGGAATAGATCTCTGCAGATTTGCAAAGATGTACTCTCTTGTAATAATGCTATATAGACAATTTGATGACTTCTTAAGTCTTAATGATAATCCTATAAGGATTTCTAAAATTATATCGATATTAAACTCTCTTAAAGTGGAACTACCATCAAGTCATTTCTGATAGTCAAAACTGCAATGAGAACTCTGCCAGTCTCCCAAACGTCACCAGTTAATTGCTTTTAGATGGTAACCAGACTCTCTCCTACTCAAAGCACATTCCAAGAGGTTATAAAACAATTAACCAAAGGTCATAAAAAGGGAACTAACAATTTATTATAGATTTGAGGACATAAAATAAAATATTGACTAGGATTATCTATACAAACTTCATGAAATACTTAATTATGGTTTAAATCTTCAGTGAACCTATGGAGATGAAACAGGTGATGGATATTACCTAGATTATTACTCCTAATGGATATGCATGTAAACATTCTCTGTTGTAAACTTTTATTTCAATTTATTCATTAATTTTTATGTGAATTCATGAAGCAGTTTTTAATATGTGATCATGTATTCTGAAAGGTGTGCAAGTCCTGAGGACAAAAAGCCAAGTGAGAACTGAGCTGAGAAGAACCAAGCTGATGTATCACAAAGAAATTATATAAAAATGATGAGATTGCATAGTACTGGTGCAGAGATAGGCAGGTAAATCAATGAAACAGAATAGAAGATCCAGAAATTAACTTTCACAAATATGTTCACTTGATCTTTGACAAATGAGCTATAAACATTCAATGGAAAAAGGACAGCCTCTTCAACACACAGTGTTGGTCCAACTGGCACTCAGCATGCAGAAGAATGAAAATATATCCTTTCTTATCTTCTAGTACAAAGCTCAAGTGCAAGTGGATCAAAGATCTCCACATAAAACCGAGTACACTAAAACAATTAGAAGATAAATTGTGGGAAACCTTAGAACACGTAAGCACAGGGAAAAATTTCCTGAACAAAACACTAATGGCTTATGCTCTAAGATCAAGAATCGATAAATGGAACTTGATGAGATTGCAAAATTTCTGTAAGGCTAAGGACACTGTCAATAAAACAAAATGGCAGCCAACAGACTGTGAAAGGATCTTTCCCAATTTCACATCTGATAGAGGTCTAATATCCAATACATACAAAGATCTCAAGAAGTTAGACTCCAAAGAATCAAACAATCCTATCAAAAATGGGGTGCAGAACTAAACAAAGAGTACTCAACTGAGGAATGCTGAGAAGCACCTAAGGCTCAACATCCCTAGTCATCAGGGAAATGCAAATAAAAACAACCCTGAGATTCCTCCTCACACCAGTCAGAATGGCTAAAATCAAAAACTGGTGAGGATGTAGAGAAAGAGAAAGACTCTCTCATTGTTGGTGGGCTTGTAAACTGGTACAATCACTCTGGAAATATGTCTGGTTGTTCTTCAAAAAAATGAACATAGTACTACCTGAAGACCCAGTTATCCCACTTCTGGGCATATACCCCAAAGATGCTCCCACACATGCTCCACCATGTTCATAGTAGCCTTATTTGTAATACCCAGAAGTTGGAAAGAACCCAGATGTCATTCAGTAGATGAATGAATACAGAAATTGTGGGACATTTACACAGTGGAGTACTACTCAGCTATTAGACAAAAAATGACTTTACAAAATTTTTAGACAAATGAATGGATCTAGAGAATATCATCCTGAGTGAGGTAATCCAGTCACAAAATAACAGACATAGTATGCAGTCACTGATAATTGGATACTAGCCTCAAAAAGCACAGAATACCCTCGAAATATCTCAGACCATTTAAAGCTCAAAAAAAAAAAGAAAAAAAAAAAAGAAAGAAAAGAAAGAAAAAAGGAAAGAAAGAAATAAATAAAGAAATAAGAAAAGGTTAAAAATTGAAGCCTCAGTCCTTCTTAGAAAAAAAATAAGTGTATAGTACCCTGTAAGAGTTGGGTACACCTAGACCATAAATCATTAATAATTCAAGAGCTAAGAATATACCCTTGTGGCAATTCTTGATATTTAAAAATCATTATGTTTAATTTTTACACACCAAGAAAACTTTGACTATTTCCATGTTACATTTTGTTTTACATGTACTTTATATGCAGTGTAACTAGTAAGATTTCAAAGCACACTATCAAATCTTTAAAAAATCAAGTACTGACAAAAACATATTCATATAATTTTATGCAAAATAATTTCAAAAATCTGTACATTTATTGCTTTTTTAAAAAAAATAGAGTTGTTAAAAAAGAACAAAGCTGAGAGAAGAACAGAGCAGAGAGGAACTGGGCTGAGGACAAGTTATTAGACATATTTTAGAGAAAGCTGAAGGCAAGAACTTAAAAGTATAGTTTTTGGGGAAATTGCATTGAGAATAAGAGCATTATTGTGACACCAGAGCCGTAGGAGAGAACAGTATTAGAATGAAAATGAAGAGTGGAATAACTTCGAGATTATAGGTAACAAAACACCATGAGGGTCATGTGCAGCATGCAGAAGGAAAGAGGAAAGAAAAGATGCTGCAGAGAGCAGAAAGAGCAAGCAGGTTTCTTTCAATGGGACTTAATGGGTCCTTTCCTAATAACTTATCAAGATTGAAGTGAGTTCTTTCTGCAGTGGTGCTTAGTCTTTTGCTTCATATGTATATGTAAGTATGAACGTGTGTGTGTGTGTGTGTGTGTGTGTGTGTGTGTGTGTGTGTGTGTGTGTGTGTAAATGTAAATGTGAGAATATATGCAAGCTGGACTCAATTGGTTTGAGTAAAAATGTTTAAATGCACATTTGTGAATGTGTATATGAACTTATGTGAGTTTATGCGTATTTGCTTATGCAAAAGTTTTTCCTTCTGAAAGGGCTATTCTCATCTCTTGGTTCAATAAAAACTATTGCTCTAGCCAGACTAGCAAGAGATATCAAGACAAAAAAAAAAAAAGAGAGAGGAGAGAGAGGGGGGAACAAATAGAAGAACAATGTTGTTTTTTATTTAAAAGTTTTCTCTTTCTCCACATAGGACTTCAGAGCAGGAGGATAATCACTTTTTTAAGTGTTTCTTTTTCTTCCTTCAACTAGCAGGGTGAAATTTAGAGCCCAACAGTTTCTACTGAGATAGAACAAGGGCTATTTACTTAATCTTCAGCTGTTTTAAAATGGGGTGTTAACTGCCAGAGACTGCAGTTTCTGGCCTCAAGGAACACAGAAGGCAGGTCAGCTATAGTAGCATAGTAGCTTAGATTTAGGTAAGTAAATTTTTATTATAAAGCAACCCTAAATATCCTTTAAGACAAAGTCTTTTTATTCTTTTTTTTTTTTGCTCCCAGTTTTTTATTGGAAATTCTCTGCATTTAAATTTTAGATGTTATCCCTTTCCCACAATCCCATCTCCCCCTTGTCACCCTCCCATTGGCTCCATAAAGGTGCTCCCTCTCCCAACCACCCTCTTCTACCTCAGCACCTTGGCTTTTCCCTACACTGGGAAAATAAGCCTTCACTGGACCAAAGGCCTCTCTTCCCATTGATGTTAAAAACTCCTATCTTCTCCTGCATATGTTACTGAACACATGGGTCTTTTCATGTGAACTCATTAGTTGGTGCTTTAGTCTCTGGGAGCTGTGGTGGGTTTGGATAGTTGATAATTTTGTTCTTCCAATGGGGTTGCAGATCCTTTCAGCTCCTTCAGTTCTTTTTCTACCTTCTTCATTGGGGTCCTAGTGTTCAGTCTGATGGTTAGCTGCAAGCATCCTCCTCTGTATCAGTATGGCTCTGGCAGAGCCTCTGAGGTGGCATCTATATCAGGTCATTGCCAGTAAGTATTACTTAACCTCAGCAATAGTGCTTGGGTTTTTTGGGTGCATGTGTGATGTATCCCCAGGTGAGGTAGTCTATGGATGATCTTTTCTCCTTTTCTCCAATCCCTGCTCCTCTATTTGTCCCTTTATTTCCTCCCATGAATATTTTGTTCTTCCTTCCAAAAAAAAAAAAAAAAAAAAAAAAAAGAAAGAAAGAAAGAAAGAAAGAAAGAAAGAAAACTGAGGCATCAACTTTCTGACCTTCCTTTTCTTTGAGCTTCATAATTTCTGTAGATGATTTCTTGGTATTCCAAGAATTTTTGGGCTACTCTCCACTTATAAGTGAGCACATACCATGAGTGTTCTTGTGACTGGGTTACCTCATTCAGGATAATAGTTTCAAGTTTCATCTATTTGCCTGGCAATTTCATAAAGTCATTGTTTTTGATAGCTGAGTAGTACTCCATTTTGTATATGAACCACAATTTCTGTATCCAACCCTCTTTTGAAGAATATCTGGGTTCTTCCCATTTTCTGGCTATTATAAATAAGGAAGGTGGGGCAGAAGCTGGCAGCTGCATAAGGGAATACCCTCATGGAGGCAGGGGGAACAGAGGGATTTTTTTTTTTTTTTTTTTTTTTTTTTTTTTTTTTGGAGAGGAAACTGGGGAAAGGATGATAACATTGAAATGTAAATCAGCAAAACAACAACAACAACAACAAGGATCATCAGGATCTTCACTCAGGCCTAATCCTGTGAAAGAGCTTTCTATATCCTAGTCCTGCCCTGCACCTCCATAATGCCCAGAGACATCAGGTCTCCCAGGTGAGACCACCACTCCTGCCCAAATAGTAAGCACCAGTGGGATCTGCCCAGAGCCTACAGGATCCAGGAACCATAGAGAAGCTAGAAACAGGAACCTATAAGTTTATACCTCCCCCCAGGGGCTGACACTGTGCCACACTCTCCTGACCCCAGTCCAACCTAGCAGGGATGACATTAGCTGAAATACCAACAAAGGTGGGAAAGAACTTGGAGAGACCATATCCAGAGGTTAGAGACACCCCCAAGTTGTAGGATGAGGTCACCCACCCTTCTCAAAATTTTAACCCAAAATTGCTCTTTTCTAAAGGCAATAGGGGAATAAACAGTGGAGCAGAGACTGAAGGAAAGGCCATCTAGAGACTGCCCCACATGAGGGTCCATTCCATATGCAGCCACCAAACCCAGACACTGTGCTGATGCCAAAGAGTGAGTGCTGGCAGACGCCTGGTATGATTGTCTCCTGAGAATCTCTACCAAATTCTGTCCAATACAGATGTGGAAGTTTGAGGCCAAACTTTGGACTGAGCAGGGGGACCCCAATGGAAGAGTTAGAGGCCGGACTGTAGGAGTTGAAGGGCTTTGCAACTCCATGAAAGGAACAATGATATCAACTAACCAGGCCCACAGAGTTCTCAAGGACTAAAGCACCCACCAAAGAATATACACAGAGAGACTCATGGCTTCAGTTGCATATGTAGCCAGACTTGTTTGCCATCAAAGTTAAAGGAGGCCCTTGGTCCTGTGAAGGCTTGATGCCCCAGCATAGGGGAATGCTCAGGCGGTGGGGCTGGAGTGGGTGTGAAGATGAGATAAAGCATCTTTGTGAACGCAGAGGAGAGGAAGTGGGATAGATGGTTCTCAAGGAGAAAACGGAGAAGGGAGGTAACTTTTAAAGTGTAAATAAACAAAGTAACCAATAAATATAAGATCCATCAGAAAAATGTGCTTCATGACTTTACCAGATGACACCCCCGGGGTGACAATTTAATTTATTTCCCCAAGTATAGGATTAGCAGAAATATGCATTTGATAAGAAGTATTTTTGTTGATACTTGCCAAACGGCTAACTCTCAAATTTGCTATTTTATTGACAAAGCCACTGTGAGCTTGTTAGAGAATACTCAGTTACAAAAAAGAAAGAGAGAGAGAGGGGGGATGGAGGATTCATCTCTAAGGTATGGCTTCTGGAAGTTAGGACCTGTAATATTTTATAAATATTTTGGATAGCAAATAACTGGTATAATTTTGTTATTTTGCCAGTATATCATGTTCCAATACTTAGACTTAAAAACAATTACTTGCTTTTACAAAACCAGAGAAGTTATTCAACAATTAGAGAAGTCTCAGTCAGTGTCTCATGGTTTATAAGACTACTTTAGAATTATGTATTAGAATTTACTGCTAAAACTAACTGTTACTATACCAAAAATTATATGCAGATTTTCTGTGCCTTGCATTGGTACCTATAACCTTAATTTGATAGTGTACCATCGGGCCATTGGGGATTTAACAGCCCTTTACAAAGCTCTCATAGAAAGTACTTACCCCAGATTTTTTTATCCTTCAATCAATAATGAAGAATCAGTTATTAGGTTTAGGCTCTTTTCACTAAATAGCCAAACAGCTCAAAGAGTATTTCTCAGATTCTTTCTGAATCTTCAATACAAACAATATTAAATCTAAATAAACACCCAAAGATAATTAGTATTTTCAGTTAATGTCATCAAAATGTGCATATATCAATGCAACACTGGACTACTCTAAGGAGCTCTTGCCTACCAAAGGTCTAGATCTTATCAATATTTTGGTATTTTTATAACAAAAACAAATCCCAGATATAGATTTATTGCAAACACTTCTCAACAAGTATCCTTATACTTGATTTCATTTTGAAGCCTCTAATTCCTTGTTCTCATTTTCCTTCTTCAGAAGGGTTTCCCCTCTCCTGTCTACATTCTCTACTAGCGACAAAAATTAGAAGCTTTTTAGGAGAAATATTTTCATACTCACATTGCCAATTTGAATTCTGACCCTTTAATATGAAACTTTTAACTCTTTCATCAAAAGAAGCTTTACAGCGGTTTCTAGCAGTATCTGTCAGGAACTAGAAACAAGCATGCCACCTCTCCTTCCTTCTAACCATTTCTAGATTGCTTTGGGGCAATGGATATTCCCCAAGCATTGAGCTGAAATGGTATATTTTTTCTCAGCATCTCATTATGGACAATTTCCAGTATTCCACAATATTATTCTGATTAAACAAAGAAATGCTGTGAAAGATGAGTTATGTGAACTGAATTAAAAATTAATAACTACACAGAAACTGGTCATGTATCACATTCTCAAAATTTCTGATTTTATTACATGATACTGTGTGGCTGAAATTTTCTTAGTCTGTTACAACTCTAGCTAGATACAAATAATACAAAGAGATTTTTGCATTCGAAGGAAGATCTGAATTTGGAAAAATGTTGCTGAATATCATTGAATAGCAAAACTGAAATAACAATCAAAATATAAATAAGTTTACATTGTAAAACAAGATACATTTTTATTTTAAAATTGTTACAGAGCAATTTTCTTTACTTCAATTTAAGGATTGGACCCTAAATGCAGAAGTATCTACCATACTTTTGAATAAAATTTGGTGCATATAAAATACACAAGGATTTTAGTTATTTACTATGCTGGCTGGTTTTTCTTTTCTTTTTGTTAGCTCAACACACAAGACTCAGCACAGAGAAGTGTGCATCATTAGAGGCCTCTATGAGATCCGGTTCTATGGCATTTTCTCAGTTATTGATCAATGGTCAAGTGACCTTTCTGGAGTCGTTGTCATGGGCTCTGTAGGAATCAGGCTGAGCAAACCATTTGAAGTAATAAGCACCACTCATCTGTATCAGCTAATGCCTCTGAGATCTTGACCTGACTTCCTTTATTATGTGAAAGGTAAACTGAATAAACCCTTTTCTCACCAACTGTTTCATTGTTCCTGATGTTTCATCTAATCAACAGAAACCCTAACTACTTATGATTACAGTTGACCATATGTTCATTTGTAGTTTTCCACTAAATCCTTACTGCTACTCAAGAAGACAACTAACATTTATTATTGGCTACTTGCTTCACATAAACACTGCAGGATTTATTTATTTATTTATTTATTTATTTATTTATTTATTTATTTAAACTTACATTACCCAAATCCCAAAGTGACAGACTAATATAAAATCAATTAACTATTTGTGGGATAGAAAACTTATATTTACAGAGAACAAGTGCATCTACTTCATTAAGATGTTATTGTACTAACAATTAAAGATAGATGACTATCAAGCATATGAAAAGAATAAATTTCTTAACTGGTGACTCATAAAAATAATTTCAATAGAAAATAGACATTTGTATATTTCCAGAATCAATTTATAGCCTCTAAGTTTCTCATGAATTCAAAGGGAGCAGACCATCATATCATGTCCAGATAGCTGTCCAAGCTCAATGATAAATGGAGGACTCTCTTTCTCTGTGGGGTCCCACCTTTTCTACGGCCCTTAATTGGGGAATCTTACTAAAAACAATGCCTGACCTTATCTGGAGCATGACCCTAAACAAAACTTTCTACAAGCAGCTACATGATTCATCAATAGTCTCAATCAGCCTTTCCTACAGTATGATAAAGCACATTTTTAATCATCAATCAACTCTTCTCACCTGTATCCTTTAAAGTTCTATGTACCCCATTCCTGAAAAAAGTAGAGTGATCTCACTGAAGTTTTCTGCCTGCAAGTCCTTCCCTTCTACTTACAATATTGTAAACCCTTATCTTGGCTTTTACTCCCTTCATCATCAGGGGACAGTGGCCAAAGACCCCTGGAAAAGGGAGATCTACAACTGGTGCTCAAAGGGGGACCCCTGGAACACACCATTTGTGAGTATCCTCCTCCCCTACCCCTACAGAGAATAGCAGCATTTTCAATTGACCAACCACCCTTAGGATTTATCACCTATTGCCCTTTCTTTGCTTTATGTTTGGTTTGCCCTGTGGGGAGCTGAATGCAGACACCATTACAAGATGGCGCTGGCTCCCTCACGGTTGGAGGTAAACAACTCCATATATAGTAATGCTCTTGTCAGCTAAGGCGCTGCACCTTGCGCATGCGCAGTACATAAACTATCTCCTGCCAATCCTGAGGCCTCTGGTGTCATCAGACTGGTGACAACCAATCAGGGCAAGCCCCGTATGTGTTTCTCCCTATATAAGCAGGCAGCTAGGGTAGTTCCCGGCCCTTCACTTCCTGCTCTCCCCTTCAATCAAGAGGCTCCCACAATAAAGCATGATCTGAGAAGAATCCTTTGGTGGTGGTGGTCGAGGAGTGCGCCTCATTGCCCCTGCACATAGGGTCCAGATATGGTTTGCAGAAAACTGAAGCCTCTCTATTAGGATGACTCCCTGTTGTTGGCTGAGGGTCCCTGAACCCTCCTTCAAGACCTCAACCATGCAATGAGTATAGGCAATAACCTTTACACTTTGTCATAAAAACTTGGTCTTGCATCAATCATTTAATTGTCTCTAAGATGATTGCAGTCACTTAAACTTGAGGGCAGCCTAGCAAAATTGCTGCAGGAACATTGCATATTGGTGGGTACACTTTCTATATTTTTTTTATAATATGGAACTCAATACCACACCAGAAGATTTTCAAATTATTTCCCTAAAATCTGACTTAAATCCAGAACACTTAATATTTCCCAGAGGGGATCTGTGTTACCTGTTTTGCTTTTAAAACCAAGTCCAGGAAGGCTATCTTTTGTCCATATTCTTACTCCCCATGATAGCTGTCATCAAGTAATAAATAGGAAAAACACCCAAGCTTAGCAAAAACCAATTACAGGAAAAAAACTCATTACAGGATAAAGGGGAAGAAGACCTTGAAGATTGTCAATTGGTGAATTTATTTATTCTAGAAACGACAATTGACATAATTAGGTAGAAGTTACTTCTTAACCCACAACACTTATCCACATTTTACCCTATTATTCCAACCTACAAAGCCTCATTGGCTACAAAGAACTAGAAATTAAAACCAAAGTTCCTAGAAACCCCCAGATAACACTCCCCTTCCCCAATGCCACTATTTCTGAGATGACGGCAAGAATTATTCCTAGTCCCCATCATAGACAATGGTTCATGGATCTAGAACCTCCACCCATAAGAACTTTTCTGGCTAACCTTTGTATATTCAAAAAGTATCTGATAACTTAACCTCTATCTTTGCAACAGACTTACCAGAAGTACAACATTCCTCTAGAATGTAAGTAGTTCATGTCCAGGATCAAATCTGTTTTACAAAGTTTCAGTAGTAACCTAGCCAAGAAACAACAAATGAATTTTTGGCCTTCATTAAGCTGGAAAGAAAAGTTCCCTTTTTAATCAGACAGAAAGGGTGAAAGGGAAGATATCTTTATGCAGGAAGGTAGGTCCAGGATAAAATGAATCTGGTCATTGGATGAGAAGGAATGATGGCTGGAAAAAAATCTTAGACAGGGAGGAATGAGAGTGAGGGGAAGCAACTGGAGTACCACAGAGGCAGATGTTAAATTTTTTACTCTGATACAAGTTATTATGAATATTTTAAAGGGATGAGTATGTATAAGATTTTATGCTATCAAGATGGAAAATTATATCTTATCAATAGGATCAGAGGTATTGTGTGGTGTGTTCCTTTATTTAGCAAATTAATTGAGTTCAAGAGAATTTGTAGTGGCAGGGAGCACCAAGCCTGCCTTGAAATTGTGATGTGTATGTCTGGCATGGTAACAGTTCACCAAGAGAATAGTGAATGAAACAGCATGATCAAGTGCCACACTGGAGTGTCTTCTAGGACCATCTTGGTCAGAGAGGCGGGCTGTGCAGTATGGTATGCACATGGGTTAGAGAGAGCTGGGAAAGCATGGAGTGCTAAGTGTGGGAACCGGTCACGTTGCTTTTTAAATATTTATTGCTGATTTACTCCCCCTGGTTTATATAATGAAAATCCCTGTTTAGAGAAAAATGTCAGATGCAGGCTAAAAAAAAAAAAAAAAAAAAAAAATACAATGTCAAAAAGTAGGATAAAAACAAAGAAAAAACACACTCAATAAATTGGAACTGTTATCAATTACTCAGTAAGGGCAATTTCTTCACAGAGATGCATCAGCCTTACTCTCTGCTGTCTGCTTTGAGTAGATCCACTTATGTGCACTCCATGACAGGGTCCATTTATTTTCCTTGTCCACAGGACCTGGAGAGTCTTCTTTCCTAAAACAAAAACAACTCAAAATGTTTTACATTTTCTATATACAAGCTAGATTGGACAGAAAACTAACAGACTCTGAAGCCAAATCAGTGGTCCTAAACAATCTTATTTGATGAAGAACAACCCCAGAATACAAGGAAGCATGCCAGAACTACCATAAATGAAACAATAAATAAATGGATGAATCATGACATTGGAACCAACTCATAGCAGGCTTCTTCTCTTGCCAAGGACTTTGTAGCTGCATGCTGGCCCAATTCTAAGTGATTTAAACCAGAAGAGACCAGACATTGGAAAGAGTTTGCCCACAAATGACACAATTATCCCCCAATCTCCTACTTCTGTCCCATTTTAGAAAGACTTTCATTCTAAAAATTACTGCAAATTCAAATATAACAAAGATGAAAAATATCTGACTCCATTAATCTACTTGCGGGACAACAATCACCCTCACTAGTAATAGGGAAACAAATATAAAACACAGGATCATTAACATACTAGAAAAATCTCATCTTCTTGAATTATTAATGATTTAAGGGTTAGGTGTACCAAACTCTAAAAGGGTGCTATATACTTATTTTTTTCTAAGAAGAACTGAGGCTTCCATGTTAAGTTTTGTTTTACATGTACTTTATGCTCATTATAATTAGTAAGATTTCAAAGCACACTATCAAACCTTTAAAAAGCCAAGTACTGACAAAATATACTCATATAGTTTTATGTAAAAATGCTTTGAAAATCTGCACATTTATCTCTGTTTTTCAAAATAAAGTTGTTTAATGAAAAAACTCTCATCCTAAGCTTTCAATAAAAATTGACAATAAATGTTTTAAGTGACTAATAGACGCTGGGACAGATAAGAATATTATAAGATGATACTTGGTTCATCGACATTGGATCCTCAGAACAGGACCTTAACTGATAGAAGTAAATGGCCATTCCTGAGAATTTTTTTCTCAAGTCATTTGGAAATGGGAAAAATAAATGTTTCCAAATGGAAAAAATGGGACAATTAGACCCCTGGTGACTAATATGGCCACACACTTTTTGGGCAAGGATAGTCTAGGATACCTAATATGGTCCTTTCTAGCAGAGGGGAATGAGATGTCTCCAAACACAGTATTACCAAAACTATCAAGATCAAAAGAATCCCCAATTCTAAGTTCTGCTATTGAATACCTTACTTCCTGCCTAAAGCGCATCCCAGAAGATTCAGTATAGGTAGAACAATGGCTATTCAACAGGGAGAAATTAACAACTTTACAATAGTTAATTAAGCATCAGTTAGTCTTGGGGCACATTCATCTCCCTAGGAGCCTCTAAAATATCTTGCCTTTTGTAATTAAAAGGGCCAGAACCTGAAAGCCTCTACAGAACCTAGAACAATTAATAAAACCATGAAAATTTGGAGCTCAGCATGTTGTGTGCTCCTCTCTTAATCCTGCTATATCTGGAAATACCCCACTATTAATATGAGATATCAAAAATTACTTCTTTTTGGTACCAGTCCATGAACAATGTGGCAAATGCTTTGCCTTCGAAGTATCCAAAGTCAATAATTCAAGAACATGAGATAGGTTTGGGCAAAGAGAACTTCCTTAATGCATGGGTAACATGCATATGTTTTGTCAGAATTACTCAACTATAAACCATACATTAAAACTTCTTATTTCTTCCTCATATACATTATTACATAGATGTCTATTAATATGACAAAACAAAAGACAAGATTAATATCTAATCTTAAAGAATATGAAAAATGCCATAAACGTCAAGAAAGATGCTTTACAGTAGCAGAAATTAAGATCCAATTCTTTCATTCCATCACATTTCTAGAAAAAAATCAACTAGACTTCATTCCAGCCAGTTAAACCTTTCATTGACCTCCCCAAAACATTAACACTAAATACTCTTCAAAGCTTCTGAGGCAATATTAATTGGCTTAGACCTTTGCTTCCCAAACCAAGTAGCTAATTACAACCTCTATCTGACTCACTTAAGACTAACAAAGACAATATCTGTCCTCACTTTCAGAGGCCAAGGAGACCTTTGTTCTATAAACAACCATATTAAAACCATCTGCCTGCCCTGCAGTGATCCACAATACCTAATCATGTTCCTTAGGTTAAATTCTTCTCTGATGGTTGTTGAAGTCTTATTCAACCAAATGAGATCCTAGAATGGATTCATATGCCAATAGGTACAATGTCTTTGCTACTAAATTGAGTTTAATACCTTATTCACCATGATAAGGACAAGAAGCTAGCATATCTAACCCTGACTGTAACCCTAACCCTAACCCTAACCCTAACCCTAACCCTAACCCTAACCCTAACCCTAACCCTATCCCTAACCCCAACCCTAACCCTAACCTTAACCCTAACCCTAACCCTAACCCTAACCCTAACCCTAACCCTAACCCTAACCCTAACCCTAACCCTAACTGGTTAAGAGAGAGGAGGAGGAGGAAGAGGAGGTGGTAGAGGAGGAGATCTGTAAGCTAGCTCCCGCTAAATATTTTTCTTTGCAGGAATTGTCTTTTCCTTTACAGGTGTCTATTCCCAGCAATGAAACCCTAACCATATTCCTGGTTTTAGCATTACAAAATCAATCATTTAGTATACTTCTAGACATTCAGTCAAATTACCCCTCTGTCTAGCCTTCCCCCAATCCAGATTGATGGTAATCCTCTATATCCACTGTGGTGGTTTGAATGTGCTTAGCTCATAAAATGAGGTGCTATAAGAGGTTTTGGTTTATTTGAATAGGCATGCACTTGTAGGAAATATGTCACTCTGTACATGGGCTTTGAGGGGTCCTAATGATCAAATACTAGCCAAAGCAGAAGGCACAGTCTCTTGAGAAATAGTGGTCATGAAAAAGTTATGGTGAGGCATGGTGGTACATGCCTTTATTCCCAGAAGACAAAGGCAAGAAGATATCTGAGTTTAAGTCCAGGTTCTTCTACAGAAAATGTTTCAGAACAGCCAAACTTAGGCAGAGAAGGATATCATCATAAAACAGAAATTTGATGCTGATGTAATAGAAAATAACAGATCATGTTCCAGATTCTGCAAATAGCAAATCCTGGCAGATTTAATCATTAAGATCTGGCCAGAAAGCTTTGAATACCCAAGAATCAAATCCAGACCGCATGAAGCTCAAAAAAAAAAAAAAAAAAAAAATGAAGGGCAAACTGTGGAAGTCTCAGTCCTTCTTAGAAAAAATTAAGTGTAGAGTACCCTCTCAGAGTGTGCAACACCTAGACTTCAAATCATTAATAATTCAAGAGCTAAGAATGCAGACTTGTGGCAATCCTTGGTATTTAAAAATCATTATGTTTAATCTTTACACACCAAGAAAACTTTTACTATTTCCATGTTACATTTTGTTTTATATGTACTTTATGCTCATTGTAGCTAGTAAGTTTTCAATGCATACTATCAAACCTTTAAAAATAATCGAGTACTGACAAAATATATTTACAGAGTTTTATGCAAAAAATGTTTTTAAAATCTGTATATTTTTCTGTTTTTTTAAAATAAAGTTGTTTAATTAAAAAAAAAAAAAACAACTTTGCCTTACAGTTAAGACTAGAAAGGACAACTGGAACAATTAATGCTAGTTAGCTGCAGCTACAAAATTAGCAATAATTAAGAAGAGATCAGCATATTACAAGGTCACATGTTATATTCATAGAAGCCAGAAGCTAGAAAGATCCCAGGTTTTTTTCTAACCAGAGTAAAGGATAGAGAAAATGTGGTATATTTTCACAACAGAGTACTACTCAGCCATTAAAAACAGTCCATTCTGAAATCTGCAGGCAAATGGGTGGAACTAGAAAATATCATCCTGAGTGAGGTAACCCAGTCACAAAAGAACACACATGGTATTTACTTAATTATAAATGGATGTTATGGAAAAAGCTTAGAATGTACACAATATAACTCACATATGAAGCTCAAGAAGAATAAAAACCAAAGTGAGGATGCTTCAGTCCTACTTAGAAGAGGAAAATAATTATGGATGGTAGAAGGATAGAAGGACATGGGAGCAATAGAGGACAGGACAGGGAAAATGGGGGACAAGATCAGTATGTTAAATGTTTATGCTACCTAAGACAAATCTCCCACTGCATGTCACTGGAGTCAACCAACACATATACCACCCATTCTATTCAGCTGGAAGTATCCACCTGATTGGTACTGAAGGAGTCCCAAGTCCTGTTAACAACAAAAAGAAGATTTGTTTCTGCGCATAGCGTCAACATTACTCTGTCTGGATACCAGCCTCCAATATCGAACAAGACCTCCAAGTCAGAAAGATGGTAGGCCAAGTGATCACAGAAAAAACAAAGAAGAAACAATCAAGTCACCAGATCAACTGGAAGATCATTCATGCCCTCATTGACATAGCCTGAAATAATTGCCCCATGCTGTTTCTATCATTCTAATACCTGTTTTAATAGCCGTTTACTCTGTTTAATATGACTGCCTTTGCAAACCCTAACTCTCTAACACTATGTTCTCGTGATTTTCTGTCAGACATATACACCAAGGGAAAAATAAAATAATCAGGACCAGGGATTGTTCAATATCACATACCTCAGTCACTGGACATGAAGAAAATAAGCCAACACCGACTTTGAAACTCCATCTCTAATATCCAATTTCCACAAAGCTGGGACATTTTATCCATGGTTTGGAAAGACAAGTAATCCTTTTTATTAGACACTCTCTGTATTTACAGTTCAAATGTTGTCCCCTTCTCCCACCACAATCCCATCCCCCACCCCCTCCACTTGTCTAGACTACGTTGCTTCCTCTCTCAATCATCCTCTCCACCTCAGTACCATGGACTAAAGCACCAACCAGTGAGAAAAGTGGTGCTTAAAGAGTGTGAATTTAGTGAGAAACAAATATATCTGATCTATTACGATGTAAACTTCTAGTGTAATATTGGGACAATGTTCTAAGTTACTCTTTACTCTTTGTAATAGGATTTGAGGCTCACACCCTGAGATGAAATTGCTGCACAACACCTGTAGCTGACTGAAAAATGCCAGGGCTGGTTAGGCCTGTGCAGAGGTGGTGGGGATCTCCCACCTGAGTTTAAAGTAGGAAATTCTCTGAAATCATGACCACAACCCCAATCTCAGGGAGGCAATTGCTCAGGGTTACCTCTTCCTGAAACTTGTGTCAAAGCTAACAAGCACATTAAGAAACTAATACTACTATTCTTCTAAGCGAACATAGAATATCTGCTAAATTATAAGTCCTTTCGTTATGCCCTTTGTTGCATTTCTTAGACTTTATCAGAGAAGTTTTTTTTTATGCAGTAGATGCCAATTAATACAAAGACTAATGTTTATTCAATATGCAGTGAGTAATAAACTATGGAGAAGGAAGAAATTTTTCAACAGCTGGAGGCTGTGGAGAACTTTAGCAAATAGTTTTTTTTTCTGGACATGGCTGTGTCACAAATGAATTCACAGTCAGTCATTCTTTATAAGACTAGCACCAGATCAAGCCAGTCACTATACCCCAACCAGAACTGGGGAGGGATTTGTGAAGCATCAGCCCACTCGATAAGCTTATCCATTGCTAGGGAAGGGAGAGTCTATATTCTTTATTTCCTTTTTTTTCACCTTTTTTTTATTGGATAGTCTCTGTATTTACATTTCAAATGTTATTCTCTCCCCTCTTCTGTCCTCAACATTACCCTTGCTGTTATGAAGGTGCTCCCTCTCCCAGCCATCCTGTCCACCTCAACGTCTTGGTATTCCCCTAAACTGAAAAGATGAGCCTTCATTGAACCAAAGGTCTCTCCTCCCATTGATGACAGACAATGCCATTCTCTGCTACACTTGCAACTGGAGCCATGGGTCTCTTCATGTGTACTCATTGGCTAGTGTTTTAGACCCCAGGGGGCTGTCAATGTTTGATTGGTTGATAATTTTCTTCCGGTGGGGTTGCAAACCCTTTCATCTCCTTCAGTCCAATGGTAAGCTGCAAGCATCCTCATCTGAACCATTATGGCTCTGGCAGAGCCTCTGAGGAGGCATCTATATCAGACAGTCTACTTGTTGATCAGTAGATGGCCTTATACCTATGGACAGAAATGCAACACTAAATAAAATCACTGGTTTAAAATCCAATCACCTGAGGCAGGGAGGGAAAAGGTTATGAAGAGTGTGGCAACAGAACTAGAAGAAAGAATAGAAGTGTATTTATAGAAACATATAAGCATGTATGAAATCCTCAATAAAAATGACTCTTCATATGTAGGACTTGCAAATCTTTTTCTCTTATTCATAAGCTTCCTATTTCACTCTTCTGATAACTCCTTTGATATGCAGGTGCTTTTCCGTTTGTACTCCTTCCACTTGTGTGCTTTGCTTCGTTGTTCAAGCACTGGACTGCATTATTAATAAACTCATCACTGGATGCAATGCCCTGCACCTATGTTCATACAGCCAGACAGAATGAACTCAGGAAGATCTTCCATCCTTCTCTCTTGTAAGATCCTAATAGTTTTATCTCTCGTATTTAATCCTCAAATACATTTTAAATTGATTTTTGAGGATGGCATAAGGTATGGGTTTAAATTGGTTCTTCTACACAGGCATATCCCATTTTTCTGACTCTTAAAGGCAGTGTACACATGTCCAACAGATATGTAAAAATATACTTTATTACATCAAATGTATGGAAGTTAAACAAAAGACACTTTCATATCACTTAGAAGATCTAACATCAAATATCAGAAGGCATTTGCCACTATGGAGGAAAAACAGATAAACTGAAACCATTGCAATTCTTAAAGAAACTCACAGCTATAAAAGTTGATAAAAAATGACAAATTAAGTACCACATGTTGCAGTAATTCTCCAAGAAGTAATTTATCACAACAACTAAAATCTGGATGTTAGGATGATGTAAGCACCCCATGATTGTAGAACTATTCCAAAGAGTTAAAATGTCGAAATATCCCCAATGTAGATAACGAAAGATTTGGAGCTTAAAAAATAACTAATTCTTGTCATATGTGACAAATAAAAGAGACTAAAGGCAATCCCATAATGTCAAATAGGCATGTGTCAAAGGACACAGGTTTCCATTCTATTCCATAACTGTCACTCAAACCTATGCAAGCATGATGGTCTGGTGACTGCTGTGAATTGTTGGGCTAAAAATCAGCAAACATGAAGTTAAAGAATATAGGATGAGTAAATATAACTTGTAATAATAATTAACAATATCATTCTATGCAGTGAAAACTATTAAGAGAGTACACTTTACCTGTTTATTGAGCATAATAAATATGAGGTAATGTTATTAAAAGGCATGAGGTAATTTTATTAAATTTAATGTTAAAATACTTTATTGACAGAAATATTTTTACATTTTCCTTAAAATAATGTTTTCATAAAAAGCATTTTTGTGCTATTTTCCCATATGAATCATATTTTATTTTTATCAATGTACATTGGAAATTTACATAAGCATTGTGAAACATATAAATCCTCGCAGTATTATACCTTAAAATTTTAAAGACTGCCATTGTATTATTTTATAATTTATTAAATTTTATGTTATTGATCATATTATAATGTTACCTTTATTTATTTTGAAATATTCCTACATGTAGATTGTTCCTTCATGAGGTCATTTCCTAGTATTTCTTGTCATAAGATTTTCTTCAGACATCCTGAAACAATTCTTATGTATTTACTTAGTGATATATGGCTATATGATAAACTTCCCTAGTCTCAATAGCTTTGAATGAGTTACTTAGATTATTTTAAGTAAAAGTGTCAGAACTTTCAGAACCAGTGAATGAGTTATTTCTAAAATTTCTCACTTTCTATTGATATATGAGAGTTTAGAAATATACATATCACGTATATATGAATACATGCAATATATCATCAAAATCAAAATATGAATAAAATATGTATATATTTATGTGTATAAAATATATAAACTTCATATGCCTATACATAAATAATGCACAGGTTAAACAGTGTATATTTATACATACAGATATCTACATTTAAAGCTGTGTGTTTTTATGAATATATAGTTTACTTCCATTTTAAATATTTAAATAAAAGTAAAATGACAGTAAATTTAGGAATTGTTTTTTTTTTCTATTGTTATATGTTTCTAGCATACACTGCAGTGTAGCAGTGCGAACACTTTAACTCATTGGTTTAAATTATTTTTTTAAATGATTTTTATTCCATTCCAGTGTCTATAATCAGCTAAAATTTTCTGACTTGGTATCGGTAACACAATTGTGGTAATTTGATTGGCAGGAGCAGTAGAGTCAGGGCATATTTGGCTGGAGGCTAATAGCTCCACTTTGACTTTCACTTGCCCCCTGCCTGATGAGTGTGACAATTGCCTTTCCTGTTGGCATGCAACAGTCTGAGCCCTTGTATTACTTACTGCTTAGCTGGAGGGTTATAAGCAATACTTCAGAGTACTACAAAATCTTTTCATTTCTTTTATGATTTAGTGCAAAAACCAGACCTCATCCCAATACAATCTGTTTGCCTAGCAGATAAAGAGTTTGTTTATTCATGAAAACAAACTTAGATGCTATCTTTTTAATGACATAGTTTTTGTAAATCACAGTTCATAGTATAAAAATTTCTTAATATTTTGAGATTTTTCTCTTCTTTAATGAATAAATTTTGTTATAGCATTAACATTTCTTATAACTTTTATTCATTTAAATATGCTTAAATTTTATTATATTTTATTTATTTATTCATGCGCATATGCATGTGTAAGTGCTTGTTAATGTCTGTGGTCCAGGCATATACCAAGATGTATATACATAACATGACTGTTAGGTAGAACAATCTTCTACAGCAACTACATGGATTTGGGATAAAGTTTAGGTCCTCAAACTTACCAATGTGAGACCTCACCCACTGAAAAACCTTACCAACTGTGATTTATTTTATCTTTCATTGAAGTAGATTGTTTTAAACAATATATCTAGATTAAGATTTTTTTCTTCGCAATTCCTCCCCACTATTCCTTCCAATTGGAACTACCCCCACTCAGCCTCTTCTTAGAAAACAAAGAGGTATCTAAGAGATAATAATAAAATATAATCAGATAAAATTATGGCAAACAAATCATAATAGGACAAAACAAATAGAAGAAAAATAAAACCCAACAAAATTCACAAGAAACAGATTTAACTGTATTTTTATTATTTTTTTGGATTTTTTAAGCATACATTTCAAATGTAATCTTTTTTTAATTTTCCATTCTAGAAATCCCCTATCTTATCCCTGCTACCCCTGCATCTATGAGAGTGCTGTCCCACCCACACAACAAACCCTTCCTGCCTCCTTGCCCTCCACTTGGGCATCCACCCTTGGTAGGACTGAGTGCTTCTCCTTCCAGTGATGTCAAACAAGGCCCATCCTCTGCTACATATATAGCTGGAGGCATAACTCTGGCCAAGTATGTCCTTTAAATGGTGACTTAGTCTCTAGGAGCTCTGGTTGGTTGATAGTTTTGTTCTTATGGGATTGCAAACCCTTTCAGCTCCTTAAGTCCTTTCTATATCTCCTTTATTGGGAAAAATGGTTGGCTGCAAGTGTCTGCCTCTGCATTTGTCAGGCTCTAGCAGAGCCACTCAGGAGACAGCGATATCAAGTTCCAGTGAGCATGCACTTCATGGCATCTGCAATATTGTCTAAATGTTGTGGCTATATATAGAATGGATCCCCAGGTGGGGCTTCTCTAGATGGCCTTTTCTCCAGTCTCTTCTCCTAACTTGGTATGCATATTTCCTCCTGTGAATATTTTTGTTTTACCTTTTAAGAAGGACTGAAACATCCACATGTTGGTCTTTCTTCTTGACCTTCATGTGGCCTGTGAATACATCTTAGGTAATATGAACTTTTGGGATAATTTCCACCTATTAGTGAATACATTCCATGTGATTTCTTTTGTGATTGGATTATCTCACTCAGGATGATAGATTCTAGTTCCATCCATTTGCCTAAGAATTTCATGAAGTCATTGTTCTTAATAGCTGAGTAATGCTCCATTGTATAAATGTACCACAATTTCTGCATCCATTCCTCTGTTTAAGGACATCTGGATTCTTTTCAGCTTCTGGCTATTAAAAACAAGGCTGCTATAAACGTAGTGGGACATGTTTCCTTGCTATATGTTGTAGCATCTTTTGGATATATGCCCTGTATTGGTATAGCTGGGTCCTCAGGTAGTACTACATCCAATTTTCTGAGGAACATCCAGACAGATTTCCACAGTGGTTGTACAAGCTTACAATCCTACAAATCTAAACATACTAAAAGCAATATACAGTGTACAAACAGCCAACATTAAAATGAATGGAGAGAACCTTGAAGCACTCTGAGTGAAATCAGGGACTAGAAAAGGCTACCCACTCTCTCCCTACCTATTCAATATAGTACTCAAAGTTATAGCCAGAACAAACAGAGAAAAAAATAAAGTAAAAGGGATACAATTTGGATAGGGAGAAGTGAAAATGTCACTATTTGCAGATGATATGATAGTATTCTTATACTATCCCAAAAATCCCACTAGAGAATGCCTAAACATGATAAACAACTTCATCAAATTGGCTGATTATAAAATTAACTCAAACAAATCAGTATTATTTCTTTACTCAAAGGATAAACAGGATGAGAAAGGAATTAGAGAAAAGACATCCTTCACAATACTGGCAAATAATATAAAGAAAACCTTTATGTGACTCTAACCATGCAAGTGAATTATC
Source organism: Micromys minutus (assembly GCF_963924665.1). Classification (NCBI taxonomy): domain Eukaryota; kingdom Metazoa; phylum Chordata; class Mammalia; order Rodentia; family Muridae; genus Micromys; species Micromys minutus. The sequence continues at coordinate 32,633,173 of NC_137975.1, forward strand.
TGTATGAAAAGAACTTCAATTTTTTGAAGAAAAAATTAGAAGATCTCAGAAGATGAAAAGATATCTCATGTTCATGGATTAGCAGGATTGATATAGTAAAAATGGCCATCTTGCCAAAAGCAATCTAGAGGTAAAGTGTAATCCCCATCGAAATTCAAACTCAATTCTTCAGAGAGTTAGAAAAAGTAATTTAAAAATTCATTTGGAATAACAAAAATCCCAGAATAGTGGAAACTATTCTCAAAGATAAAAGAAATTCTGGGAGAATCACTATCTATTACATCAAGATGTATTACAGAGCAAAGTGATAAAAAAATATTTGTAATGTAAATGTCAAGAATATCCAATAAAAAGGGGAAAATAGAAAGAAATCTTATATTCATGAGTCAGTGGAATTAATATAATTCTGTATTTTCAAAAGCAATCAACTGTAGTCTATATTACATTTTACTCATTTACTGTAATCTCCATTAAAATTTTAATGCTATACTTTCTTGAAAAAAAAAAAGAGTTGTATTATTTCAGTTCTTACTACATAGATGTCCCTGTTTCCGAACTCAGTATGTACTCTGTATGATCTTAAATACCCTCTTGCCTCTATAGTGTTGACATTAAAGATGCTGGGCACAACACCTTACTAACATTGAATATTTTTATTTCCCTTCACTAAGATTTTATCCTCTGCTTTTTGTTAGATTCTGGCAAAATAATGATTTTCTTTTATACTAAAAAACACATTTATTTTTGCTACTGTGTCAGACACTGTGATGTATCCTCCCTCAGATATGAGAAGTATCAGGTAAGGCTGTTCACTTAAACATGGAAGACTCTCACAATTGCTCTTTTGATTGAAGATCACCTGAATAGCCAAATGGGATCTGGCCACGAGCAAGTCACTGATCAACTTTCTGAAAGACTTTAGTGCCATCCTCTCCTCTTCTGTAATGATACAGTTCCAGTCCATAACTAAGTTGATATCATCCCACATTAATGGAAGTAACAAAATCTGCCCAAGAGGAATGCCCAACATTCCTAGTATGATAGTACTTAATGTTGCATATCTTTATCTCCTCCATGTAGTATATTGCTTCATTCTAATTATCAGAACATATTAGAACCTAATTCTTGTTTTATAAAATTTTATTCTTTTTTTAAAACAACTTTATTTTACAAAACAAAATAAATGTACAAATTTTAAACATTTTTTTCATAAAATTATACAATACATTTTTGTCAGTACTGTTTTTTCAGATTTTAAAATAATTTTTACATAAAACTATATAAATATATTTTTTAGTCAGTACTTGATTTTTTCAAAGGCTTGACAGTATGCATTGAAAACCTAATAGTTACAATGAGCGTAAAGTACATGCAAAACAAAACGCAACATGGAAATAGTCAAAGTCTTCTTGTTTTGTAAATATTTTTTTTTGTTTTGTTTTCTTTATTTCTTGGACTTCATACAGTCTGTGAGTTGTTTCTGGGGGAGTGCAAGCCTCTGGGGTTAGCATCCTAATATCAGTGACTGCATATTATCAGATAGAGGCCTAATATCCAAGGTATACAAGGAACTCAAAAAGCTAGACACCAGAGAATCAAATAACCCTATTAAAAATGGGGTACAGAGCTAAAAAAATGTTCTCAGTTGAGGGACACCGAATGGCCGAAAAACATCTGAGGAAGTGCTCAACATCCTTAGCCATCAGGGAAATGCAAATCAAAACAACCCTGAGATTCCACCTCACACCAGTCAGATTGGCCAAGATCCAAAACTCAGATGACAGCAGATGCTGCTGAGGCTGCAGAGAAAGAGGAAAACTGCTCCACTGTTGGTGGGGTTGCAAACTAATACAACCACTCTGGAAATCAGTCTGGCAATACCTCAGAAAATTGGATATAGTACTACCTGAAGACCCAGCTATTCCACTTCTGGGCATATACCCCAGAGACACTTTAATACACAACAAAGATATATGTACCACAATGTTCCTAACAGCTCTATTTATAATAGCCAGAAGCTGGAAAGAACCCAGATGTCCTTCAGAAGATGAATGGATACAAAAATTGTGGTACATTTATACAATGGAATACTACTCAGCCACCAGAAACAATGACTTAACCAAATTCTTAAGAAAATGGCTGCATCTAGAGAATATCATCCTGAGTGAGATAACCCAGTCACAAAAGAACAGACATAATATGCAGTCACTGATATTGGGATGCTAACCCCAGAGGCTTGTACTCCCCCAGAAACAACTCACAGACTGTATGAAGTCCAAGAAATAAAGAAAACAAAACAAAACAAAAAATATTTACAAAACAAGAAAACTTTAACTATTTCCATGTTACATTTTGTTTCACATGTACTTTATGCTCATTGTAACTATTAAGTATTCAAGTCATACTATCAAACCTTGAAAAAAATCAAGTACTTACTAAACAATATATTCATATAGTTTTATGTAAAAATTAGGTTAAATTCTGAAAAAAGTATTGACAAAAATGTATAATTTTAAGCAAAAAATGTTTAAAATCTGTACATTTATATTTGTTTTGTAAAATAAAGTCGTTTAAAAAAAAAAGAATGAAAATAGACCCTTTCTTCTTATCTCCTTGTACAAAGCTCAAGTGTAAGTGGATCAAAGATCTCCACGTTAAACCAGATACACTGAAACTATTAGATGTGAATTTAGGGAAACGCTTAGAACACATAGGCACAAAAGAAAATTTCTTGAAAATAACACGATTGGCTCATGTTCTACTGTCACAAATCAACAAATGGGAATTAATGAGATTGCAAAGTTTCTGTAATGCTAAGGACACTGTCAAGAAAACAAAATGGCAGCCAAGAGATTTGGAAAAGTTCTTTACCAACCCCACATCATATATCCTAATATCCAAAGTATTCAAAGAAATCTAGAAGCCAGACACCAGAGAATCAAACAACCCTATTAAAAATGGGGTAAGGAGCTAAACAAAAGGTTCTCATTTGTGGAATATCTAATGGGTGAGAAGCATCTAAGGACTTGCTCAACATTAATAGCCATCAGTAAAATACAAGTCAAAACAACCCTAAGATTCTACCTCTCACTAGTCAGAATGGCTGAGATCAAAAATTCAGATGACAGCAGATGCTGGTGAGGATGTGAAGAAAGAGGACCACATCTCCACTGTTGGTGGGGTTGTAAACTGGTGCAATCTCTCTGGAAATCAATCTTGTGATTCCTCAGAAAATCGGACATAGTACTACCAGAAAGCCCCGTGTTTCCACTTCTGGGCATATACATGAGAGATGCTCCAACATACAACAAAACCACATGCACCACAGTGTTCATAGCAGCTCTATTTATAATAGCCAGAAGTTGGAAAGAACCCAGATGTTTTTAAGTAGATGAATGGATACAAAAATTGTGGTATGTTTATACAATGGAGTACTACTCAGCTATCAAAAACAATGACTTTATGATATTCTTAAGAAAATAAATGCATATTAGAATATGATCCTGAGTGAGATAACCCAGTCACAAAAGAACAGACATAATATGCAGTCACTGATAATTGGATACTACCCCCAGAAAGCTCAGAACACCCCAGAAACAACTCATAGACTATATGAAGTTCAAGAAAAACAATGGCCAATAAAAAAAGAGAAAATACAAAACAATTATGCTTATTCTTTACACCTAGAAACTTTGACAATTTCCAGGTTATATCTTATTCTACATGTACTTTATTCTCATTGTAACTAGTAAGATCTTAATGCACAGTATCAAATTTTTTAAAAATTAAGTACTGACAAAAATGTATTTGTATACTTTTATGCAAAAATGTTTAAAATCTGTACATTTATCTTTGCTTTTAAAAATAATTTTTCAATTAAAAAAGATGAAAAACACTAAATTATAAAAAAGTTGAAGAGAAGGATCTAAGTTGACACCCCGGTTTGTAGGCAACTTTGAATATGGGAGAAGCTATCAGATTAGGATGCAATTAGAAGATAATGCAAGTGTCTAGTAGTGTTGTATAAACATGTGACCATTGATCAGTAATAACTTATTGTGCGGTAATAGGAGCCTTCCAGATTGGAGAAAATTGAGTGAGGTTACCACCTAGGATGAAAGGGTCTATAAAGTTGAACAAGGACAAGATTAGGAATTTACAAAGTTTTGGCTACATTATAAGCATACTTTTTTACTCATTACTTGCCTGAATTTTTCTTAAACTTTATTTTAAAAAACAAAAAGAAAAGAAAAAAATTTAAGCATTTTTGCATAAATGTATACAAAGACAATTGTTTCAGTGCTTGGCTTTTTTTTCTTTTTTTCTTTTTTTAAGTTTGATACTCTGCATTAAAGTCTTAATAGTTACAATGAGCAAAAAGTACATGTAAAAAAGGGTGTAACCCGGAATTAGTCAGCGTTTTCTTGGTGTGTAAGGATTGAGCATGACTTTTTGTTTTGTTTTGTTTTGTTTTATTCTTGTAATTCACACAGTCTGTGAGTTGTTCCTGGGGCAGTCCAAGCCTCTGGATTTAGCATCCCACTATCACTGACTGCATATTATGTCTGTTCTTTTGTGACTGGGTTATCTCAATCAGGATGATATTCTCTAGATGCAACCATTTTCGTAAGAATTTGGTTAAGTCATTGTTTCTGATGGCTGAGTAGTACTCCATTGTGTAAATGTACCACAATTTTTGTATCCATTCATCTACTGAAGGACATTTGGGTTATTTCCAGCTTCTGGCTATTATAAATAGAGAAGGTATGAATATTGTGGTGCATATATCTTTGGTGTATATTGGAGTGTCTCTGGGGTATATGCGCAGAAGTGGAATAGCTGGATCTTCAGGTAGTACTATGTTCAATTTTCTGAGGAATCGCCAGACTGATTTCCAGAGTGGTTGTATCAGTTTACAACCCCACCAACAATAGAGAAGTGTTCCTTTTTCTCCACAACCTCGCCAGCATGCTGTCATCTGAGTTTTGGATCTTGGCCAATCTGACTGGTGTGAGGTGGAATCTCAGGGTTGTTTTGATTTGCATTTCCCTGATGTCTTAGTATGTAGAGCACTTCCTTAGATGTTTCTCAGCCATTCGATATTCCTCAGTTGAGAACGTTTTGCTTAGCTCTGTACCCCATTTTTAATAGAGTTGTTTGATTCTCTGGTGTCCAGCTTTTTGAATTCTTTGTATACCTTGGATATTAGGCCTCTATCTGATGTGGAGTTGGTAAAGATCTTTTTCCATTCTGTTGGCTGCCGTTTTGTTTTCTTGACAATGTCCTTAGCCTTACAGAAACATGGCAATCTCATTAAGTCCCATTTGTTAATCTTTGACATTAGGACTTTAGCCATTGGTGCTTTGTTCAGAAAAGTTTAGAATCTTTAGGTGTACTCTAGAGGATTTCCTGAATACAGTTATCTGTTTTGTATAATGAGAGAATAGTAATTTTTTGTAAGACATCTTTTCAGCAATAACAATATAGACATTGCTTAAGAGGAGCATCAGTCACACTAATGTGCTTTGCAAGTCAGAAATGACAGAAATTTTAATAAAATATAATCTATATATCAAAGTTATTTAGTAGCTAAGCCAGTTATAGTGCCTTTTATGCCTTATTTTTACACACCAAGAAAATTTTGACTAATTCTGGGTTACATCCTGTTTATATGTACTTTATGCTCATTGTAACTAGTAAGATCTTAATGTACACTATCAAACCTTTTAAAAAAAAAGAAGCAGTGACAAAAATTTATTTGTATACTTTTATGCAAAAATGCGTAAAATTTTACATTTATCTTTGTTTTTAAAAATAAAGTTGTTCAAAGAAAAAGAAATGACAGAAATAATAAAAGTCTTGTATTCCTTTTTATTGGCGAATTTATGTATTTACATTTCAAATGTTATCTTCTTATGAGGTTCCTGATTCTATCCCCCATCTTTGTCCTTTTGTGAGGATGCACCCATTCACACCAACCACTCCCAACTAACTGTACTGGGGTATCAAGAAACTGGGGTATCAAGCCTTCAAAGGACCATGAACTTCTCCTCATATTGATGTAAGACAATGCTATCTGCTCTTACATATACTGGAGCCATGGGTCCCTCTGTGTGTACTCTTTGGTTGGTGGTGTTGTTCCTGAGAGCTCTGGGGTGTCTGGTTGGTTAATAATGTATTTCTTCCTGTGGAATTTCACATCCCATCAGTTCCCTCACTTCTTTCTCTAACTCATCTACTGTCATCCCCATGCTTAGACAAAGAGTTAAATGCAATCATCCTCAATGATAAGGTTCTGGAAGATCATCGCAGAAGATATCCTTATCAGCCTTCTATCAGCAAATACTTCTTGGCATCAGCAATAGTAACTGGGTTTAATTGCTGCATATGGGATGGATCCCCAGGTGGGTCATTATCTAGATGGCCTGTCATTCAGTCTCTGTTCCAATCTTTATACTTGTATTTCCTTTAGAAATATTGAACAAATCTTTGATATCTTTCTTGAGAGACTTGAAGTTCTTGTCATACAGATCCTTCACTTGCTTGGTGAGAGTCAGACAAAATTTTGTTTTTTTTTTTTTTTTTTTTTTTTTTTTTTTTTTTTTTTTGTGATTATTGTGAAGTGTGTCATTTTCCTAATTTATTTCTTAGCCCTTTTATCTTCAATAAAGAAATGCTACTGATTTGAGTCAATTTTATATCCATCTACTGTGCTGAAGTTGATTATCAGGTTTAGGAGTTTTCTGGTAAAATTTTTGTTATCACTTAAGTATACTATCATTTCATCTGCAAATAGTGATATCTTGTCTTCTTCCTTTACAATTTGTATCAATTTGACATCCTTTTGTTTTCTAATTACTCTGGTTAGGACTTCTAGAAATATATAGAATAGGTAGAAAAAGAGTGGGGAGCTGTGCCTTGTCCCTGATTTTACTGGGGTTGCTTCTAATTTCTCTCCATTTAGTTTGGTTTTGGATACTGGTTTAGTATATATAAATATATATATACTATATTTAGGTATGGTCCTTGAATTCCTGATCTTTCAAATGGTTTTTTTTCTTGATGGGTTATAATTTTTTTTCATTGTTTTTTCAGCATCTAATGAGATTCTGACATCCCTGTATCCTTGGAATAAAGCCTACTTGATCTTTGTGAAGGATTTTTTTGATGTGTTCTTAGATTCTGTATGCCTAAATTTTATCGAGTATTTTTGCATTAATATTATTTTTATTGGACATTTTCTTTACTTATATGTCTAATGTTATGTACTTTCTGAGTTTCCCCTCTTGAATAACCATACCCCCTCCTATTCCTCCTGACTCTATGAGAGTGTTCTCTTACCCCCTCCTACTCAATCTCAACTCCCTGACCTAGAATTCTCCTACACTGGAAATTGAGCATACACAAGACCAAAGGCCTCTCTTCTCTTTGATGCAAAATAAGAGCATCCTCTGCTACATATGTGGATGGAGTCATGGGTTCCTCCATATGTACTCTGGTTGGTGCTTTAGCCTTTGAGTGCTAGGGTATCTAGTTGGTTTAAACTGTTGTTATTCCTATGGGCTGAAAACTCCTTCAGCTCCTTCTATGTTTTTTTCCTAACTCCTCTATTTGGGATTCTGTTCTCAGTCCAGTAGTTCATTGAGAGCATCCTACTCTGTATTTCTCAGGCTCTGGAAGAACCAATAGGATTAAGAACCACTATTTATAGTCAGAACCACTGAAACCAGTAGTAGAGAAACTGGAGAAGAGCCTCAAATAAATGGGCACAGTGGCCAATTTCCTGAACCAAACTACAATGGCTTATGCTCTAAGATCAAGAATAGACCAATAGGACCTCATAAAATTGCAAGGTTTTTTAAGGCAAAGGACAATGTCAATAGGGCAAAATGGTAACCAACAGGTTTAGAAAAAAACCTTCACAAATCCTATACCTGATAGCAGGCTAATATGTAAGATATACAAATAATTAAGAAGTTAGAATAAAAGAACTGAATAACCTATTAACAATGGGGTACAGAGGTAAGCAAAGAATTCTCAACTGAGGAATATTGGATGGCCAAGTAGCACTGAAAGAATTGTCAAACATCTTTAGTGATGTAGCAAATTCAAATGAAAACAAACCTGAAATTCCAGATCACAGAGTGAAAATGGCTAAGATCAAAACCTCAGGTGGCAGCAAATGCTGGCGAGGTTAGTGAGAAAGAGGAACATTCCTCCATTGTTGTTGAGATTGCAACCTGGTACAACAACTCTGGAAATCAGTCTGGCAGTTACTCAGAAATTTGGAGACACTGCTACAATATCACCCAGCAATAACACTTCTGGGCATATACCCAAAAAAAGCTTTAACATAAAACAAAAACATGTGTATAGATTGTCCCGAATCTGTTCATATTTTAAAGTTATTTCCACTTCCCCAAGAAGGGCTGCCTAGTTGAGTTCTCATGCAGTGACTTCATCTGAAGCTTCCCATTTTAGTTAGAATAACAAATGAGAGACAGTTACTGGGCAAGGTAAGAGAGGTGGAGAAAGAGGCCAGAGAAGAGGGAGGGAGAAAATATTCAAGAAAAAAGATTCATAGGGATGAACTAGATTTGGGTGGGCTGAATTGGTGTTAAGTACCTATGAACATTTAATAATTTTATAGGTCTAATATAAAATTTAACTGTGTCTACTTAATATAATTTTGTGTAGAGGGTTTGTGGATTGAGAATTGATTACCTAAAGGTGTATGAAAAGATATCAGGCTACAGAGTTGTGTTTGTGTTGAGTTTTGGGGTAAGGAAACACCTTGGGCCAGAGGCAGTCACAGGCAGAATAAAACCACCAAGGGAAGGGAGACACATAGACTGAGGTGGACCATGGGAGTTGCTCAAATCAAGGGCGACAGAGGTGTACATACTAGAAGCATGCCCGCAGAGTGAAGTGAGTATCTAATAAAGAGATAAGCTATTTTTATTTTTTATATTTATTGCAACACACATGCCCCACTATGATCATAGCAGCCTTATTTATAATAGACAGAAGCAGCAAAAACCCATATGTCCTTCAACAGACGATTGGATTCAGAAAATGTGGTACAATTACAAAATTGCTTACTACTGAGCTATTTAAAAAACAATGACCTCATGAAATTCTTAGGCAAATGGTTGGAACTAGAAAATATGATTGTGAGTAACCCAATCACAAAAAAAATGGTATGTACACATTGATAAGTGGATATTAGACCAAAATCTTGGAATACCCAAGATAAAATCCACCAACCCCATGAATGTCAAGAAGATAGAACACCAAAGAGATGCATTGGTATTTATAAATCAAATTGGTCTGAAGTTCTGTTGTTATGCCTTTCTGTGGTTTAGGTATAAGTGTAGTTACAGCTTTAATGCACAAATTAGGTGTGTTCCCTAAATTCAATTTTGTAAATAGAATGAGAGTAATGGTATTAGGTCTTTTTTGAAGGTCTTTTATAACACACACATACACACACACACACACACACACACACACACACGCACACATATATACACACACACACACACACACACACACACACACACACACACACACACACATATATATATACACACACACACACACACACACACACACACACACATATATATATATATATATATATATATATATATATATATATATTCTTTGTGAGATTTTCTATGTTGAGTATAGGCTTTTGTAGTAGTATCTGATGATTTCTTGAATTTCATCAGTTTCTGTTGTGATGTCTCCATCTTTATATCTGATTTTGACAAATTTGGATGATGTCTCTGTGCTCTGTAGTTAGCCTAGCTAAAGGTTTAATATAACTTTTTCATTTTCTCAAAGAACCAGCTCCTAATATTGTTGATTCTTTGTATAATTCCTTTTGTTTCTACTCAGTTAATTTCCTTCCCGATTTTGATGGTTTCCTGACTTCTGCTCCTCTTGAGTGAATTTGCTTCTTTTTCTTCTAGAGCTTTAGGGTTTACTATCAAGTTGCTAGTGTATGCTTTTACCTGTTTCTTTTTGGAGGCACTCAGAGCTGAGTTTTTCTATTAGCACTACTTTCATTGTGTTCCATAAGTTTTAGTGTGTTGTGTCTTCATTTCCATTAAATTCTACAAAGTCTTTGATTCATACCTTTATTTCTTTATTGTCAATTTATCATTGAGTAGAGTGCTGTTCAGCATCCAATTGTATGTAGACTTTCTATTTTTGATTTATTTTGTGTGTTTTTTGTTTTGTTTCTTGTTGTTATTAAATGCCAGCCTTAATTCTTGATGATCTTATAGGATGCATAGGATTATTTCAAACTTCTTGTATCCGTTGAGGTCTATATTGTGACTAGTTATATAATCAGTTTTGTAAGAAGTACCATGAAGTGCTGAGAAGCAGGTATATTCTTTTGTTTTAGGATGAAATATAAATATAAATATCTGCTAGGGACATGCAACTCAAAAATCTGTTAGTTTCGCTGTGTTTCTATTTACTTTCTGTTTCGATGATCTGTCATTTAATTAGACTGAGGTTTTGAAGTGTCCCACTATTGTCCTCTGTGTTGCAGTGTGTGGTTTGACCTTTAGTAATTTATTTTCAAACATGATTACTGGCTCTTTAAGCTTTGGTTTCTTCTTTACCTATTATCCTTAGTTTTGGTCTTCTCATTGTGTCTTAGATTTTTTTGGATGTTTTGCATTAGGACCTTTTTACATTTTGCATTTTCTTTGACTATCGTGTCAATGTTTTGTATGTTATCCTCTGCACCAGAAAATTTTCTCTCTTCTATCTCTTGACTTCTGTTGATGATGCTTTAATCTATTACTCCTGGTCTCTTTTCTAGGTTTTTTATCCCTAGGGTTGTCAATCTTTTGGTTTCTTTATTGTTTCTATTTTCATCTTTAGATCCTGCATGGTTTTATTCAATTCCTTTATCTGTTTGGTTGTGTTTTTCTGTAGTTCTTTAAATGATTTTTTTTTTGTTTCCTCTATAAGGGCTTCTACTTATTTACCTGTTCTCTTGTACTTCTCTCTCTCTCTCTCTCTCTCTCTCTCTCTCTCTCTCTCTCTCTCTCTCTCTCTCTCTTTCTCTCTCTCTCTCTTTCTCTCAACTTTATTTCAACAAAAGAAGGATACATATACAGATTTTTAAAGGCATTTTGGCATAATACTATATGAATATTTTTGTCAGTACTTAATTCTTTTAGAAGTTTGATAGCATGCATTGAAATCTCACCAGTTACCATAAGCATAAAGTACATGTAGGAGAAAATTTAACTTGGACACAGTTTTCTTGATGTGTATAAATTAAGCATAATGATCTTTTAATAACAAAAATTGCCACAAGGATATATTCTTAGCTCTTGGATTATTAGTGATTTAAGGTCCAGGTGTATCACACTCTGAGAGGGTGCTATAATTTTTTTTTTTCTAAGAAGGACTGAGGCTTTTATTTTTTTGGCCTTTGTTTTTTCTTGAGCTTTATATGGCCTATGAATTGTTTCTGAGGTGTTCAGAGCTTTCTGTGGTTAGTATCCAAATCAGTGACAGCATATTATATCTGTTCTTTTTTGACTGGGTTACCTCACTCAGGATGATATTCTCCAGATGCATCCATTTCTTAGGAATTTCATAAAGTCATTGTTTCTAACAGCTGACCAGCACTCCATTGTGTAAATATACCAAGATTTTTGTATCCATTCATCTACTGAAGGGCATCTGGGTTCTTTCCAGCTTATGGCTATTATAAATAGGGCTGCTATGAACATTGTAATGCATGTTACCTTATTGTATGTTGGATCATCTCTGGGGTATATGCCCAGAAGCGGTCTCTTGTAGTACTTTAAAAGAGTTATTTAAGTCCCTTTTAAAGTCCCCTATCATTATCATAAGATTTAATTTTAAATCCAAATCTTGCTATTCTTCTGTGTTGGCTTATCCAGGGTTTGCTGTGGTGAGTGAACTGGGTTCTGATTATGGCATGTAGCCATGGTTTCTGTTGCTTTGGTTCTTTTACTTGTCTCTTACCATCTGGTTATCTCTGGTGTTAGTTGGTCTAACAGTCTCAGAGTCGAGCTTGTCTATCCTGTGGAACTATGAGCCTGTGATCTTAAGAGTAAGAGTACTCTTTTGAGTACTCCTGAGGATTGTGGAACAGCCTTAGTTTAGATGCACAGATGGAGACCAGAAGGATCCTGTTCCTGGCTGATCTGTGGTTCCTGTGCCCTGTGTGCTCCTGGAGAGTTTCTCTTTGGAGAGTTATTGAAGAGAAAGTAGTGGTCTCACCTATCGGCTTAGGAGTTAGAGCAATCCTGGGAGACCAGCTCTCTCCAATCAAGATTTTGGTATGGAGGGCTGTGTACAGCCTTAGCTCCATGGCACAGATGAAAACCAGAAGCAAGTTCTGATTTTCTAGAACTCAGTCCTGTAATTTCCAATCTGAATTTTGTTGTGTGATATTGAGTGGTCCAGTGAAATATTTTTATTTAAATATCAACAAATATCTAGCCTCAATCTGATAATATTAAAAACACATAAAACCAGAGAAACAACGATGAAATAATCTTAACCATATTTCTGGTAAGCTGATAAAATGTACATCACATACTCATTTAATTTTGGTTTTTTCAGTCCTATTTAATGTATATGCACTTAGTGTTAATATTTTAATTCATTAACACTATTTTCACTGGATTAGAAGGGATAAAGGGATAAAAATCATTTCAAATACAAATGATTGAATGTACATTTTATCCTTATCATTATTAATTTCTTGAAGACTTAAAATTTTTGTATTATATATTAGTTGTACATATTACTATGCTTTGTAAGGATATTCTCATTCAACTGTACTGTACAATGTACATTGACAATGTTATCCTCTCCCCCGGCCTTTTCTTTCTTTCCTTACCATTTTCCATTTATCGTCTTTCAGATTACACACTCACACTCACACAAACACACACACACAAACACACACACACATTTTTTGATATTACATAATATGTATTATGCAAACATATATAATTTCTCTTTGATGTTTTATAATATGTATTATATACACACAATTTAAAATCAAAATGAGGAAAATAAACAATATCATTCTTAAGTATCTACCTTAATTTGTTCAACTGACAATCTCTAATTTTATCCATTTTCTAGTATGTCATGTTATTTCAATTATAAAATGACATTATGCATACAAAAATTCATTACACAAATATATTGCATGCTCTCTTTCTACACTCCTTAATTTTTGGACAAAGTTCTCATTTGCAGAGATTAGTTACCCTTAATACTCCTTTTATAAATATTGATTGTGCTAATTTCTCATTGATAAAACCCATTTGAAATTCCTTGGGCAGGGACCCAAGAGTAATATAGCCCGGTCATATACTAAATGTACTTTTAATATTTCAGGAAAAGGTTATGCAAATTAATCTAATGGCTGAACTAATTTACCTTCCTACCATGGGATTATGCTGATTCACTTTTTTTCTGAATACTCTCGAGGAGTGGTTGGTATTAGTTTTCTTAATGAACACATATCTGTTTGCCCTGAGATAGCATCTTATCTATACACCTATCCATTTTATATCATGGATGTCCATAAGTCTTTTCTGTAACTGGAAATTTAAAGTTCTTTTGATGTTATTAACTAAACTGTGACTTTATCCTAATTAATAAACTTAGTATAGCTAGTATGCCAAATAAAAGATGGAAAAATAAGTTTGTGTGATTTTTGTTTTAAGTTTTAGTCTGTTGAAAGAAATAAAAAGGGCAACTTGAGAATATCTCTGCTTGTAAGCATCACACACATTATATAATATATTTACTTAAGAGTTTTTCCTACTTATTTATGTTGGGGAATAAATGTACATATCATAGTTAACATTTAGAAGTAGCAGGTAAATCTGTAGGAAACAATCCTTTCTTTCCACCATATGATTCTTGAGGAAAGAACACATCTAGTTTGCCAGCACATCCCTGTACTCAGTAAGCTATTTCACTAGTGTTATTAGGTCTTAGTGACTATTACTGAAAACTAGAATATCCTCAGAGGTTTATGCTTTAAAGGCTTGTTCCAGAAATGTGGACAATGCTAGGACCTGAGAGAAATTTTAGGGTTGCAAAATTGTTAAAAAAGAGTTAGTCAGTGAGTTGTAGTTTTGAAGGGTACTTTGGTATTCTGGCCTTTCTTCCTCTTTTTATCCTATTTGCTATGAGGAAACTGTCTTCTTTGGTCACATGCTTCTACTTTATTTTTTTCAGAACATTGAGCTCAGTTATTAATTAAGAATCAGAACTGTTATCTAAAATATGCCTTTCTTATTAGATGATTGTTCTCAGTAGTTTTAAAATAGTAGAAAGCTAAAATCGTACTGAAAATAAAAGATACAGTCGATATTTTTTATTTAAATTGGCCATAATTTATTGAAAGATGGTGGAAATATTGGATCCTATTTAATTTAAATGCTTAATTTTATTTAATTTTTTTTGAAATTTAAATTATGAATAATAATCAAGTTATTAATTTGTTTTTATTAATTTTAAAATTATAATTAGTTACTCAATATGATATGTTCTGATCATGGTTTCTCATCACTCAGTTTCTCTGAGATTCTTCTTATTTCCCCACCTACCAAAATCTACATCTTTTCTTTTTCCCTCTCTCATAAGTATAGTCCTCTGAAAATTAAAAATAATTATTACTAATAAGTAACTTAAAATTAGATAAAATAAAAGCAAGTTTAACAAAACTGAACAAAACAAACAGAAGAATAAGTACTAAAGACAAAGGTCAATGCATATAGATGCACACATTAGCACACACAAAAATTACATAAAAACACTTTTATCTAGAAACCCCAATATACCTGTAAAGGTCTATAAAGGAAAGAAAAGCTATGCCAAATATTATTGGAGAAAGATTCTCTAATAATTTCAGTGACTTCATATTATTTTTGGTATCTAGAGCAAGGCATGGGATCTAAACTAAAGAATGGTTTACCATTGAAACTTGTTAGAGAAAAATAATTATGTACTTGAAGGTGGTTACCAATTAAAGATAGATTCCTGGTTACAGACAGGGTCATGTGTTCACTATTATTCTTAGATCTAGAAACCCATCAGGCTCAGACCTATCATGATCCTGACTGGGTTGGAAGAAATAGAATGTGGGATCAACTGGGAAAGGAAGAAGTCGGATGAAGAAATGAATGATGGCCAAAATTAAAGGTCATTTGACAGGTTAAGTATTAACGTACTACAGTTGAATCCTGCTTAAATATATACATATGTGAACATGTTCTAAATGGAATTATCAAAGTGAGAGACAGAGTATCAACTGGAAAGCTTTCATCAACAATTGAAGCCTCCTGCTTTATCTATGTAATGGCATACATCTAATATATTTGTTGGCCAAAGGGGGTGCATTGGAATGCCCAAACCAGTCAGTCTATTACTAAGGCTGTGGTTCTCTTCACACACTGATGGTAAGGTACTATTGCTGAAAATAACAGCAGCATCTCTCAGTTAATGTAGTAAAGTAGACCTGAGACTTACCTACAGCCTTTTCCCCTACTGACTAATGTGCAATATTTTGCAGCTTATCAAAGGAGAAAATGTAAGTTCCAACACAGCTATAAACTCTTAAATCCACAATGGAGAGCTGCCTGAGAAACATACTGGTGCAATTATAGCACAAAACTTGTGGAAGTAACCAGGTAATACCTGATTGGAGCTAAGTTATGTTCTATGAGATGAAACCCATTCACAACCCTAAACCAAAGACTAGATAAGCACAGAAGATAGGGATAAATGAAACACTAATACGCTGCTAAAGAAATATAATAATGAAACAACTTTTAATCATACTCTGCTATATCTATAGGTCAGGGTCGTATCCAACTGTCATCAAAATATTAAATTAATTTAGAAGTTGAAAAATAAAATTTAAAAAGACTTTAAGATAAAACCAAAATGTACTCAGTTTACCAGTTCATATTCTGCCTATGCCTTCCATTATTTGATCAATCTTCTCAAACTTCCCTAGTTTTTTCTTTTGTTTCTTACCATTGGGTTTCCTTTAGATATTGAACAAAATGAAAATTGTCCAAATATGCTGAGTGTACACACAAGTATAATGTTCTGCAGTATTGTCACTAAATTAAAACATTGAAATGACATCTGGTAGAATTAACAATAAAATTCAGAATTATATATTTCTTTACAGGCATTAAAATATGAAGATATTGAGAATATTTCATTAGATAAAATATGACTAGGTCACCGGAAATTGCCAACCTTACTGCTTCCCTTGCTGGCTGTTAACTCCTTTTCTTTCCTGTCTTCTCCGCTTCACTCTTCTTTCTTATCATATATTGGTTATGTTTGGTTGACCAATCACTAAAATCTCAGATAAAATATCATTTTAAAGTTTGTTGTTGATTGAATTAGATAATTTATGACTACCCTTGCTATGAAAATAAATTTCCTCAAAACTGTCCCCTTCTTATTCCTCTGTCTTTTCTTCCATCCTGTTCTGTCATGTTTTCTATTTAAATCAAGTAAAGCAGTAGAAAAATGCAAGTTCTATAAATATGTATTTGAAGTTTGTTTATGTACTTATATATTTCTTCACTGAACTAAGAATGACTTTTAACTAACCTTAAATCAAGTGGTACTTAACCATTAAGGTCCTGAGTAGACATGCATTTGAGAGGTTAAGGCACGAAAACTTCAAGGTTATTTGTGGCTACAAAATATTCCTTTTAAAGAAAAAACAATATCAAGTTGTAACATGAAAATTTGAAAGGATAATTTTAACATAAATAGGATTAAATTAAGAGAAGGAATACACACACACATATGCATGTTATGTCATACACTCAAACATGTCATGATGATGAAAATGAAGATGACGGTGACAGTAATGATGATAGTGTTTCTACAATGTTGATTTTGGAGTGAAATAGTTCACAGTTTCCTTTTGCAAATTTACTTTTCTTCTTGCCCCATGGAATTACTGATGGAATTTTTGAACTATGTTAAAATATGTTCTGAATTATATTTTCTAGTGGTATATTAGATTAGTATCTAGTAAATGAAGGCCTACTGTTGACTTGTATGTAGACAAAAAATGACAAGAATAAAAAGAAAATGTACGACTTTTCAAAGGAAGAAACATCATGTGGCCATGCAGAAGTGTTAATGAGTAAGAATGCTCATGGTCTGGAAACCAAAGTCTGAATGCCCAACAATCATGTAAAATGTTAGCTGTGACTGTGGAGGTAGATGAAGACAGGACTATTGGGTTGCTCAGGATCAGCACTATATAGAAATTATAGGGCAACTTCTTTCAAAGTTTTATGCATTAGTTTTAATTATGAAATAACAGATATACTAAGATCTGTAGAAGTTAAGAAGCTTCTTCCCTATAAACCCTGGTAATTCAATTTAATTTTCTGCTGTGATCAGTTCTTAATGTCTCAAGGTATAAAGAATGGTGAGAATTACTTAGTCTGTTTTTGCCTGGCATTTCAAATTTTTAATAAGCAATATAAAAAATAACACTGCATTTGGGAATTCAGAAGAGACACTTCAGAGGTACAACTCAAAAAGAGGTAATACATTCCAAATATAAAAGTTAGAGCCTGTGAAAATATATTAATTATGGAAATATCCTTAATAGACTTTATATCCTTAAAAAGCCCAGTGTATAAAGGAGATCATTTCTTTTGCTTCCTTTTATAAAAGATGCATTATTTGAATAATAATGGGTTAATATTTAAAAACAACCTTATTTCATTGAAACAAAACTTTAGAATATAATTTAAATTGATTGCCCCCTTACTATTCATCAACGACTTATACTGAACTGACAGAGT
Organism: Micromys minutus; assembly: GCF_963924665.1. Taxonomy (NCBI): domain Eukaryota; kingdom Metazoa; phylum Chordata; class Mammalia; order Rodentia; family Muridae; genus Micromys; species Micromys minutus. The sequence continues at coordinate 32,651,061 of NC_137975.1, forward strand.
TTATGATGTCAGTGTAGATTAAATTATAGCCTTGTGTTAAGCTGGAAACCAGTTATTAAGAATAATCTGACATCACTGCAAGAAACCTTTTTTATATTGTTAGATAATTATAGTTCATTATGAAAATGGAAGGAACTGTGAGACTCCCATTACAGATAAAAAAAAATCTGAGAGAGCCTAGATGATTTCACAGGGTAGCATATTTGAATAGGGAAATCCAATGATCTTGTTTCTACAGTAAAAATCCTAACACAGACTCAAAATGAAAGTTTAGAGTTTGACCTATTTCTAAACCTAAGAATATCTAAAGTCATAGTACACTCTAAAAATCTGAATTTTCTTTGAAAATTTATAGGACACATTATTTTAAATTTCAGCAATTTTAATTTTATTCAATGGTCCTGAAGGAAGCATAAACTGGTTGCTATTAAGCTTGACTGAATTTGCACCCTGTTTTTTCAAATGGCTCAAGATATTTATGGATTTTTTAATGTGAAATACGTTTGACATAAATCTGTCTCTGTACTTAAGTGATGAAGTTTGACTCACAGCAGCCTCCTTACATAGTGAACAGCTCTTGACATGTAAATAAATTGAATCCCAAGAATAATTCCTTGTAACTAAGCAACCAAGTCTCAGCCAACTGCAACAATTGAGCTTCAGCCAGAGACAGGCTGCAATAGCACAGACCACATATGCACATATAGGCTTAGCATCTCATTAGCCCATTCTCATATAATGCAACTGCTAGCTGGACCCAGTCAGAACTCCCCTTGTCATTTACTTCTCCTGTGCTATAAGTGAAAATTATGTGGTGGGATGAAGCATTCTGAGCCAAATTTTATCTACAATGCTCCCCTGTTGAAGGAGCTATATCCCGTGAAGCAATTTGGAGAAACTTAACTGCCTTTGGCTTTAAAAGATTACATGTCCCTTTGTTAATCTAGAGATGTTCACCATGTCATTTTCATAATTGTAAAAAAAATAAATAAAACAAAACAAAACAAAAAAAAAACTACTTTGGCTTTATATAAAAGGCAATGACTGCACCCATTTTATCAGTAAGAGCATTACAGAGAAAAAAAATTAAAGTTGTAGTGAATAAAGAACATGTTTCTCTTCATAAGGCTTAACACCAATTGTTCTATAAATCAGTGGCTATTGTCTTATATCTAGTCAGACACTATGTCACTAACATGTATAAATATCCCAGTATTTTCAGTAACTTATAAATGCTCAATTTACTAAAGTAATAGATGAAAAATATATCATAAAAGAAATTTATACTTTTATTAAAAGAACAATATTTTGAAACCAAATTATGTCATATGTCTCTTCATTAGGTTATTATGCTAGATTTGTAACATGAAATTAAACCTAAATTTTATAATCATACCATACAATAAACATCAGATTTTCACAACGTATTTAATAATAAAAATTGAATTACTCAGTTACGTATTATTCTTCCTTACATAATATTTTTAGTAACAGGATATTATTTATGTTCTATAGAACAAGAAAATAAATGTAGAGCAATGGTACAATTTAATAGTTTAGAGAGTGATACTGTCTTAAAAGTATAAATGTGAGCATATAGGTTGCCTACATCTGAAATCCAAGTAGTGAGAGTCAGGAGGATTTCTGCAATTGTGAAAACAACCTGAACATTACAGCTGGTTTCAAGGCAGCTATGGAACCTTAAATAGCAAGACCATCCCAAAACAACAACATCAAAGATAAACCCTGATACCCTGCTCCTTGGGGAAGCTTCATAATATAGTATTAAGTAAAACCTACAGGTAGTAATTATACTTTCTTCTGATTTGACTTTATACAATGATACATTTGACTATATCAGCAAAGCAATTTATTAAATCATGTGTTCACATTGTATTAGTGAGGCATGTATGCATGTATAAAAGATCACAATAAATAATATAAATAATTACTTAAAAGTGCTTCTTACATTAATGGCTTTGGGAAGGAAAATAAGAAAAAGATACAGAACTTAAAGTTAGTTTAGAGGTAGTGCTGAGGGTGCATGGTAGAAAAAAACTTTTTGTCTCACCAGAATCTGTGAAGCCAAATGTTAACAAGGCCCAGTGAAACATTTGCCTGATTGTACATAAAAATTTTAATGTCTGCTTATCAACAATGCAATTAATTTATAGAATGTGGGTTTTTTTGGCAAATTATGAGATGAAAGTAGAAACATTAGTAATATTTTAATAATATACTTGTGGATCAAATAAATGAATCCTATGAAAATTTGACAATACAGGAGGAACAAGAGCCTATTTTGTGCCAAATTTAAAGAAATAGTACATTATATCCTAGAAAAAATAATATCTAAGAAAGATTTTATTTCCTTACACGATTGGAAAAGTAAAACCAACCAAAGTTAGAAAACAATCAGATATTACATCATATCATCTCTGTAATTCTTAAAAGGCTTTCACCAGTGAATTACCTATGAAGGAATAGCAACTTTTGTATTGCCCAACTGATGAATATTACTATTAAAAGCTTTTGACATGTACTTAATGTCTGTTTACTGATCTGTGGTTTCATTGCATCAGATGTTGCCTTCCACAATGTGTTCCACGCTCCTGAGACTGTTGAATAACTTAAAAAGTACACCCATGCCTAAACATGCATGCAAACTTATCAACTTACATACACACAAACTTTCAGAAACATCATTTTCCTACATTCAAGTTCTAAAATTTATACATGAGGTACAAATGAAAAGGATTCACTGAACATATGTGCCCTGGTTGTTTAAATGGATCCTGTACATGTTAGTTTCCTCTTAACAAAGATGTTCACTTCTTCCACCTAGCATGCCTGGAATCTCATCCATGTTCATAACCATAAGCTAAAAGACCAGTGGAATTCCTGACTCTGAGAAATCAACCATATCATTCTTCTTCCTTTCTCTGTTGGTTAACAGCCGTAGTGTCAGCTAAATAATATGTTGATACTTCAGTTAAGATTCATACTAAAGAAGAATTCAAGTCTGATATACACTATTTGTATGATGATAGAATTTTGTAATGATCTACAATGGTTACACTGGTACCAGTATATTATGTATTGATCAGATTAAGCAAAATGCAACAGAAAATCACAAAATGCAGTCAACAAACCATACTGTGTTACTACCAGTGGATATTAATGTATTATACCTTGTGGAAATAGCAGTAAATGACTGAAAAATACCGGTTGTAATCATAACTCTCTGTGTGGTTGCCTGTTTGTAAATGTGAGTGTATGCCATTGCATATACACTTGTACATGCGTAAGTTTGAACATTAAAAGGTGATAATATGTCTTTGTCTATCATTATCCACCTTTTGTTTTGACCCAAAATATATCAATGTTCCGAAAGTTCATCTATTCTGGAAGACCAGTTAATCCCTCAAGAAACATAGCTAGTTCCTATCTTCCAGTTAGTTGATTATTACTGAAAATCAACATGGCTGGCATTTTTACGTATATGCTAGACTCTGGACTCAAGACTATGTTTGTCAGGTAAAGACATAATAATTAAGATATCTTCTTAGCCTCGCAACAATTACTACTTAAAAATAAAATCAGGTGCTAGCAGGAGTTAACACTATATTTTTAATCTTCTATAAAAATTATGAGGACACTGAATTGTTGAATTTATGCTAAGTGAGATTACCAAACAATGAAGGCAAGAATAGTAAAAGTATAACTGTTGATTTAATAGAAATATAAATTTTATATAATTTGTTTTATGAAATAACTTTCAGTATATATCAACTTTTATATTTTAGTGAGAAAACTTTGTGGTATTTTATTTTTAATTTATACTTTAAGATGTAACAGAATTGGATTATGTATTTTACATGTTTCTCTCTTTGAATAGAATACTTTGCCTCTGATCAAAAATCACTATTTCCCTTACAACTGTTTTACTAATTCTTTAGACCATGGCTAATTCCTTTATTCTCAGGAATCCAAAATGATAAGAGTATGTGAAACTATTACATTTTACCAATTCCACATTACAATATACGTTAATCTATAAAAATCTATCATAGTTGTGGTTACTTACTTTTTGTTCCAATGTACTTCAGATAGTAGCAAAACCATTCTTGTCACTTTTAATATAATGTTCTAAGAAAATACATCTTTGAGGTTCTGTTATAGGGGGAATTAAACACCATACTGTTTTTGCCCATATGCTTATTGTTTTGATTCCTTGAAGGGCACAAAGAGTCTAGAATTTAGCAAGGAATACACAAAATAGTATGAGAATGATTTAAGGAAGTGAATAAATGGCACATAATTTTAGAGAGTATCCACAGCAGATGAGTGGAGTTCAATCCTGATAAAATCTAATTAGTCTCATAGGAGCCCTATTTATAATAGCCAGAAGCTGGAAAGAACCCAGATGTCCTTCAGTAGATGAATGGATACAAAAATTGTGGTATATTTACACAATGGAGTACTACTATTTTTTTCGGCTATCAGAAACAATGACTTTATGAAATTCTTAAGAAAATGGATGCATCTACAGATTATCATTTTGAGTGAGGTAACCAGTCACAAAAGAACAGACATCATATGCAGTCACTGATAATTGGATACTAACCCCTGAAAGCTCTGAACACCACAGAAACAACTCACAGACTATATGACGTTAAAGAAAAAAACAAAGTCCAAAAAAAAAAAAAGAAAAGAAAATGAAAAATCATTATGCTTAATCTTTACACACCAAGAAAACTTTGCCTATTTCCAGGTTACATCTTGTTTTACATGTACTTTATGCTTATTGTAACTAGTAAGATTTTAATACAATACTATCAAACCTTCAAAGAAATCAAGTACTGACAAAAATGTGTTCATATAATTTTATGCAACAATGCTTAAAATATGTACATTTATCTTTGTTTTTTAAAATAAAGTTGTTCAATTTATAAAAGAAAAATTTAATTAGTCCACATGCATTGGTAGAACTTACAACTCAACAAAGTGGAACTAATTGGATCTGTGCAAAACAAAAAGAAATTTCAAAGGAACAAATAACTTTTCAAGAGGAGGCACAAGTTAGTATCATCAGCAAAATTTGATTTCTACTGGACGATTTTTAGTAATATCATGGAGATATAATATTAGGCTAGTGTTTGTTGAAATTTTTCAAACAAGATTGAGAATGAGAATTACCATTCTTAGTATGTTAATTTTGCTCATACATGAGCATTGAAGACCTTGCTATTTTCTGAGGTCTTCTTTAATTTCCTTCTTCAGATATTTGAAGTTCTTTTTGGACAGATTTTTCACTTGTTTTTTTAGAGTCACACCAAGTTATCTTATATTATTTGTGATTATTGTAAAGGGTGTAATCTTCCTATATTTTTCCTCAGCACACTTTTCCTTTGAGTAGAGGAAGGTTACTGATTTGTTTGAGTTAATTTTATATCCAGCCAATTTGCTGAAGTTTATCACCTGGAAGAATTCTCTGGTGGAATTTATGTGGTCACAAAGTATACTATCATATTAACTGCAAATAGTAATATTTTAACTTCTTCCTTTCAAATTTGTATTTTTTGACCTTTTTATGTTGTGTACTTTGGCTAAAAGTTTGAGTACTATATTGAGTAGTTAGGAAGAGAGGGTTTAGCCTTTTCTACTGGGATGGCTTCAAGTTTCTCTCCATTTAGTTTGATGTTAACTACTGGTATGTTATATATTACTTTTACTATGATGAGGAATGGGCCTTGAATACCTGATCTTTCCAAGATTTAACATGGAAAGATGTTAGAATTTGTCAAATTCTTTTTGAGCATCTAATGAAATTATCTTATGGGTATTTTCTTTGAACTTGTATATATAGTGGATTTTGTTGATGGATTTTTGTATACTGAGCAATCCATGCATCTGTGGGATGAAGCTTACTTACTCATGGTTTAGATCTTCTTGTATATGCTTTGTGAAAATTGTAATAAGTAATTTTTCATCCATATTAATAAGGCAAATTGGTCTGAAACTCTCTTTCTTTTGACTTTGTTTGGTTTTTGAATCAGTGTAATTGTAGCTTCAATGAACAAATTGGGTAGTGTTTCTTCTGTTTCTATTTTGTGAAATAGTTTGAAGAATATTGGCATTAGGTCTACTTTGAATGTCTAATAGAATTCTGCCCTAAACCCATCCAGTTTTGGGCTTCTTTTTGGTTGTAAGAGGTACTGTTTTATGATACTGTTTAGAGGGTTTATCTGATCCAGATTTAACTTCAGTGTCTGGTAACTGTCTCAAAAATTATTTATTTCATTCAAATTTTCCAGTTCTGTTGTAAATAGACTTTTATAGTAGGATCTGCTAATTAAAAAAAAATTCTTCAGTTTCTGTTGTTATGTCTCTTTTTTCATTCTTGATTCTTTATTTGGATACTGCCTCTGTGCTCCCTGGTTTTTCTGAGGGTATACCAACATTGTTGATATTCTGATAAAAACCAGCAATCAGTTCCTGGTTTTATTGATTGTATTGATCTCTTTGTTTCTACTTGGTTGGTCCCATCCCTGAGTTTGATTATTTTCTGACATCAACTTCTCTGAAGTGCTTTGCTTTGTTTAGTGCTAGAACTTTCAGATGTACTGTTAATCTGCTGAAGAATCAGGCAAGGAAAGCTGGGGAATAACAGTGGAGTGAAATGTGTGCTGCTTAACACTGACAGAAGCTAGACGTTACTAATAAGGCAAGCTTTCTTTCTTTTACCAGGCCAGAACACTAAGAAACAATAGAAAATATTTTAACATCCTTCTGAATTACTTCCCTTAAGGGACCAGTGAATTTGATCTTTAGGTCACTCCAGAGAGTCATTTTTGCAGACAGTAATGAAAAGAATTTGTGAAAAGAATTCATATAGTATAGAAATATGTGCCTAAACTCCATGCAGTCATACTCACAATCTTAATATGTACAGAGGCTTACAGAGTACAATTCAGATACAATTGAAAGTCTGCAAGTACTCTGAAATGTCAGTGATATATTGAAAGAACCTATGGGTTGGTTGTGTTAACAAATTTGTATGAACACATTGATAGGAGCTCTAGAAATTGTTAGCTCCAAGCTGAATGCAAATGTATAAGCTGGTGTGGTATTTTAGAAAATTATCATTTTCAAAACAGTTCAATTTTACCCCTTTTCTAGGGATAAGAAATCTATAGCAATATGAACAAAAATATGAAAGTTTCACAATAGCTCTATTATCAACAAGAATTGTTAAAACAATAATAAATTGATTAAGATATTGTAAAGTACTCAATTTTCAGAACGCTATACTTCAATACAGATATACATCTATATTAGTAAAAATATATGTGGATTTTGAAAACAAATACTAAATGAAAACTGCTAGACAAAATATGTGCATACTTATTTGATTTATTTAGTGTTGTGGGAAATACAGTAATTATGAGCAGCACCAGCCCTCACAATGGAAGAGTGAGATGTGAACGTCTGGAGAACCTTTCATTTCTGGATCTGACTGTGCCCACTAGGTGGCAATGCATCAAGTGCCACCATTATATTTTGTGTTTTGTCTACAGAAAGGCCAAATGGAAGTTTAAACAATGAGTGTATAGCATTGATTTATGTCCATTCTCTACTTAAATAGATATAATTAATCATTTATACATAAAATCTATAGCTGTAACATTTGTCTCCATAGTCATCCTATCACTAGTCAGTTAAATCAAGGAGAAATACATCATTCCTCTGATGTTAGCCATTTTTTCTGAAATCTATGCACACTCCAAGATTAACAGAGAGACATGGGACACTGTTTTTATTTTTTTATAGACACTTTCCAATCTATTTTCATCAGTACTGCTGGTGATTTGGATTAATTCTCTTAAATCTCATTGTCTCTGAATTTTAAAGAAAATAGGCACTACTCAAATACTAATGTTAAGTTTATCACTTCTTTGATGCTAATTATTGTGTATTGGCTTGAATGGAAACATCACCTCTCTTACTGAATTTATAAATTTTTAAGAATTCAGTAAATGGTTAATAACTTCCAATATTTACTCTCTCTACCTTTATTTGAACAAGAACTCTGATATTCATGTAAACATAAACCGTTCAAAGAATGTATCTTCTGACTATGTTATGAGAACAGTCTATGTAGTCACATTTTGACAGATGCAAAAAGATTATGTTACAGAAAGAAAACAGCCCATGCAGCCAGATACAAAAGGATTGTGTTAGCCACTGAAAAACAACCTTCTGTTTTTATATGACCTAATGTATCATCTGTTATTAAATAGCATCTACACAAAAATATGGAAAATGTGTATTATAATCTGTAGAGCATTATTTATAAATTGTCCAATGACTACTTGTAAATGAAAGGTCCAAGAATACAATAGTTGTTTATTACACAATGTTGGATGCTTTAGTTAGTGTTTAGAATCCTGATGGTATAAATTATCAGTGAAGAAATTGACATCCTACTAAGTGCAAAAGCAATAAGTCAATGAGTGCTTTTTTCATGTCCTTTATATAGGCTGCCAGCAGAAGTTGTGAACCAAATTAAATATAGATGCTCCCATTCCAAAATATATAGATTTGAAGTTGTCTTCCCACATTAAAAAGTTAATAAAAAATATAAGTCAGGTATGTCCAAAAATTTTAATTTTGCTCAATTTTAAATGTAGTAAGGCTCAAAAACAAGATTAGCAATCCCATACACATTAACTTCACTGTATCCCACATGTTTCTATTCTATTCTTTTCAGAAATAAATCCTTCTTTTAATGATGGAGGGTAATTTTGTCAGAAAAGGTTAATATCTATTATCATGTATAATTTTATATAGGTCTGACATCTTGATGTTCTCAGAAGTAAAGAAAAAAATCTCCTTTTTTATTTCATTACACAGGAGTGGAGGATAGGGAAAGATGGACAGGGAATAAAGAAGGGGAGAAGAGAAAAATCTAGATTCTGTACTCAGAATTCTTAAAACTCTAAACTATAAAATGGAGCAAAAAATATGTATATATGTTCATTTTGGTATCCTAATACATGTGTCAAATATTTAAAACGAACGTAACCTATAATTTTTTTCTGAATTCATAGAAAAAAATTAAAATTGTTGCTTACCCTTAAAACAGTCATAAACATACACTGTTACTGTGTCTCTCAACCAAAACACATTCTTTTTTTGAAGAATCAAATATAATTTATTGAGTTATTTTTAATATCAGTTTATAAAATTTGCAGTGGGTATGATGCTGTACTCATTACTTTAGAATAAAATTCAGAGGTTGATTCAGTGTAATTAGGACACAGTATCCAATTAACTTCTGCCCTGCATTGGTTTGACCCACATAATTTTCCAGTTCTGAAGCCTCAGTTTTGAGCTCTGTACCTCTCCTTTTTGATTTTTATAAAGTATAGTTATAGAGATGAATTTTTACCAGTTGACATTTTTGGCAGTACATGTTTCCAATACACAATGCAAATTACTGTCTATGTCTATGTAGTATAACGGTTCTGTATCCCAAAATTCAATCATCCAAATCTGTGTTCTCTTTGATCCTTAAATAATGTAGCTGTATCTTCTTCTATGAGATAAATTTTCTTCTTGTATTATATTGAGAGTATCAAGATTTAAAGCCTTTATAAAATGAGAAATGAGCTGAATTTGGATCTTCTGACTCTGAAGGATTTCAGTGTCAGACCTTTGTGTGAGTATTAGAAGCTATGTTGAAGAAACAGTTCAGGCTTGGATATTTAAATACAGCATGCCTCTAACTGTATGAGTGTGCTGCATGCATTATCTCAATACAGGTGTTAAGGATCATGGAGATAGAGATGGCAACTTTGAGGCAATTAATTATTTTCTAAATTCATGCAGTATGTAAAAAAAAAAGAAGAAAGGCTGGTTAATGCTTTCTATCTAGTTTAATATCCCTAACACTAGTCTAATTTATTTCCTAGAAATTTATCTTCTTCACTTTTACTAGAAATAATAGATGAGAAAAACTTGAAATAGTGATAAAATCTGGAAATATACTCCCATGACTGTATATTTAATTTGGCAAAACTATAGCAAATAATTTATAATCCTATAAAATCTAATGATAAATGCTCAATTAATTTTTGTTTGCTAAAAATAGACCTGATATATTCTGTATCTTATTTTACATTTGAGCATATGCTTGTTTTTAAGATTTACTCTCCTTTAATACAAAGCATACCAAACACAGCATCTCTTCCCCTGCTCAACCCATTTCTCCCCCACTTCCCAACTTCTTTACATCCACTACTCTTCAGTTTCTCTTCGGAAAATACAGGTTTCCCATTAATCGTGACCAAACATGACATATTAAGTTACAGTAACACTAGATCAAAGCCGGACTAGGCAACCCAATAGGAAGGAAAGGGGACCAAGATAAGATGAAAAAGTAAGAAACAACCCCTAACCCACTATTAGAAATTCCACAGGAACACAAGCTACATCATGGTACACCAATCTACAACATGCATGCCGAGGACTTAGAGTATACTTGCACTGGCTCTCTCATTGTTATTTTAGTCTATGTGATCCCTAAAAGTTCTAGATGTGAGGGTGGGCCTGGGCACTGCACACAGATAGCAGATATCATTGGAAAAAATTTTGTTAGCAATCATTTCATTGACATTGTTTTGGTTTGTATGTATTTATTTTGATTTATTTTGTCAGTTGTGATTGATTCTATCCTAGGTCCCTTACCTTGCAGTTCCTGACCATTCAGGAACTCCCCGTCTTATGGGTTGGGACTCAAGTAAGACCAGCAATTAGATGTCTACTCTTTGTCAGCTCTGAAATGACTTTGGTCTGTGCACATTGAAGACTGAACAAATGTGGGTTGAAGTTTCTGTCGCTGTGCTAATGTCCTTACTAGTAAAATAACAGATTACCAAAAGCAATCTACAAACTTAATAAAAGCACCATCAAAATTTTAACACATTTTGTTATAGGTCTTGAAAGGACAGTACTCAATATCATATGGGGCATACTTTAAATATTAATTCAAAACTCTAAAAATAATGAGAATCCCTATAAATAGCCTTTTGAACATAAAATAATCATCTTGTATAAAATGTTTTTAATTTAATCACAGAATTCAGATATTATACATTATGTGTTATCATAAGTATCTGGCAATATTTTGGAAATTGTTTGTTTCATTCAGAAATGATCAATTTCACCAAATTCTGAGTCCTACAAGTTACAATAACCATTAGTCTGATAAGATATGTTATTAATACAGCAGCAGAATATATTATGGAAATAATAAGCACATATAAATGAATTTAAAAACATCTTCAAGAGAATGAAACCATAACAGCCAGTGTTAACAGGGTCAGAAGGCTGTTTTTTATATAGATCATAAATTGTAGGAAGGAACACAAAATATTATTCTATTAAACTGACACAGCATAAAAATGACTTCTAATCACATATCTATAACCAGAGATAATTGAAACTCCTCTACAGTTAAAATTTTTAAAGTAGGTGGCAATGTTAATCACAGAAACATTCAGATGGTAATGATAAGAAATATTTGTCTTTTCAACTGTAAATTGGGATATACATCTCATATACACACATGGCAAGCCTCCAAAATCTTTGTGGAAAAAGTAGAGAAAAATTGTAAGAGTAAGAAGTGGTGAAGAAGATCCAGGGAATAGATATATTCAGTCCAAAATAGTATTTTGGACACAATTAGACACACACACACACACACACACACACACACACACACACACACACACATATATATATATATATATATATATATATTCTCCCAAAAATTATGACTCATTCCCCATGTCCTTCATTTTTAATCCAGGAGTTAGGGACCACAGCATGAAAGATAAGAGATGGGCATAAATTTTAACACAAACCTGAAGAATATATGATAACTTCTAGGAGAGATGCAATTCAGTTTCCTTGATGGTGTACCTCATGATAAGTTTATTGATTATATTCCTGAAAAGTTCTCACTTCTAAGGGTACTTGGACAATAAAAATAGAAATAGATGTGTTTAGTAACAGAAAAAAATATATAGTTGAAAAAATAGAGAGATGAGAATGGAGAAGATGACTCTGGAAGAAATAGAGGAAGAGATAAATATAAATAAAATAGTATGAAACTTACAAAGAATTTTTAAATTATTTAATAAAATGCAATATAAAAGATACAGTTTAATTTTCTTAATACAGTGATTTCATTCAGGCATTGTAATTTATTTGACTAAAGCCTATTCATTCTTTAAATGCAATATCATTTAGTGAGAAAGAAACATGCTGCTGAATTTCCAGCTAATGAAAACAATGATCTTCAAAAAAGAACAATTAAGAGCCCACCTTAAGTCTTTGCATACTAATACCAATTAGTGCTATTGCTGATATTACAGTGTACAATTGGAATCAAACTTCACAATAATGAAGTAACCCACAGACTTCTTTGAGGAACACTCTTGATCTCCTGCATGCTTCCCTCTGAGGTGTTCTGATGTATCCTTTTTATTAGAGCCACTTCTGTTTGATTTCTCAGACAAGGAAACATTTTCAAGAGCAGAAATCTCTTAAGAGATTAGTGGATTCTAACATGTGTGTGAGTATAATTACTAAGGTTTACCTTTGCCATACACGTAAACCATAATAAGCACCCTACTTCAAATATAATAGAACAAGTCTCTCTTGGTGGTAGATAAAAATGTACACGTAATCTCTGTTTTACAAAATCCAGCCATCAGGGGAGCAGAAGAGCCCTGCTTTTCACATTGGTCACTTAGCTTTTGTTTGAGTTTAGCCTGAAGACTCAGCTGAATAAAACAGATCATGAGTTCAAGGCAGTGTGTCCTAACAGTATAAAAGTTAGCAAACTTACTCCTGCTAATGTCCCAATAACAAAATTATAGTCTCATGGCCACATGCAAAAGGAAGGGGGAAAGTTTGAAATATAGTCCCTAGCTAACCATTGTTGTGCATAGAAAGCAGAAATACATTTTTATTAAAGAAATTAAAGAGTGGGCTTTGATAAAGAGAAAAATGTGCAGAACATATTTTCTATAATTTTAGTGGCCTTTCCTTGTTAGTTTAGTTCAACAGAAAAGAGTCACATAGGTGAATGACTGTGCTGTCAGCACATTGGAGGGAGTTTGTGTTAAATGTTAGTTAATACAAGATGGCCGATGCTGGGTAGGGGCTGGTTGTGGGCTATATAAAAGTGCTTACTCATGAGATCAATGTGAAAAACATCCCTTCAAGGTTTCTGCTTTATTTTCCTGAATTACTCAGAGAGAGGTCATTTTTTATTTTATGGCATGCATACCTGTCTTCAGTTTTCCACCCTAAATTCGACATTTGAATGCCCTTAATGATAAGCTATAACATGGAAATGTAAACTAAATAAAACATTTCTTTGAATCACTTTGATCATAAAAATCAAAGCTAGAAAGGAAACAGGAATATGTACATTATAAACTACGGTGAAAACTAAATGAGAATATTTGATAAGTATGTACTAATATAAGAAAATAAAGTACTATAAATGAATGTAACTGAGAGTAATAGCTATTCAATTATCAGTTATAAAATATACAGAAACTATCACTGCATAATATTAAATGGGGATGAACCAATGATCCAAACTATCAATCACTAAAAAGTAAAAAACTAACCATGTAAAAGTGACATACTTCCCTTCACTGACTATGATAGATTTCTGCAACATGAACACATTAGATACTCAATCAAACATTACAGAGACATTATGAAATAAAATTGGATGAGGAAAGTTAAGCAAATAAAATTATGGCAGAAAGAAAATGTTAAAAAAATTACTAAATAACTAATAATAAAAACACAACATTAGAATATATTACATTCTAATAAAATCCAGCATTTTGCTACATACGACAAACTCATCTCAGAGACAAAGACAGACACTATCTCAGAGTAAAAGGTTGGGAAAAAACCTTACCAGCAAACAGCCCCAAGAAGCAAGCTGGAGTGGCTATTATAATATCAAATAAAGTAAATTTCCAACCAAAAGTTATAAAAAAGATAAAGAAGGACACTTTTTACTCATCACAGGGGAAATCTGTCAAGAGGAACTCTCAATCCTTAACATATATGCTCCAAATAAAAAAGCACCCACATTCATAAAAGAAACCCTAATAAAACTCAAAAAAAATACATTTCACCCCACACAATAATAGTGGGAGAATTTAATACACCACTCTCACCAATGGACAGATCATGGAAACAGAAACTGAACAAGGACACTGTAAAACTAGCAGAGACTATTAACCAACTGGAATTAATAGATATTTACAGAACATATCATCCTAAAGTAAAAGAATACACCGTCTTCTCAGCACCCCATGGCACCTCCTCAAAAATTGACCACATAATTGGACATGGAACGAGCCTCAATCCATATAGGAAGATTGAAATACTCCCATGCATCCTCTCAGATCACCATGGTCTACGGCTGGTCTTTAAAAACAACAAAGACAACAAAAAGCCCACATACACATGGAAACTAAACAACACTCTGTTAAAGGATAGCAGGGTCAAAGAAGAAATAAAAGAAAAAAATTAGGATTTTCTAGAATTCAATAAAAACAAAAACACAACATGCCCAAACCTGTGGGATGCAAGAAAAGCAGTACTGAGAGGAAATCTCATATCCCTGAGCATTTTTAAAAAGTAACTGGAGAGAGCATATATCAGCAACTTGACAGCACAGCGAAAAGCTCTAGAACAAAAGTAAGCAGATTCACACAAGAGTAGTAGTTGGCAAGAAATAATCAAAATCAGGGCAGAAATAGACCAAATAGAAACAAAAAGAACCATCGGAAGAATCAACAAAACTAAGAAATGATTTTTTGGGAAAATCAACAAGATTGATAAACCCCTAGCCAGACTAACTAGAGGGCAAAGAGAGAGTATACAAATTAACAAAATCAGAAAGGAAAGTGGAGACATAACAACTGAAACTGAGGAAATTCAAGAAATCAACAGATCCTACTACAAAAGCCTATACTCCACAAAGTTGGAAAATCTGGAAGAAATGGATGAATTCCTAGAGAGATACAAGTTCCGGAAGATAAACCAGGACCAGGTAAACCATTAAAATTATCTAATAACACCTAAAGAAATATAAGAAGTCATCAAAAGCCTTTTAACTAATAAAAACCCAGATCCAGACGGGTTCAGTGCAGAATTTATCACACCTTTATTGCAGAAATAACACCAATACTCTCCAAATTATTCCACAAGATAGAATCAGATGGAATACTACCTAACACATTTTTTGAGGATACAATATCCCTCTTTCCTAAACCACAAAAAGACCCTACAAAGAAAGAGAACTTCAGACCAATCTCACTTATGAACATTGATGCAAAAATACTCAACAAAATCCTTGCAAAACAAATCCAAGAACACAACAAAACAATCATTCACCATGACCAAGTAGGCTTCATCCCTGGGATGCAGGGATGGTTTAGTATAAGGAAATCTATCAATGTAATCCACCATATAAAATAACTCAAAGAACAAAATCACACAATCATCTCACCTGATGCTGAGAAAGCATTTGACAAAATTTAACACCTCTTCATGTGAAAAGTCCTGGAAAGAACAGGAATCCAAGGTCCATATCTAAACATAATAAAAGCAATATATAACAAACCAACAGCCAACATCAAACTTAACGGTGGGTAACTTGAAGCAATCCCACTAAAATCAGAGATTCAACAAGGATGCCCACTCTCCCGCACCCTTTTCAACACAGTACTGGAAGTCCTGGCTGGAGCAATTAGACAGAAAAAGGGGACTAAGGGGATACAAATTGGAAAGGAAGAAGTAAAAACATCAGTCTTTGAAGATGACATGATAGTTTATTTAAGTAGCTCCACAAATTCCACCAGAGAAGTCATACAGCTGATAAACAAGTTCAGCAAAGTGTCTGGATACAAAATTAACTCTAACAAATCAGTAGCCTTCCTATATTCAAAAGACTAACATGTGGAGAAACAAATGAGGGAAAAGATACACTTCACAATTGTCACAAAGACTATGAAATACCTTGGTGTGACTCTAACTAATAAAGTGAAGGACCTGTATGACAAGAACTTCAAACGTCTAAAGAAGGAAATCGAGGAAGATCTCAGAAAATGGAAAGATCTCACATGCTTATATATTAGAAGAATCAACATTTTAAAAATGGCCATCCTACCAAAAGCAACCTACAGAATCAATGCAATCCCCATCAAATTCCAACCCAGTTCTTTATTGAGTTGAAAAGATCAATGTGCAATTTCATCTGGAATAACAAAAAACCTAGAATAGCTAAATCCATCCTCAACAACAAGAAAACATCTGCACGAATCAGTATCCCTGACCTAAAGCTATATTACAAGGCAATTGTACTGAAAAAATGCACGGAACTGGTACAGAAACAGGCATGTGGATCAATGGAATAGAATAGAAGATGCAGAAATGAGCCCTCATGTATATTGTCACCTGATTTTTGACATAGGATTTATAACCATTCAATGTAAAAAAAAAAAAAAAAAAAAAGAAAAAAAAAACAGCCTATTCAACAAATGGTGCTGGTCCAACTGGCACTCAGCATGCAAAAGAATGAAAATAGACACTTTCTTATCCCCATGTACAAAGCTCAAGTGTAAGTGGATCAAAGATCTCCACATTAAACCAGATACACTGAAACTATTAGATGAGAAAGTAGGGAAAAACTTAGAACACATAGGCACTGGAGAAAATTTTCTGAACAAAACACCAATGGCTCAAGCTCTAACGTCAAAGAATAACAAATGGGACTTAATGAGATTGCGAAGTTTCTGTAAAGCTAAGGACATTGTCAAGAAAACAAAATGGCAGCCAACAGAATGGGAAAAGATCTTTACTAACTCCACATCAGATAGAGGACTAATATCCAAGGTATACAAAGAACTCAAAAAGCTAGCCACCAGAGAATCAAACAACCCTATTAAAAAATGGGGTACAGAGCTAAACAAAACATTCTCAATTGAGAATATTGAATGGCTAGGAAACATCTAAGGAAGTGCTTGACATCCTTAGCCATCAGGGAAATGAAAATGAAAACAACTCTGAGATTCCACATCACACCAGTCAGATTGGCCAAGATTCAAAACTCAAATAACAGCAGATTCTGGCGAGGCTGTGGAGAAAGAGGAACACTTCTCCACTGTTGCTGGAGTTGTAAACTGATACAACCACTCTGGAAATCATTCTTGAGATTCCTCAGAAAATTGGACATAGTCCTACCTGAAGATCCAGGTATTCCACTTCTGGGTATATACCCTAGAGGAACTCCAATATACAACAAAGATACATGCACCACAATGTTCATAGCAGCTCTATTCATAATAGCCAGAAGCTGGAAAGAACTCAGATGTCCTTCAGTAGATAAATGGATACAAAAATTGTGGTACATTTACACAATGGAATACTACTTAGGCATCAGAAACAATGACTTAACCAAATTCTTAAGAAAATGGTTGCATCTAGAGAATATCATCCTGAGTGAGATAACCCAGTCACAAAAGAACAGACATAATATGCTTTCACTGATATTGGGATGCTAACCCCTAAGGCTCAGACTCCCCTAGAAACAACTCACAGACTGTGTGAAGTTCAAGAAAAAAAATATAGCAACACAAAAGAAAAAAACAAAAACAAAAACAACAACAACAAAAAAAAAAACCCCATCATGCTCATTCCTTATACACCAAGAAAATGTTGACTAATTCCGGGTTACATCCTGTTTTACATGTACTTTTGCTCATTGTAACTAGTAAGTCTTTAATGCAGAGTATCCAACCTTATAAAAAAAGAAAAAGGTACAGGCTGAGCAACTGTGACCGGGATCAGATCTTAGGAACTTCTGTTCCCACCTGGAGACGACTTCAGGACACAGAGCGGAGCCTGGCCCAACTGCCAGCCGGAAAGGCGGCTCGTACAGGCTGAGCAACTGGTGAGTGGGAGACCTAGGCTGCTGGGGAGCAGAGGTTTCTCTGCGGAGTGCACACGGAAAGGGCACCCCCTGACCTGACCTGCCCTGTCCTCTCCAATCCAGTGACCGGGAACAGATCTTAGGAACTTCTGTTCCCACCCGGAGGCGACTTCAGGACGCAGAGCGAAGCCTGGCCCAGCTGCCACCCGGAACCTGGGCGGCTGGGGAGTAGAGAGATCTCTGCGGAGTGTACACGGAAAGTGTACCAGGGACACAGACCAGATACAAGGGAAAGGCAAGAACATATCACTGACAACAAAATGGCAAGAGGAAAGAGAAAGAGTATATCCCAAGGAAACCAAGACAATCTAGCAACACCAGAACCCAGCTCTCCGATAGTAGCAAACATCGGAATTCCAAACACTCCAGAGAAAGAAGACACAGACCTGAAGTCATGCCTCAAGACGGGGATAGAGTTACTTAAACAAGAAAGGGAGGAAAAGCAAAAAGATTCAGAAGCTTTTAAAGAAGAAACAAGAAAAACATGCAAAGAACTCAAAGAACGAGAGGAAAACAGAACCAAAAAATAAAGGAATGGAAGAGGGAAATTAAAACAGAAATTGACACAATAAAGAAAGCGCTAAAAGAGATAACCCTAGAGTCAGAACACCAAAAAAAGAAATCAGGAGTCACAGAAGCAAGCATTTCCAACAGATTACAAGAGATCGAGGAGAGAATCTCGGGGGCAGAAGACAACATTAAAAACATAGACAAAACAGTCAGAGAAGATGCAAAAAACAAAAAGCTCCTAACCCAAAATGTCCAGAAAATACAAGACACAATGAGAAGACCGAACCTAAGGATAATAGGAATAGAAGAGGGAGAAGAGTATCAACTAAGAGGCACAGTAAATATCTTCAACAAAATCATAGAAGAAAACTTCCCTACCCTCAAGAATGAGATGACCACGAGCATAAAAGAAGCCTTCAGAACTCCAAATAGGTTGGACCAGAAAAGAAATACCTCCCGACACATAATAGTAAAAACATCAAGTGCCCAAAGTAAAGAAAGAATACTAAAAGCAGTAAGGGAAAAAGGTCAGGTAACATATAAAGGCAGACCAATCAGACTCACACCCGATTTCTCAACAGAGACTATGAAAGCTAGAAGAGCCTGGACAGACATCATGCACTTTTTAAGAGAGCACAAGTGCCAGCCCAAGCTGCTATACCCAGCCAAACTATCAATAACCATCGATGGAGAGACAAAGATATTTCAAGACAAATCAAAATTCACACAATATGTGACCACAAACCCAGCACTACAACAAATTATAGGTGGAAAACCCAATACAAGGAGGGAAAATACAGCCTAGTAAAAACAAGAAAACTCCTAAACAAAAAAACTAAAAGAAGAAAAAAACACAGACACAACTCAACCCAAAAAAGCAAAAGTGGCAGGAAACAGAAACAATTATTCCTTGATATCTATTAACATAAATGGTCTCAACTCCCCAATAAAGAGACATAGACTATCAGACTGGATACATGAAAATTCCAGCCTTTTGCTGCATACAGGAAACTCATCTCAGAGACAGAGACAGACACTATCTCAGAGTAAAAAAGTGGGAAAAATACTTTCAAGCAAACAGCTCCAAGAAGCAAGCTGGAGTGGCTATTCTAATATCGAATAAAGTAAATTTCCAACCAAAAGTTATCAAAAATGATAAAGAAGGACACTTTTTACTCATTACCGGGGAAATCTGTCAGGAGGAACTCTTAATCCTTAACATATATGCTCCAAATAAAAAATCACCCACATTCATAAAAGAAACTCTACTAAAGCTCAAAAAATACATTTCACCCCACACAATAATAGTGGGAGACTTTAATACCCCACTCTCACCAATGGACAGATCAGGGAAACAGAAACTGAACAAGGACACTGCAAAACTAGCAGAGACTTTGAACCAACTAGAAATAATAGATATATATATACAGAACATACTATCCTAAAGTAAAAGAATACACCTTCTTCTCATCAACCCATGGCACCTTCTCAAATATTGACCACATAATTGGACACAGAACGAGCCTTCATTGATATAAGAAGATTGAAATACTCCCATGCATCCTCTCAGATCACCATGGTCTACGGCAGGTCTTTAACAACACAAAGACAACAAAATGCCCACATACACATTGAAACTAAACAATGCTCTGTTAAAGGATAGCAGGGTCAAAGAAGAAATAAAGAAAGAAATTAAGGACTTTCTAGAATTTAACGAAAACGATAACACAACATTCCCAAACCTATGGGATGCAATGAAAGCAGTATTGAGAGGAAAACTCATAGCCCTAAGTGCTTCCAAAAAGAAACTGGAGAGAGCTCACATCAGCAACCTGACAGCACAGCTAAAAGCCCTAGAACAAAAGGAAGCAGATATACCCAAAAAAAGTAGACGGCAAGAAATAATCAAAATTAGGGCAGAAATAGACCAAATAGAAACAAAAAGAACCATTGAAAAGATCAACAAAACAAAGAGTTGGTTCTTTGAGAAAATCAACAAGATTGATAAACCCCTAGCCAGACTAAAAGGCAAAGAGAGAGTATCCAAATTAACAAAATCAGAAAGGAAAGTGGTGACATAACAACTGAAACTAAGAAAATTCAAGAAATCATCAGATCCTACTACAAAAACTTATACTCCACAAAATTGGAAAATCTGGAGGAAATGGACGAATTTCTAGACAGATACAAGGTCCCAAAGTTTAACCAGGACCAAGTAAACCATCTAAATAACCCTATAACACCTAAAGAACTAGAAGAAGTCATCAAAAGCCTCCCAACCAAAAAAGCCCAGGTCCAGACGAGTTCAGTGCAGAATTTTATCAGACATTTATAGTGGATATAACACAAATATTCGCCAAACTATTCCAAAAGATAGAATCAGATGGAATATTACCCAACTCATTTTTTGAGGCTACAATAACCCTCGTACCTAAGCCACACAAAGACCCTACAAGGAAAGAGAACTTAAGACCAATCTCACTTATGAACATTGATGCAAAAATACTCAACAAAATCCTTGCAAACCTAATCCAAGAACACATCAAAACCATCATTCATCATGACCAAGTAGGCTTCATCCCTGGGATGCAGGGATGGTTTAACATAAGGAAATCCATCAATGTAATCCACCATATAAACAAACTTAAAGACCAAAATCACATGGTCATCTCACTAGACGCTGAGAAAGCATTCGACAAAATCCAACACCCCTTCATGTTAAAAGTCCAGGAAAGAACAGGAATCCAAGGCCCATATGTAAACATAATAAAAGCAATATACAGCAAACCAACAGCCAACATCAAACTTAATGGCGAGAAACTTGAAGCAATCCCACTAAAATCAGGGACTCGACAAGGCTGCCCACTCTCCCCCTACCTATTCAACATAGTACTGGAAGTCCTGGCTGGAGCAATTAGACAGCAAAAAGAGATCAAGGGGATACAAATCGGAAAGGAAGAGATTAAAACATCACTCTTTGCCGATGACATGATAGTGCACTTGAGTGACCCCAAAAATTCCACCAGGGAACTCTTACAGCTGATAAACAAGTTCAGCAAAGTGGCCGGATACAAAATTAAATCAAACAAATCAGTAGCCTTCCTGTACTCAAAGGACAAATATATGGAGAAAGAAATTAGGGAAAAGGTACCCTTCACAATCGTTACAAAAACTATGAAATATGTTGGTGTGACTCTAACTAAGGAAGTGAAGGACCTGTATGACAAGATCTTCAAACCTCTAAAGAAAGAAATTGAGGAGGATCTCAGAAAATGGAAAGATCTCCCATGCTCATGGATTGGAAAGATCAACATCTTAAAAATGGCCATCCTACCAAAAGCAATCTACAAATTCAATGCAATCCTCATCAAAATTCCAACCCAGTTCTTCATGGAATTGGAAAGATCAATGTGCAATTTTATATGGAATAACAATAGACCTAGAATAGCGAAATCCATCCTCAACAACAAAAAAACATCTGCGAAAATCACTATCCCTGACCTCAAGCTATATTACAAGGCAATTGTGCTGAAAACTGCATGGTACTGGTACAAAAATAGGCAAGTGGATCAATGGAATAGAATAGAAGATCCAGAAATGAGCCCTCAGGTATATGGTCACCTGATTTTTGACAAAGGAGCAGTAAACATTCAATGGAAAAAGGACAGCCTATTCAACAAATGGTGCTGGTCCAACTGGCACTCAACATGCAAAAGAATGAAAATAGACCCGTTCTTATCTCCTTGTACAAGCTCAAGTTTAAGTGGATTAAAGATCTCCACATTAAACCAGATACACTGAAAGTATTAGATGAGAAAGTAGGGAAAACCTTAGAACACATAGGCACAGGAGAAAATTTCCTGAACAAAACACCAATGGCTCAAGCTCTAAGGTCAAAGATTAACAAATGGGATTTAATGAGATTGCAAAGTTTCTGTAAGGCTAAGGACATCATCAAGAAAACAAAACGGCAACCAACAGAATGGGAAAAGATCTTTACCAACACCACATCAGATCGAGGCCTAATATCCAAGGTGTACAAGGAACTCAAAAAGCTAGACACCAGAGAATCAAATAACCCTATTAAAAAATGGGGTACAGAGCTAAACAAAACGTTTTCAGTTGAGGAACACTGAATGGCCGAGAAACATCTGAGGAAGTGCTGGACATCCTTAGCCATCAGGGAAATGCAAATCAAAACAACCCTAAGATTCCACCTCACACCATTCAGATTGGCCAAGATCCAAAACTCAATTGACAGCAGATGTTGGCGAGGCTGCGGAGAAAGAGGAACACTTCTCAACTGTTGGTGGGGTTGCAAGCTAATACAACCACTCTGGAAATCTGTCTGGCGATACCTCAGAAAATTGGATATAGTACTACCTGAAGACCCAGCTATTCCACTTCTGGGCATATACCCCAGAGACACTTTAATACACAACAAAGATATATGCACCACAATGTTCACAGCGGCTCTATTTATAATAGCCAGAAGCTGGAAGGAACCCAGATGTCCTTCAGAAGACGAATGGATACAAAAATTGCGGTACATATACACAATGGAATACTACTCAGCCACCAGAAACAACGACTTAACCAAATTCTTAAGAAAATGTCTGCATCTAGAGAAGATCATCCTGAGTGAGATAACCCAGTCACAAAAGAACAGACATAATATGCAGTCACTGATAGTGGGATGCTAACCCCAGAGGCTTGCACTTACCCAGAAACAACTCACAGACTGTATGAAGTCCAAGAAATAAAGAAAACAAAAAATATACATATACTCACAAAACAAGAAGACTTTGACTATTTCCATGTTGCTTTTTGTTTTGCATGTACTTTACGCTTATTGCAACTAGTAGGTTTTCAATGCATACTGTCAAGCCCTTGAAAAAAATCAAGTACTGACTAAAAAATATATTCACATGGTTTTATGTAAAATTTATTTTAATGTCTGAAAAAACAGTACTGACAAAAATATATAATTTTAAGCAAAAAATGTTTAAAATCTGTACATTTATCTTTGTTTTGCAAAATAAAGTCGTTTAAAAAAAAAAGCCAATTACTGACACAATTGTATTTGTATACATTTATACAAAAATATTTAAAAATGTTTTCTTTTATATTTGTTTTAAAAAAAAAGTTTAAAAAATATGTAATAACCATGTGTTAGAGAAATAAATGTCTCATGTGCTCCACTGATATTATCATTGTAAATAAACTTAGCAAGGTGTTACTTTGCATAAAATGAACAAATTATGAATTAGCAATTTATTAGGTAAGAATCTAATTCATTAACTCTATTACTTTGTCAATACCTACTGTCATTTTTCCAAGATTTCTTGCTTAGTAAAGTCTTACTGACTACTCACTGACCTTTGAGAAATGCCTTTATTGGAAAGAATATTATTTTTCATCAGACAGTGTGTACCTTTCTCTGGGAAGCATG
Organism: Micromys minutus; assembly: GCF_963924665.1. Taxonomy (NCBI): domain Eukaryota; kingdom Metazoa; phylum Chordata; class Mammalia; order Rodentia; family Muridae; genus Micromys; species Micromys minutus. The sequence continues at coordinate 32,675,123 of NC_137975.1, forward strand.
TATACAATTAGATTGACATAAAGGGACTTTAAAAATTTTAATCATTTCTGTCTGAATTAATTTTTTTTTCCAACCACGCACTGTCATAATAAGATTCCTCTTTTTCATGAACCCTCGAATAATGACAGAGGTAATTAGTTATGACAGAGGTAATAAAATTAGGTAAATTTTAGTTTCAATAATATATTATTACAGTATTTCTCTAAGCATTCAAATTAGTGTCTGGCTGAACATCATGGCAGGATTTTATTATTATAACAATAAGATCTTTGTTTTAGGACTATGAGAAATTTGCAATTTACAATACACAGTTTTTGACAACTTTTTTCAGCATGCAAAGTGGCTTCAGAATAAATTGTGTCAAATTTTCTGTTAAACATTGTAGACATTATTTCTTTTTCAGTTGAAAATTCAACAGGTTTTTAACTTATTACCTATATAATATGCATAAATAAGTAATAAACACATTCTACTTATTGTATAAAATTATACATGAACTTAGTGCCTTTTACACATGGCTAGAAATGTAAACGTCAATAAAGTACAACATCTATGTATTTCATATTACTGGATGGTAAACCTCAAGTCATGTTCTATTGACATTGACGAGGAATTATCTGCCTCCTACTCCTTTCTCTACCCATCATTGTTTTAGTTGGCTTAAAGTAGGGTATAGAACTTTCTTTCTTTCTTTCTTTCTTTCTTTCTTCCTTCCTTTCTTTCTTTCTTTCTTTCTTTCTTTCTTTCTTTCTTTCTTTCTTTCTATCTTTTTTTATACTCCAGATTGTATTCCCCTACCAGTCCACCCTCAACTGCTCCACATCCTCTATCCATACCTACTCCCTGTCCCCTTGACTCCCTTTCAGAAAGACACAAGTCTTTGAATGTGGGATAGCAACCTCATTCCTCACTTGATTCCCTGTATTGTGGCAGGAAGTAGACTTTACAAGTTTCCTCTCTACACTTTAAGGCATTTCATCAGGACCCTTTGAGTCCTGAGAGTATCGTATCTCCCAAGTCTCTTGTACATTCTGTTGGGTTCCCTCTAACATCTTACCTTCTGAGGTTGCCTGTTTCCGTTCTTTATGTTGGCCCTCAGGGCTTTAGCCCTTTTTCCCTCCCAACACCAGATCATGCTCCCTTCTTCTCCATTACCCCACCCCTGTCCTCTTTTCCACGCCCCCATTGTGATTGCTTTCTTCTCTCTCCCAAGTGGGACTGAGGTGCCCTCACTTGAGTGCTTCAGCTTGTTAAACTTTTGGAGCTCTAAAGAGTGTAATCTTGGGTATTCTGTACTTTAGCTAATGACAACCTATTAGTTAGTACATACCATGAATGTCATTTTGGGTCTGAGTTACCTCACTCGGGATGATATTTTCTATTTACAGCCATTTGCCTGGAAAACTCATAATGTCCTTTTGTTCTTAATAGCTGAGTAGTATTCAATTGTGTGAATGAACAACTTTCTTTCTATCCATTTTTCTGTTGTGGAACATCTGGTTTATTTACAGCTTCTGGCTATCACAAAGGAGTTTGCTATGATCACAGTGAAATGTGTACCCCTGTGGCATGGTGGGGCATCATTTGGGTATATCCCCAAGAGTTGCATTGCTGGGTCTTCAGGTAGATCTATTTACTTTTATATTTATGAGTGATCTATCTGCATATATACTTGTATGCCAGAAGACGATAGCAGGTCACATTATAGATGGTTGTAAGCTACCATGTGGTTTCTCTGATTTGAACTCAGGACATCTGGAAGAGTATCTAGTTCCCTTCATTGCTAGGCTATTTCTCCTGAATTCACTGGAGAATATTTTGAAAGATAAGCATCATACTAAAGATGGTTATGTGATTTTTAAATAAAGAGCATAATAAAAATACAATTATTAGGATGACAACATACATTAAAATATTACATATGCATATTATAAACTATACTTTTTAAATTTTTATCTCACTCTTACCTTATGTATTAATCTTACTCTAAACGAAGGTTTATTGAAATGGTTTTGGAATCTACTGTAAGGAACTGCAACATGGCAGTTGGAACTCATGGAATTAAGTGGAGTAAAAGCAGGAAAGGCATAGCATACTTTCCACAGAAGGAAGAAAAGTCAGAGTTATGACATCAAGGTGCTATAATTTGATAATTTGAGAAACTGATTTATCAGGCATTATCTATAGCATAATTGGAGTTCAGAAAGTGCTTCCCAAATGTGACAATTATGTAGATTGTAAAAAAAAATGTTATTCTAAGACTGTTAAATCTAGGTGTGGAAAATGATCCTTTGTGACATTTACTCAATTGTTATTGGTGTATTTGTAAAATTCTAGACCAAAGACTTCTTGTACTATTTCAGTGTTAAAACTGAGGCTGAGTCATAGCAAACATGAGCAAAAATCATCTGAGTTAGATAACCATCTAGGATAAAAATAATCATTTATTAATATTTATAAAGCAGTGAATACATTTTTTCCATCTTTCCCTTTTATGCTGCTATTCATCTCTTCTTCCTACTGAACTCCACCCTTCCTCCCATGACCCCCTTTTCTTCATCAATTCCTTATATTTTTTTCTTATGCATTCAAACCTTCACACACCACATACATGACCCTTGGATATATAAGTTTCCTAGTTGATGTTGCTGAATTTTAGTTGGTTGTTTTACTTCAGGTAGCTAATGGAAGTTTATACCAATTTTAGATAAATCTTAAGAGAATATTCATTTATCTCTAACTAAGAACCAGGCAAACATCAGTCATTTAAAGTGTTAGTTAAAATCTTTACTTACCTTTCTACTCTGAGTTGGATATCACAATTGTTAAAGTCTTAACTAGTCACATAGATGTTCAAAAGATATAAGTTAATGAAACTATCATAGTAGTTCATTGGGGAATATGACACATAGAATTAAAAATATATATTTCAGATATATCTAGAATGTTTTTCTTTTAATAAACACAGTTGTTCTAATCTATTTTAGATCAAATATGGCAAGATAGATGCTTTAAAATTAACTCCCTAAACCTAAAAGACAATGTGAATTATACCTTGATAATACTTTTTCTGCATGATGTATACCCATTAATGACAGTATAGAATAAGACCATACAGATAAATTATTTATCAGGAAATTTAATAAAGTAATGTTGCATATTATTTTTCTGTGTAGGTCAGACACCTAATGTTGAAAAATATCAAAGGCCCTGATAAATTCCTTTTATCATTGAGCAATAGACTATGACCTATCCCAATTCACCAAATACTTAATTTAGCATGACTCCACCCCAAGTCTTAGTGAAGGAAATGAAATGGATGTTAATACAGAAAAATCAAAATAAGGTGAGAAGGGAGAACTGAAAAGTCAAAGATGAGGTATAATCCAGAGTTTAAAGTCTAGTGTGTGGACTCTGCACTACAGTTTGTCTTACAACAATACTGAACGACCTGAGCAGAAGAAAGAGCTAATATCAACTGCCACCCATCTCCAAGTGGGTTTAAATAGTAAATTTAAACTCCAATGAAAATCAGTCTATGTCCTCTAATCAGACCTGACCCGTTGGCATTACTTTGTGTTCTATAACACAGAGTAGCTAGCATCCACTACAATAGTAGTAAAAAATGCATACTTATGAACTAATTGTTTAATTTTGTAATAATGCATTCCTTATTGTTCAGGTAGACTTTTTCTTGGAATATCTAAATACCAAGACAGCTCACTGTGTGGGAAGATTGACTGCTGGAGTGGATTAGAAGCTCTCCTGGAAATCCTCTGCTCATTTATATTAGAGTCAGAGAATTTGATTTTCCTTCCAACAGAAATTGCTGCTTTATCCAGTTTGTGTTTCTAAAGGGCATCTTAAAAAAAAAAACAAAAAAAAAAAAACAAAAAACAGAGTTTAGGGCATACAAATGTTATGTAGCACATAACAAACACCAAACTCTACAGTCCACTTCCTGATAATATCAGTTAAAATTTTAAAAGTTTAATTGTAAACTGTGAGAAAAATGACACAGCACAAATTATATGCAAATGTTAAAATGTAGACCATGATCTCTTATACATATTTCTATTTATTGATTCTTTCTCTCTCTCTCTCTCTCTCTCTCTCTCTCTCTCTCACTCTCTCTCTCTCTCTCTCTCATTCTTTCTTAAATAGTCCTAAATCATGATATTGTAAATAAGGTCATGTTCCTTAGTCTGAAATCCACAAATGAAATCATCCAAAAATCTTCACTTTGCTAATTCAATAGTCCATCTTGATATTTATGACATTATCAAACACAGATCCTCTCAAGATTATTAAAGGCCAGAATGAAAACAGAGACATACAGCCCTGGTACAAGTTTTAGTGAGTTAACCTGACATAAAAAAAATGTAAGTAAATTGAAGATAGTAAATATTTATGAAGTATATACATAATAAGGTGCATTTTTAATGCACTTTTGAAAACTACCTGGGTTTTTACAATGCAATCTACTATGTGATCCAGTTTAGTTCTCTTAGCTTTGTTTTTCTACTTATGTGGGTTAGAGGGAGTTGGATATGAAAGTATTACTGAGCCTAGGTCACACGCTACACACATATAGGGAACATGCTTGTGCTTCACATGAAATTAATCCTGTTGGGAAATTTGGCTGCACTCAGGAGGAAGCACAGACCACACAGAAACTGCTCCAGTCATGCTGCCTTGTCCTTTCTCAGGTTTGTTGGATTATTCTGTGCCACAGAGAAGAGACTCAGTACATTCCTGTAGTATTATCTCATTACCTAACCTCTTCATATTAGACACACTTAAAGAATCAACTCAGTGATGGCAATATGGAGGAGCTGTGCTGGGAGGGTGGCGGGAAGGGAATAAGGCACACTTTGAAGTTGAGAAGTTTATCTCATTAAATGGATAATTCTTCTGCTTGTAATTTAAACATATCTTCAAGTTTAACAGCTTTCTTGAAGGTCTTTTTAGGACTACATGTGTGATTGGAAAGCTCATTTGGGTTAGTTGTCAAAGGAAAGGACAATGACATCCATTTAAGTTCACGCTCTTTGGGAAGTTTAGATTGTCATGCTTCAGCACTGGACCAGAGGTTTGACTCAGACTCTTTTGAACAAAAGCCACATAGCAGCACAGACCACCAAGAATTTAATGCAAATAAAAACTGAGTTACTACAACAACCATGTTTTATCAGGAGGGGAAACAGTTTTCCTTCAATGGGCTCCAAACATCTTGCTAACACAACTTCTTCATGAGTGTAACTGCTCGAAGCATCAATATAAATGTGATGGTTTCTGACTACTCTAAAATGACATTCAAGTCGTCCCCAAATGTAATTGTGCCTGTGTCATTGTCTTCAGTTTAGTGTGTTCCAGGGGAAAAGGAGATAGGATTCAGCGCTGATCTGGATGAATGTGTTGGTCAGTGCTCTCAGGTAATGTCTAGCTAATACTCTAACTGAATGATTTACCACAGTAGAAATCTTGTTGGAAAAAAAAAAAGGGAAAACAACACCAACAAAACATATAAAATGAAAAGAAGCATGAAAGAAATACACAAGAAGTCCTTGTAAAAAGAGATAAGTTAGAAATACCTATTTCCATACCATGATCTTAAAAAAAGAGTGTTTGCATGTTTCTATATTTCTATTTTATTCTTGTTCTGACAAAGTCAGTAACACTCTGCCGAAAACACAAAGGGACTTAAAAGTGGCGAGGACCGTTCAAGTGCCAATTCATTTTATCTGCAATTCTGCTGCATCAATCTGATAGCAAAGAGACAGTGTGGATAAGCATAAAGAAAAGAGTGAATGCTAACTGCTGTAATATATGATGGAGTCATTTCAGTGCAGACTGCAGTGTGAAGCTGTTTGATATGCAAATCTGTTTCTCTTCTCTGCATTTGCCCATCATGTTTCTCTACTTCTGGTTTATTTTGAATGTTTATTAACTCATCTTTACTAAATCTTTTCCCTTCTGTATTTCATATGCTATGTGTGCAGTAAATAATTGATTGTATTAAGGCATGTTTTCAGCATTTTCTTTTAGTGTAAATAAGTTTAAGTTACTCAAAAGAATGTAGGCAGTTATGAACACTTCATTTTCATTGTCCTTATAATGAAATTTATATGTATTCTATAAAATAAATTTATTACTTCAAGTTGAGCAGATATATATTAGTTTGGAGGACAAACCAGGCTAATTTGATGTTCAAGATAGCTCTACTACTTTGTTGATTTGACAAATATATAGTATGAAAAGCCCCAAGATTAAAAAAAAAAAGTGTGCTAAAAACAATTACTAAGATTCAAGTGAACTATTAAATAATTAATCTTAGCCTTAATTCACTACACCTTTTTAATGATGTGTAACAAAAGGAAGAAAGGGTAGAAAGATCCATTAAGTTTATTGTATTTTTAAACTAGCTTTCTAAAAAGAAGTTTTTCTACTTTATCACATTGATTTTTCAATCCCACAAATCTCTTATGTAAAACCAATATGAAGAGCTGTTTTAAGACAAGACTATCTTTTTCTTTTTTTTTTTTTCTTTTCCCTTTTTGCCTTAACTAGATATTTTTTGTATTTACATTTCAAATGTTATCCTCTTTCACCCTCCTTCCCTCCCCCTCCCCCACTACTTGTTTCCATGAAGTTGCTTCTTCTCCCAACCACCTTCTCTACCTCAGCTGTTTGGCATTCCCTACACAGGGAAAATGAACCTTCTCTGGACCAAAGGCCTGTTCTCCCACTGATGCTAGACAGTGCTATCCTCTGCTGCATATGCACCTGTAGCCATGGTTGTTTCCATGTGTGCCCTTTGGTTAGTATTTTAGTCCCTGAGAATTCTGGAGGGTTTGGTTGGTTAATAATGTTGTTCTTCCCATGGTGTTGTAGACCCTTTCAGCTCCTTTAGTCCTTTATCTCTTTCATTGGTGTCCCCGTGTTTAGTCCAATGATTAGTTGCAAGCATCCTCAACTGTATCTGTATGGCTCTGTCAGAGCCTCTGAGGAAGCAACTGTGTCTGGCTCCTGCCAGAAAGCACTTCTTGGCATCAGTAATAGTGGTTGGGTTTGGTGGCTGCATATGGAGTGAATCTCCAGGTGAGGCAGTCTCTGAATGATCTTTTCTTCAATCTTTTTCTATCACTTTTCATAATAAAATAAACCTTCAAAGTTACATAACCTTCAATCTGAAAAGATTGTCTCATTATAGAAGTCTTTTCATTTTCAGAGCAAAAATAAACCTTAGCAAGTAAGATCAGTAGCTTGATCCTCCTTGTGTCTTCTAAACATTCTCTGTTGACCCACTTGTAACTGCCTTCCGTACTGTTGGTACAAGTATGTGTGATAAATATCCACAAATACTTTACTAAAGAATATGCTTTGCTGAATAAATAATAATTATTATCATTTGAATGACACCTTGATAATTATGAAACAAATGATCTTGTCTTCCATTATCAATGTACTTAGCATCACAGGAAGAATCCACCAAGGAAACATAAAAAATTTTCCAAAGACTCCAAGTTCACAGTGTATTTGTTAAGAACTACATAGATTCAAACTGTGTTATCAATCATTTTTATGTTATCTGGGATGGCCAATATTTTTTCTTTTATTGAACATGGAAAGTGATTTAATCTATCAATCTCATGCTTTAAATACATTCTAACTTTGCAGAAAAAATTAAGTATATTTTCTTTTACCTCATGCACTACAAACTTTTACAAAATATAAAAATTTGTATGTTACTTTAAACTTATTTATTCAAAGTTTAATTTTGATGTGTGTTATTTTCAGATTAAAAAACATAATTCCATGTCACATTATGCAGTACTACATTGTCTGCATTTATGAATATTTATAGAAACAATTTTTCTAAACTGATTATCTAATATTAGTGTTTTTGTGGTCATTTGAAAATGAGTATATTTTTCTCCTTGGTACAAATTACTTATTTTGAAAGTCTGATCTTTCTCTGAACTCCTCATACATTTTTTTTTTTTTTTTAGTTTTATAACCTGTGTGTGTAAGAATCACAAATACTGACTCAAATTTGTGTGCAATGAGGGCTGATAGCAGGGAAAAGATTCTGTATCTGAAAAATAACTAAATTTGCTTTCAAATTTAGATCCAATCAAATGTTCAAACAGTGATATTTTCTTTATCAGACCGTGGGATCTTAGAACCCAGGTATTTTGGGGAACTCTTCATGTCTTGCAGTAGACGACCAAGAAGTTTGATTATTATTAAAGTCTAGATTCCATAATTCAGTGGCCCGGAACTCAACTAATATAGAGATATATTTTTAGCATTCTCCTTCAAACCCAGTTGTCTTGATTTTCACCTTTGTAAGAGTCCTGCAGTTCCACCTAAAGGCCTGAAATGTCTTATAGGAATTTGACTTGCTAATTGTGAGGAAGGTTCCTAGCAACAAAGTGTATTTTCCATTGAAACTTTGGCAAGCTCCATGAGACTAGGACTTGGAAAACTGTGGAGATGTAGAGGTACTTTGTGTCCTAAGCAAAGCTAAAATTTTGTCTTCGTGCTCCTAATTAATAATTCCTTTTACACTTCTGAGTCTGACCTAACATTCTTGTGATTGCCAGGTGGAACATTTTGGAAGGTATTAACTTATCACACCATAGGTTTCCACCATTCAAAGTTCTAGGTAAGAAAGTCATCAGATCATATCTGAGCATAGGAACGTTCGTTCCCCTGTTCTGCTGCAACCCACCTACCCATTGCCCCTATGCATGTGATTTGATTTATAGCCTTTTCTTCTTATTCTATTAAAAGTTCGTGAAATTCCTACTTCAATTGAATGCAGAATTTGAGAAAATTAAATCTGTGTTCCTGAGCAATTGTCACGCATATTTGCTTGCAGAATAAAATTTTTCCCTTGAGGTAAACATTATCACTTTCATTCACAATATTCTTCTGTGTCACACTTGTTAGACAGTAACTGAAATGTGACAGGCTTGTCGAGGTTTCTGAAAGTTTTAGAGGATTGGGATTCAGAGCAGAGTGCATGTACTCCAGGGAAAACTAATGCTGCTCTCTTGTGCTGATTTGGCCATTGATATGTTTCTATGTGTGGTTAAAGTGCACAAAAAAGGATTTTTGTGTGAAATTGAACACCATATGGGGCGAGGGATATGTAGGTTAATTGCAATTCCAGAATTTATGACACTGATAAATCTAAATGTAAATCACTCTTCATTTTTAACCATTACTTTTTTTCTTTTGGTACTAGAAAATTGAATTAAAATTACATAATTTTCTTCTTTCCAAACCTTAAACATATGCCACTTTTGTCTCTTTTACTGTCATCAACTCTATTAAATTACTTGTTATCACAGGCATATATGCCTACTTACATAGATATATATCTATAAAGATAGCATGCTAAATCTGTGTAATGTTATTTTTCCATGTGTTTTCAGGGACAAACATTTTATATTAGAGAACCAATTGGTGTACTTTTTCCAGGGGAAAGCTTTCTCCTGTTTTCAGCTTTCCTTCAGATTTTCAAAAAGGTTTAAAATTACATGGTCTTTTCCCTCATTACTTTGGCAAGTCACTTGCTGTTTCTGAGTTCAGCCCATGTTTGCAGTCATGTTGGAGAGACTTTGTGAGTATCGCTTACAACACTACTATGAGACCCAGTTTCACAGAAGTTCTCTGGCTCTTAGAAACATTCTGCCTATCACTCTGCAAACTTTCTTGAGCCTTAAGTAAGGTAGTTAATTTATATGTGTATCTATTGGTACTAGTTTCCAAAAATCTGTATTTTGATTAATTTTATTTTTGATGATGACCCTCCTCCTGTTGCAAAGAAAAGTTTCTTTGACAGGGCAAGGGACTATACATTTTTTGTCAATATAAAGGCAAATATTTAGATTGTGGGTATAGATTATATTAGTTGAGTTAAATTATTCTCTATTACGTTCTTCTGTATGATTTATTACTTATTTCTGTCTCTGAAGATCGTTCCCCACAATCATCCTAATATGTATGAAAGCAGACATGGTTCTCTTTCTTGAGGTTGGTTAATACTTTCAGTTTAGTTTATGATGTCTTTGGGTTGTGGTGGATTTAAAATAAAATATTTAAAAAGACTTTGTAGCTTATATTTCATTTTTCTTTGTTTTGTTTTAGACATGGTCTATATATCCTGAATGACTTTGTTGTGCTTTTTCTGATCCTTGTTATGTTAATGAGAACAAGCAATATAATTAAAAAGAAATGGTATTAACTTTTTTGTCTTCAGGGTCCAATAGCATTTAAGAGCATCTTTAAAAAATTTCCTCTAGGATGGCAGTTTTAAGCTTCATATAAAGAAAAATAGAAACCAACATTGTTACCCCCAGGACATATGTGAAAAAAATATTCTTTATTTATTAAACCAGTGAAAAAAGCCTTTTCCAATCATCATAAGTGTCTCCCAGTACATGCATAGAAGAAAGCAGCTTCCAACTTGGCAGAGAAACCTGAGAGATACTTACTTACTCACAGGGTATTAAGTAAGGGTGAAAACAGTAAAATAGAAGGCTTATTTTTTATTATAAAATGCTTCAAACAAGCAAATCAAATATTCATTTTACAGTTGAGCAAAGTTGATTAGAAATGCTGAGGCAAGAGATGACACTTCAGATCTAAGCACACACTGAGCTTTCCAAATTTCATTCGGCATTACTTTTTCTAAGTGTTTATCTAATATTATTTTGTGCTTTAGCATTTGCCAGTGTGTAATCTATGTCCATGTTCACTGAGTGATACTGTCCTAATTTCTAATGCCATAGTTACTTCCTTTTATAATTTTACTAATTTGTTAAATCTTATAGCGTATCTTTTGTTTTTATTTCTTTATAGCTCTACGTTACTTAGCAATAATAGAGTGGGTGGTTTAAAATTACATAAAATGAAAATGATATCTACAGGAATTATAATACTTTTTTAAAAAAAATAACAGTCATGAACTCAAGATCAAAGCAATTTTCTTTGTCTTCTTTCTAAAATACTGCTTTTAAAAAATGATCTCTGTTATGTAATTGCTTTTCTATGGAAGCATTAAATTAATGTGATCCTGTCTTCATGTAACTGCATTATTTTACATAACTGCTATTCACTTGATAACCTCTTATAAGCAAGCTTGTATGTCATTATTTTTTACACAGTGTTGTGGATGCTTAATGTATTTTTATAATTGTATAAACATAATTATGTTGCATACAGTACTGATAAAAGCACATTTAAAGTAAAGTTAATTTAATAAAAATTTATTTTTAGAAAAACAAATGGCTGCATCTTTATTACTGCCTTGGTAAAGCAGCATTAGTAAGTAAAGTTATCAAATCAAAGACAAACACTATGAAATGATTAATATTTGCATTATTTATAAATACATTATAATGGTTACTGATATGATGGTCCAAGTACTTTTTCTCATTATATTCTTACTATTTTTGTTATTATTATTTTTCTGAATAGGGTACTACAGGTATAGGTAAGCAGAGCTCCAAGCAAGCAGAGCATTTTCTTTTAATTTGTTGTGGCCCACCTATGTTGCAATCACTAATATTTTACTGCTTGATTGAAAAAAATGTGGTATTTTTTTTTATATTTTGAAGAGTGGTTTGGGAATTCAATGCATAACTCACCGTTTTTTTTTTTTTTTTTTTTTTTTTTTTTTTTTTTTTTTTTTTTCTTTTTTGTTTAAAGTTTCTCATTATCCTCTCTATTACTTTGATATTTTTTATGGGACATCATAGTCCATTAAGAAAAAACTGTGATAAGGAATTAAGACAATAGAGGAGTAAATTTGGAGAGACATAAGAGTAGAGAGCCGTTTGTGCCACACCCAAACATGGTGCCGGCTTCCCGCATTGAAAGCAAATGACACTCTTCTTAAAAAGACCCAGCTGCCCTTGCCCCTGTAGTATGGTGGCAGCTAAACCTGAATTAGTTAAAGTCCTCTGATCTCTCTACAGGCTTTAATCCAGGCTTGTAATCCTTTTGCCTTGCAGGGGACAATGGCATTACAACATTCCTTAGTACATTGCTCAAAAATTAGTTGCTCTATCAAGGGCATAGCCTGTTCTTGGTCCCCAAATATTTTTCCTGCTGTCTCCATCATTTGGGCCACAAAATCTGAGAAGGGTTCACTTGGACTCTCAATAATTTTTGTTAGATTTCCTGACACTTCTCCCTTATTAGTGAGCGCTTTCCATGCCTTCACGGCACAAAGCGCTACCTGGCCATAGACTTCCAAGGGGTAGGCTGTTTGATTAACTGCCCACTGTCCCTGTCCTGACAACATCTCGAAATCCCAAGCTGGCTGTCCTGCAGCTGCATTGGCACGAGCCTGGGTCATGCCACAAGGCTTTCCACTCAATGTATTGTCCCATACTTGGGAGACAAGCTTTGGTAACAAACTGCCAATCAGCGGGAGTCATGGCTATTGTAATTAATCTCTATATCAGAGACATGGTAAAATTAGGGGTGACTCCATAAACTCGGACTGACTACGCCAACTCTCTGACTTGTTTATGTTCGAGTGGGTGATAACTGCTGACATTGTTATTCTCCTCCAACACTGAAAACATTTGCCTGAGGGCATGGCGTGTCTCTTGAGTACAAAAGGAGAACTCACACTTCCTCTCTGAATGAGGGGGAGGAACAGGGGCAGCGGCTGCTTTAAGAGCTTCAGGCTTTGCTACAGGAGTCCTCCGCAAAGGCTGAAACCGCTCAGTTTCACATTCTTCTGCTTCCTCCTCCTCTAAATCTTCCTCCACAGATTCAAATTCATCCTCTAACTCCTCTTCTGCCAGCTCTAAAGCTTTTTGCTTTTTTGTCGGATACAAAGTATCCTCTCTGGGAAACTTGTATTTCGTTTCCCGGGGCACAATCCTCTCTTCTCCAGGTGGTCTTTCTGCCTTTAAATTCGTTCAGTTTCTGATTTGTTTTGAACATGCCTCTTGGAGCCTACCCCTTTTACTTTTTCCTTGTGCGCTCCCTATTTTATTCTGCTCCGTTTCTGACACACCCTCTTGGTGCTGCATGATAACTTTCTCTCTAGATAACTTCCACAACAGTAATGTTACAATAGTTACCACAAATGCAAGCAATAACCCTTCTACTGCTGGAGAAAATCCAAGAAGAGTCATGCCTAAGTTTTTGGCACGCTCTTTTTGCACCCTGTAAAATCCAAAGATAGACATGTCTCTCTGAGCTTACCTATTTACCTTTTCGCAGTTCTGAATCCACTGAAGCACTTCACGGGATTTTTGGCACCACTTGTAGTGTGCCCCATGTCCCGCCGGCAGGAAAAGGCTTGCAACAACAGGATTCTTCTGTGAACAACCTTTATTGTACAACACTCTGAGCAGGGGATCCCACGTGGAAGAAAAATGCACTGCTTATATATGCCCAGGAGACTTGTGTCGCTACCTGAATAGTGCGCCCTCCAGTAACTCATTAGCATGCCCTGAGAGTGGGCTGTGATGTATGTGGCACATGTACACTAAGTCACTTGGTTGGGCAGCAGCTCTGTTTGCTGAGTCCTCGGCGGGAAGCAAGCGCCATGTTTGGGTGTGGCACAAATGGCTCTCTACAATTATTGAAACTATATTTAAAGCAATATGAATCTACTACTATGAAAGCTTCATAAAATATGGATATATGCACATTGCCCTAACAGAGAAAGGAAATATCCTCGCAGACACAAGTGATACACAGTAAAATCCCCAGTTCTACAAAAGCATTGGCCAACAGGCTCTCAATAACATTTTCCTGTCCCTGAGCATTAGAAGTTATGGCCAGTACTGTCTGTTACCTTCCGGAACATGAAGCCAAGACCCTATATTGTTTAAGAAATTAAATATTTGAGACATAGGACATGGAGAAATCAAGTTGGCACTAGGCTCTAACATTATTCCCACTGGATGGTATTCATGATGCTGGAAGATGTTGGCTGAATATGGGATGAAGCCCCCAGGTGAGGCATCTCTGGATGATTTTTACTTTACTCCATGTTCCTCTATTTGTCTCTGGATCTCTTCCTATGAATAGCAAATATTTTGTGCTGTATTTACACAATAGCATATTGCTCAGCTATTAAAAACAACTTCATAATTTTTGTTTTTTGACAAATGAATGGAACTATAAAATATCATCCTGAGTGAGATAACCCAGTCACAAAAGAACACACATGTATGTACTCACTTATAAGCTGATACTAGCCCCAAAAGCTTAGGATACCTAAGAAACAATTTACAGACCCTAGGAAGCTCAAAAAGAAGGAAGACCAAAATGTTGATGCCTCAGTCCTCAGAAGGATGATCTTCGTTTTAAAACAATTGATTCGCATGATAAATTGATTTTAATGGAGAAAGATTTTGTAAGTATTTTACATCCAAAAGCAGAGTTTTTGTACCACAGAGAAGCAGTGCTTCTCAATCTATCATAAGAGTCAATGTAGCTGTTGTCCTTCTCTGAGTGTTCATCTTCCTAAGTCTCAAATAAGCGCTGGATACCTGTTGCTTTGAAAGTGTTTCTATGTAACATCTGATCTGCTTTCATCAGAATAAGTTCTAAACTAATCTTAAAGACTGAAAATTAAAAACACAAAAATTCTGTGAGGACCTAATACCTCACTTTTTTTTATTCTAGGTTAGTTATTTCAGAATATTCCATATTCTGCCATCAGATCATATTAATGAAATAGATGTGACTGAAGTCATAGATTCAGGACATCACAGTTATCATAACATCACTGTCATCACAAGAATGAAACATTAAAGTTTACATTTTTACAAGTATATATTACACAAACAAAACTTCTGGGAGTGTAGTAAACTGATCTTGCTGACATTTAGGTAAATGGTAAATCTATTTTAAATATATTTTAATTGAACCAGGTTCTTTCCCCATAAAAATTCTGACTTGCATGTATATTTCTGAGCTATAGACTAATGTTAAAATATTTCACTTATAGTGAACATGGGCAATAAAACAGTTTTGACTAATAAAGTACTATACTGTATATTTCAAGGCACTCAAAATGATTAATGTGAAGAAAACCTAGATACGTCAATAAACATGCTGCTTTAAACTTGAAAATGTTTATGCTTTTGTCATTTCATTAAAAAGAATTATCATTTGTGTGTGTGTGTCTGTGTGTGTGTGTGTGTGTGTGTGTGTGTGTGTGTGTGTGTGTGTGTGTATGTGTGTGTGTGTGTTTGATTTGTGGATTGATTTTGTTGAGCTAATCAATCTTTTAAATGTTTTAAAATATCTTCCTCTCATCTTTCCATTATGAAGAGAAGTGAGAGAGTAATCGAAATAACACACCAATATTATTTTTAGGTTCTGTAATTTGTATATACACAGTCCTGAATAATTTTAAATAAATTTTCACTATTTCAAATTTTGACTGAAGAAAATAGAATTTTCACTTATTCTTGGTATTTCTACTCCTTCAATAAAAGAAGTGTATTATTTTTCCTTAGCTTATAGTGTTGGTATCATGATCTAACCCACAGGATACCAAGCTGGTTAGGACTAATGATAACACTGGTTCCTCTTATAGCATCCTGAAGACAAGGGAGCACCAGTGAATCTTCTAGTTAAATTTATTTTCACAATAATGCCACAGAGATTTATTGAACACTTTTGCAAATACATATACATATATACACAAATACTTTTTAAATAGGTACACTAATTAATCAACCTCTCCAAGGGTCACTTTTAGTGGCTTCCAAAACAATAATTAGTTGTTTATGGTTGAACACAGACTTTAAATGAGATCTAAAACAGAAAAACTTAAATATGTGAAGTCTTAGAACACAAAGATTACAGCAAAATCTGTAATAAATGACCTTTTGTATAGTCTTTCAAACACCAAAATAAACTTGCCCCTTGAATAAGTCATCTAGTTCTTCCAAGTCTCCTTGTTACTACACACCCAACTCTTCTTTTTTCTCTCTGTAATCCTCCAATTTGTGAAATTTTCTAAGTAGTGACCAAGGAGTTTATTTTGACTCATCAGTTATTTAAGGAATATTCAAGCAAAATTGAACAGAATGGATCAGACATTGCCATAAGAAATGTAATTCTGGCTTAAACCAAAAATATGGGTAATACAGTTAGCAACTGGACAGTCACTTGAGAATAAATGTGCAACTTCCTTTGGCCATTTGCAATTTTAAGCACATAAAAACTACCTTTGAGACTAAAGTGACCTTACTTGGTCTCACTGAGAGTCTCAGCTGGGCTTCATTTAGGATGACCAAGGGATAACAGGATAACAGCTCAAGCAAACAGACAAACAAATTGTTACAGTTAAGCTTCAACATAGGCAATTGAGAAAGACTGTTAACCATGAATTCTTACCCTGTATTTGATTTTGTCAGGGAAGTTGCTAATGCTTCTTTGACAGAGTAGCAAGGGTGTAGATTGTATTCATGTGTGAAACAGCAACCCAAGACTCTTAACTCTCTGTTTTATTCAATTTGCCTTGTACTATGGATAAACTTTTGGTATGATAACCTGATCCATGGTCATTTTATTACTGTTATCTTGCTCTGGGTATGATGTTTCTTGCAGTTGTCACTTAAAATTTTTGTTTATTAGAAATCATATCTGACAATAAATGTCTAAATTTTAAGATGTTGGTTGGTCATCATTGCATAAGTACAATCTCTGGTTATTTTCTCCAAATTTCAAGTTGACAAAGAGTAAACAAAACATAAAGAAAACAGCCTTACATCTATGATATTTACATGTGTTGTTTAAAGATAAATACATATCTATAGGAGAAAAAGATTTATAGTAATGTGGGTCATGAGGAGTAGGGATTTTTCCTACGTTGTTTTTCCTTACAACATTATTTAAAAGAAAAGAGAGATACATGTGCAGATTTTTAAAAGCATTTTGGCATAAAACCATATGAATATATTTTTGTCAGTACTTGATTTTTTTAAAGGTTTGATAGTATGCATTGAAATCTTACTAGTTACCATAAGCATAAATATATGTAAAACAAAACATAACAGGGAAATAGTCAAAGATTTCTTGGTGTATATAGATTAAATATAATGATTTTTAAATATCAAAAATTGCCACAAGGCTATCTTCTTAGCTCTTGAGTCATTAATGATTTAAGATCTAGGTGTTCCACACTCTGTGTGGGTGCTATACACTCGTTGTTTTGTTTTGTTCTACAAAGAACTGAGGCTTCTATTTTTTGGCCTTTCTTTTTCTTGACATTAATATAATTTGTGAGTTGTTTCTTGAGGATTCAGAGCTATTTGTGGTTAGTATCCAATTATTATTGACTGCATATTATGTCTGTTCTGTTGTGGTTGGGTTACCTTACTCAGGATGATATCCTTTAGATACATCAATTTTCCTACCAATTTCATAAAGTCATTGTTTCTAATAGCTGAGTAGTACTCCATTGTGTGAATATACCACAAGCTATTAAAAATTTAATAACAAGTATCTCTTGTGCATTCAGGACAATAAACCCATCAAATTTTCTCCAAACCTACCCTCCTCCTCATCTATCGAAACATAAATGCTCAAATACTGCAGAAACCCCACTTATGCTACACAAGAATGCCATAGCATTTAAATTATTCATTGGAATACCAGGTACTGATAATAAAAATTATTATGCTATATCCATAGTGGAATTGATCTTTGTTATTTATAAATATGTTTAGGAATTGCTATATGACTGGATAGCAAATAAATAATTAAAAATAATTATGTGCTTTTTCTATGCTATGTGTGATATGTCTAGTAAATCATGAACAACAATATAGACGAGAAAACCAATACTTGACTCAGTTTCAACTATGATGAAATATTTAATATTTCTTTATAATAACATCAGAGCCTCACAGTGGAAATTAAATATAATGTTCTTTCTGATTACATAATGATGAAAAATAATCACCAATACTATAAGAAATTGTAAGTAACTAAAAAATCATTTCAAATGCTCCTGTCTGAACCATATGAATTGCAATATTCTGCTGTATTGCACTTACGGTAAATTTATTTATTAAGAAAATAATAATTCATAACTAAAAAATTCCCTAGTCATTTCTACTAATTATGGCTGTATTATTAAATGAATATTTCAGAAGGAATTGAAAATCTCGGTTTAAGGTTTGGATAGCATTTGCTTATTAAATAATAGAAATAAAATGTATGTGTGAAATTGTAAATAGAGAGGGATATAGAAAAACCCAAAAACAAGATTTTGGATAAAATTTCATCTAAAAAAGTAATAGAGAATGACCATGCACAACTAGTGACAAAAGAAATTAGGAAAATAAAATACTAATATATTTCACATTGGAAAGAATGAACTGAGAGAAAAATATAAGATGACAATGTAAATGTATAAATTTTAAATCATATGCATACATCTACATTGCAAAAGACACTAGCATATGATTCAACTTAAGATTTTGGAAAAGTAGAAAGGTATCAGGTGCAAGATATAGATATTATAATAATAGCAATTTGAATCTGAAATAATTTATATGAAAACACATATGGGAAATAAATTTTAAGTATATTATTTACTCACCAAAATTATTATCCTTAATTATATTTCCAATAGCATTTTAATAATAATATTAGTGATCACCTATAATTTTAATATTCAAAGTATAACTTTTTTTTGTTAGTCCAACCTCCAAGAGTCTAACACCAGGTAGTTTATTTTGGGCATTAGAATGATAGAAGCACAGCACAATTCAGGAAACAATTTTTGGTGATAATTAACTCAATCCCATGTGTACAATAAAGGTTATAGCATGACTGCATTGATACACTTTGCATGTGACATCTCCCATAAAAATGGGTTTCTACATGTGACATCTTAAGGGTCTGGAAGGATCTTCTGTGATCTCTGTCTTACAAATAACATAGAGGCCTATAAGTTTGCTAAGTGCTTCTGCTCCCAACCATCTAGGTGGTAAACAGGTTATACATCTTTCCTTTTAAAGAAACAAATCTGTAAGCTCCTGCTTTCCATGGTCCTTATCTCTGCACACAAGAGAGTATCTGTCTCACCTTCAGGGTAGTTAAAATTGCCTCTTTAATTATTAATACAAATCCAGGATAATAAGAAAAGTGGTTTAAAAAAGCTGGAAACCTCCCATTTACATCCCAAAGTATACAAATGCAAAATTATATGGAAGATTTTAATTTGGGGGAAAATTGTGCCTAAGAAAACTGTGGAGTTCCTTTTCTTTTCTTTTTTCTTTTTTTTTTTTTTTTTTTTTTTTCTTTTTTTAAAGGGTTGGAGAACTTGGGGGGGTAGGTGTTAGAGGTATCCTCTAGAATATACAGGAGACCTGAAAGGTGAGAAACTCCTCTCAGAACTCAAAGGGGGAAACAATGGATGAAGTGCTCTTCAATGGTAGGGGGAATGTGTCTTTACACTTCCACTGGAAGGATAGGAAATCAAGAAAGAGGAGGGATGGAGTTGCCATCCCACAGTCAAAAGCTCTGAGCCAGAATTGATCATGTCTTAAGAAACTGCAGGGACAAAAATGGAGAGCATGAGAGAAAGGAGGTCCAGTGACAGGCCCAAATTGTGATCCAACTCAAAGGATGGCTCTTGTCCTGACACTGTTACTGAAGCTGTGTTGTGAATGGAGACCTAGTATGGCTGCTCTCAGAGAGGCCTAACAAAAAGCTGAAAGAGTTAGATGCAGATATTCACACCCAACCAATGGTCTATAGTCTGGGAGCCCTGTGTTTGAACTAGGGAAAAGCTGGAAAAAGTCAGGGAATGCAGGTGGCATCGTGGAAAATCCAGCAGTCTCAACTTACCTGGATATCCAAGATCTCTCCGACACTGAATCACCCACCAGGTAGCATACGCCAACTGATATGGGGCCCCCAACACATATACAGCAGAGGACTGCCTGGTCTGACCTCAGGTAGAGGTGATGCTCCTAAACCTAAACCAACTTGAGGCCCCAAGGAGTGTGAAAGTTTGGTGGGGGTGGGGTTGGAAGGTGGGGAGGGACATCCTCTTAGAATGGAGGTGTGTAGGATGGGGAGCAGTTGGGGAAGCAGGGAGGATGATAAAACATAGAATGCAAAAAATAATGAGACTTAAAAATAATTTTAAAAAAGAATTGTAGCACATGTCATTAGCCATTGGTACTCTAAAATAGCTTGGCCAGCATCACACCCCAATCAGACACTTACTTACCTTCGAAGTACCTTGATTTAAACCTTTGCCAGATGCCAAGGATGAGAGAAAGTTTGATTGTATAGACTACTCAGCCTGCAATGTTCATAAAACATACAGCTCATTGCAGCAATTTAATGGAGCTGTTACAGAATGAGTTACATTGACTTCAATCAATTCTTCTTATCGAGAGGAGAGTAGCAGGGAAAGAGTCTGCTTATTTGGTGGCATTAAGATATATTATGTGTCACGTATTGCAGAAAGCACATGTCACTCAGAATTACCACTCACTAATTAAGTTTCTTACTTTATAGTTTATTTATTTATTTATTTATTTATTATTTATTTATTATTCATTCATTCATTCATTTGGTTATTTTGTTTAAGTACATTTCAAATATCCCCCTT
The DNA here is from genome assembly GCF_963924665.1 of Micromys minutus. Taxonomy (NCBI): domain Eukaryota; kingdom Metazoa; phylum Chordata; class Mammalia; order Rodentia; family Muridae; genus Micromys; species Micromys minutus. The sequence goes on from NC_137975.1 coordinate 32,695,761, forward strand.
CCAAGTTTCCCCTCTGCAAACTCCTATTCCACCCCCTCTCCCTACCTGTATAAGTGTCTTCCCCATCTATTTCTGCTTAACAGCGCTAGCATCCCCCTATGCTGGGACATCAAGCACCTCAATTTTCTTTTCAGGAACAGCCATTTCTCCATTGACATCACTCCCAACAAAGAGTAATAAAATTCTTCTCATTTTCTATTTTCTATTTTTATTGGTTATTTATTTACATTTCAAATGGTATCCCCTCTACAATCCCTCTATTCCATCCACCCTAGACTAATGACATTCAAAATTTATCTTCTAATGGTCAAATTTAACCAAAATACATTCAAAATCCAAGATTGAAGTCTTTGGGGATGTAAGAATGGCAAAATTAGGGAGTATTCAACTTAGAGTTCAATATTGTTGTTACAGGAAAATAATGAACCTTATCCTTGCTCCATAAGGATTATTATTATTTCTTTTATCTTCAAAATTTCATTAGAGCATTAATTGTTCTTCTACTGTGAAAAAGCACCACACTCTCAGGCTTCAATCTAAAGAAGCACAAAGTGGACTAATATAAGTCAGCTCAATATTTTATCAGCTGTATTCTTTAAATTATAATTTACCTTCATGAATGCTGAGGAAGCTAACACTCCCTTCCTGAAAGGTAGGATGGTGACATTCACATTTATAAGACCAGGGCTTTCTTTCACACTGCTGTGTAATGCTCTTTCTGAAAATTGCTTCCAGTATTAATTTAGTCAATTACGTGTACTTTCTCTTCTTTCAACATACTGATCTCCGATATACTGAGGTCATGTCTCTGGACTCAAACCAGGGCTCTTGTTCCTCCTTATTTTATTCTTGCTCACATTTCTAAAATTATATGATTTTTCTACAATATGCCAAGTCCAAAAGATTAAAGGCAATGTTTAGCTGTTCTTTATTGATGTGTAATTTTATAACATATGTATATATATATATATGCCTATTGTACACATGCACACACATATGCATAAGCACACAAGCACAGAGAGAGACAGAAAGACAAAGTGACAGATATAATCAATAATCATTTATATTAAACTTAGCTTTATGTAGACTAAAGTAAAACGTACCTGACAGGGTGTTTTCATATAATAATCATTAAATAAATAAATTAAAATCAGCAATGTGTAAAATGACATGTAATTTGAATAGTTTAATAGTTATCAACATGTAAAAAGATTTAAAAGACATGAATTTAAATATTATAAGCGGGAAAGTAAAGTGCTAGTGTTATGTCATTACGAATAGTACTTATCCATTCTAAACCACCAGCAATAAATATTGTCATTTTTATTTATGCTATAATTTATTTGCTGGAGATATTCCTCCTCAACAGATAACTCATTTTATTCAAAAATACATGCATCAACATTTCAAACAAGATACCCTATTACATCACTCAAGAGTTCTCTTGTTTTTAAATTTTTATTTTTTATTTTATTTGTTTTCATTTCAAATGTTATCTTGATTCCTGGTTTCCCCTCTAAAATCCTCCTATACCAACCCTTCCCCCTCCTTCTATGATGGTTATCTCCCACCCACATACACACTCCTGTCTCATCAATCTACTATTCCCCTATGTTGGGACATCAAGTCTCAGCAGAACCAGATAAGGCCATCCTCTGCTACAAATGCAGCTGGAGCTATGGGTCACCCCATGTGTATTCTTTGGTTGGTGGTTTAGCTCTGGGTTGTCTGGTTGGTTGATAATGTTTTTCTTCCTATGGGGTTGCAAACACTTTCAGCTCCTTCAGTCTTTTCTCTAAGTACTACTCCTTGTGCTCAGTCTGATGGTTAAATGCAAGCTTCCACATCTGTATCAGCAAGGCTCTGGCAGAGCCTCTCTGGAGACATCCATATCAGATGACTGAGTTTGGTGGCTGCATATGGATGGAACCCTAGGTGGGGAAATCTCTAAATGACATTTACTTCATTCTCTTCTTCAATCTTTGTCCCTGCTTCTTCTTTAAAAAGGAGCAAGAATCGTTTAAATTTTTGAGAAGGTAAGTGGTCCCATTTCTCAACCGGGGACCTTGCCAAACTTCTCTATATGGTTTCAAGTTTTTTCTCTGCTTTATTGGGCATTTAATCTACTGTCATCCATGTTTGGTCCTGTGAGCCTTTTTACTGGAGTCTTGGAATTTCTGTTGGCTACCACCAGTTCCCCATCCCCATTGCTACACACCTCTGTTAAATTTCATGAAACTCTGTACATATCCTCAGTCTCCTCCCACACCTGATTTTTTTCCATCTTCCTCTTCTTTCTTCCTCCCCAGTCTCTCCCACTCTCTACCATTCATTACAAATTTGTTTCCCCTTCTAAGTAGGACTGAAGCATCAACACTATAGTCTTCATTTTTTTTTTCAGCTTCATATGATCTGGTAGTTGTATCATGGGTATTTTTAGCTTTTTTGTTTGGTAGTTGTATCATGGATATTCTTAACTTTTTTGTTTGTCTTCTTATATCTACTATCAGTAAGTGCATACTATATTTATTCTTTTGAATCTTGGTTACCTCACTCAGGATGATATTTTCAAGTTCTATCCATTTGCCTAAGAATTCCATGAATTCATTGTTTTTAATAGCTGAATAGCACTCCATTGTATAAATGTTCTAAATTTTCTGCATCCATTCCTCAGTTGAGGGACATCTAGGTTGTTTCTATCTTCTAGCTATTATATATATATATATATATATATATATATATATATATATATATGGCTGCTATGAATATGGTAGAGCATGTGTCCTTGTCATATACTTTAGCATTTTAGGGTATATGCCCAGGAGTGGTATAGCTGGGTCCTTAGTAGTACTATATCCAAATTTGTGAGGAACCACCAGACTCATTTCCAGTGTAGTTGTACCAGATTTCAATCTTACCAACAATGTAGGAGTGTTTCTCTTTTTTCACATTCTCACCAGCATTTGCTATCATCTGAGTTTTTATCTTAGCCATTCTGATTGGGGTATGTTAGAATCTCAGTGTTCTTTTAAATTGCATTTTCTTGATGATTATGAGTGTTGATCATTTCCTTAGGTGCTTCTTGGCCATTTGAGACTCCTCAGTTGGGAAATTCTATGTCTCCATACCAAATTTTAATAGGGTCATTTGGTTCTCTGGACACCAACTTCTTTAGTTCTTTGTATATATTGGACATTAGCACCCTATGGGATGTAGGCTTGGTAAAGAACTTTTCTTATTTTTTAGGTTGTTCTTTTGTCCTATTTGCAGTGTTATTTGCCTTACTGGAGCTTTTCACTTGTATGAGATTCCATTTGTCAATAGTTTTTTCTTAGAGTTTGAACCATTGGTGTTCTCTTCATGAAGGTTTCCCCTGTGCTGATGTTTTTAAGGCTCTTTTCCAATGTTTCTTCTAATAGATTCTGTGTGTCTGGTTTTATACATATGTCTTTGATCCACTTGGACTTCAGATTTGTGAAAGGAGATGAGAATTGATCAATTTTCATTATTCTACATGCTGACCACCATGTAAGCCAGCACCATATGTTGAATATGCTGTCCATTTTTCACTCCATGGTTTTAGCTAGTTTGTCAAGGATTAAGTGATGGTAGGTGTGCTGGTTCATTGCTGGGTCTTCAATTATATTTAATTATTCTATATCTGTCTTTGTACCAATAGCATGCTGTTTTGTTTTCATTGTTACTCTGTAGGTCAAGGATGGTGATTCCCCAAGAAGTTCTCGTATTGTTGAGGATAATTTTTATTATCCTGAATTTTTTGTTGTTATAAATAAATTTGTGAATTGCTCTATCTCTGTAAAAAACTGATTTGAAATTTTGATGGAGATTGCTATCATTTAGTAAGATGAAAATCTGTAGCTTTCACTTGGTAAGATGGCCAATTTTTTTTCTTATAACTTTATTTTTAAAAAAATGTGCAGATTTTTAAAAGCATTTTGGCATAAGACTATATGAATATTTTTTTGTCAGTACTTGATTTTTTAAAGGTTTGATAGTATACATTGAAATCTTAATAGTTACCATAATCATAAAGTACATGAAAAACAAAACATAGCATGGAAATAGTTAAATTTTTCTTGGTGTGTATAACAATCTAAGAGCATGAGAGAACTTTTCAACTTCTAATATCTTCTTCAATTACTTTCTTCAGAGACTTGAAGTTGTGTTTTACTACAAAAATACTAATTGTTCAACATAGTCAACACAATTTTTAGATGTTAGATTTTCTTTTATGTTTTAATAAAATTTGTAGTATTCTTTGACTTTAGAGATATACAAAATAAAATATAATATGGTAAACAAAATTTAAGTGTTCTAATGAAAAACAGATAATACCACTACTCTCAGAGTTTTATAAATTTTCAGAGCTTTGTTGACTAGCATGATTTCCAGCCAAGGTGATTTGCAGTGGGTGACTAACAAACAGGAATGAGATGACCAATTATCGAACACTAACAATTTAAGTTATAGATGTCCTCATTAACACAGTGTAAAGTTAAGAAACCACAGTAGGAAGCACACAACTATTATAGGATATATATTTTCCTTAAGTGTATAAGAGTAAGAATGAACATATCAGTTGCAACAGAGATTCTTCAAATGAAAATTTATACTTATTTTTAGACCGGCCAATGACATAGAAAAGTGACATCACTAAGTGTCCCAGTTGAGCACACCAAGAGTAAGATTGTCAGTTCTGGCTCATAGTTTTAAAATCCTCACAATCATTAAAGATGATCTGAATATTTGAGTGAGAGAATTGTACTTTAATGGGATTCATAATTGCTTTACTGCAATCATGGATGATGAAGACAATTTGGACTTGATTCTTTTGTCTCCTACACTTTGAGTTATTAAAAGACCAGTATCTCTATTAAATCTTGATTTTCTGAACAGAAAGAGGAGTCCTAATGGATTAGACTTTGCCATGAAACAGAAAATCTTGTTCATTTCTTTCCAAGGGCACTGTAATTCCTCCATATTCCCTGGTATTCTGGTCTTGAATGAGATGAAGAGTTTTTATGCAGCCTTGAGAATATGTTTTGGTGGTGAAATAGTTGAACAGGTGGAAAAGTGTTTAAAAGTACCCACACAGGCCCATATTTCTTAGTTTCACATATATCATATTTAATTTTTTCATATTTTATCACTAAGATATGACATTTGGGGTGGGAAACAGGCCTGGTGAAACTAACTGTGAATAGCCAGGGAGCAGAGATATCTGTGCCTAGTGCTCAGAAAGTGCGCCCCCACCCCATTCGTTCAGAAAGCAGGAACCCTGCCTTAGGGTCTCTATTTCAACACAGCAGGACCATGCATGCAGAAGAGGCACTCAAGTCATCTTCCAATAGAGTAAGCAGAGATCCAGGGACACAGTCCAGGTACACAGGAGAGATGAGAAACAATCACTGACAGACAACAAGATGGCAAGAGGAAAGCAAAAGAAATTACCCAGGGAAATCAAGACAACCTGAAAACACCAGAACCTAGACCTCCCATCGTAGCAAACAGCAGAATGCCAAACATTCCAGAAAAAGAAGACTCAAACCAAAAAGTATACCTCTAGATGATGATGCTGATCCTTAAACAAGAACAAGAGGAAAAGCATAAAGAAATAGAATATTTTAAAGAGGAAAAAAGAAAACCACTCAAAGAACTCAGAGACCTAGAGGAATACAGAACCAAGGAGATGAAGGAATTGAAGAAGGAACTTAAAATGGAAATGGAAACAATAAAGAAAACATGAAATGAGACAACCCTAGAGGTAGAAAACATAAAAAAGAAATCAAGAGTCACAGATGCAAGCATCTGCAACAGACTACAAGAGATAGAAGAGAGAATTTCAGGGGCCGAAAACATAGACAAAACAGTAAAGAGAAGATGCAAAAGCCAAAAAGCTCCTAACCCAAAATGTCCAGGAGATCCAGGACACAATAAGAAGACCAAACCTAAGGATAATAGAAATAGAAGAGGGCAAAGAATACCAACTAAGAGGCACAGTAAATATATTCAACAAAATCTTAGAAGAAAACTTCCCTACCCTTAAGAATGAGATGACCATGAGCATAAAAGAAGCCTACAGAAGTATAAATGGAGTGGACCAGAAAAGAAATTCCTCCCGACACATAATAGTCAAAAGACCAAGTGACCAAAGCAGAAAAGAATACTAAAAGCAGTAAGGGGAAAAGGTCATGCAACATATAAAGGCAGACTAATCAGAATCACACCCAACTTATCAACAGAGATTATGAAAACTAGAAGATCCTGGACAGATATCATGCACACACTAGGAGAACACAAATGTCAGCCAAGCTGCATTGCCCAGGAAAACTCTCAATCACCAGAGATGAAGAGATCTACATATTCCTAGAGAAAACTAAATTTGCACAATATCTGAGCACAAACTCAGCACTACAACGAATTATGGGTGGAAAACCCAAAACAAGGAGGGAAACTATAACATAGTAAAAACAAGAAAATAACTAAGCAAGAAAATGAAAATAAGAAAGACACAAAGGCACAATTGTTCCTGCAAATGCAAAAATAGCAGGAAACAGAAACCACTATTCCTTAATATCTATTATTATAAATAGACTCAATTCTCCAATAAAAAGTTATAGGCTATAAGACTGGGTACATAAACAGAATCCAGCATTTTGCTGCATACAGAAAATGCATTTCAGAGACAAAGAGGGACACTATCTCAGAGCAAAAGTTCAGAAAAAAAAATCTTCCAAGAAAAGGGCCCCAAGAAGAAAGCTGAAATGGCCATTCTAACATAGAATAAAGTAAATTTTCAACCAAAAGTTATCAAAAAAGATAATGAAGGACACTTTTTACTCCTTACAGGGAAAATATGTCAGGAGGAACTCTCAATCCTTAACATATATGCTCCAAATACAACAGCACCCATATTTATATAAGGAACCCCACTAAAGCTCAAAAAACACATTGCACCCCAAACAATAATAGTGGGTGACCTCAACATCCCACTTTCATCAATGGACAGATCATGGAAACAGAAACTGAAAAAGGATACAGTAATACTAGCAGAGATTATGAACCAATTGGAATTAATAGACATCTACAGAACATATCATCCTAAAACAAATAATACATCTTCTCAGCATCTCATGGCACCTTCTCCAAAATTGATCATATAATTGGCCATAGAACAAGCCTCAATTTACATAAGAAGACTGAAATAGTCCCATGCATCCTATGAGATCACCATGGTCTAAGGCTTTTCTGTAATAACAACAAAGACAACAAATATCTCATATACACATGGAAACTAAACAGTGCTCTATTAAATGGTAGAATGGTCAAAGGAGAAATAAAAAAAAAATTAGGATTTTCTAGATTTTAATGAAAAGAAAAACAAGACCTACAAAAACCTATTCAATGCAAAGAAAGCAGCAATGAGAGAAAAACTCATAGATCTGAGTGTTTCAAAAAAGAAACTGGAGAGAGCATATACTAGCAACTTGACAGCACAGTTGAAAGCTCTAAAACAAAAGAAAGCAGATACAGCTAAGAGGAGCAGACAGAAAGAAATAATCAAACTTGGAGCAGAAATTGATCAAATAGAAACAAAAATTACCATTCAAAGAATCAACACAACCAGGAGCTTGTTCTTTGAGAAATTTAGAAGATTGATAAACCCTTAGCCAGACTAACTAGAGGGCAAAGAGAGAGTATCCAAATTAAAATCTGAAATGAAAGTGGAGACATAACAACTGACACGGAGGAAATTCAAGAAATTATCAGATCCTACTACAAAAGATTATAATCAACAAAGTTGGAAAACCTGGAAGAAATGGATTAATTTCTAGACAGATACCAGATACTATAGTTAAAGCAGGACCATAACATCTAAAAAAAAAAAATATAAGCGCTCATCAAAAGCCTCCCAACCAAAAAAAAAAAAGTCCAGGTCAAGATGGATTCAGGGCAGAATTCTATTAGAAATTTATTGACGACCTAATGCCAATACTCTACAAATTATTCCACAAAATAGAATCAGATGGAAAACTACCTAACTCATTTTTTAAGGCCAAACTAAAGATTGTTTCTAAACCACATAAAGACCCTACAACGAAAAAGAAATTCTGAACAATCTCACTTATGAACATTGATGCAAAAATACCAAATTCCTTGCAAACCAAATCCAAGTACACATCAAAATGATTATTCAACATGATCAAGTAGGCTTCATTTCTTTGATACAGGGATGGTTTAATATACAGAAATCCATCAATGTAATCCACAATATAAACAAACTCAAATACAAAAACCATATGGTTGTCTCACTATATGCTGAGAAAGCATTTGATAAAATTCAATACACTTCATGTTAAAAGTCTAGGAAAGAACAGAAATCCAAAGCCCTTACCTAAACATAATAAAAGTTATATACAGCAAACCAATATCCAGCACCAAACTTAACGTTGGGAAACTTCTAGCAATCCTACTAAAATCAGGGACTTGACAAAGCTGCCTACTCTCCCCTTACATATTCAACATAGTACTGAAAGTCCTGGCCAGAGCAGTTAGACAGCCAAAGGAAATCAAATGGATACAAATTGTAAAGGAATATATAAAAATATCACTGTCTGCAGATGACATGATAGTGAAAGTTAGTGACCCTAAAAATTCCACCAGAGAACTGCTACATCTTATAAACAAGTCAGCAAGGTGGCTGAATATAATATTAACTCAAACAAATGACTAGCCTTCCCCTACTCAAAATACAAACATGCATAGAAAAAAAATAGGAAAAAGATACCCTTCACAATAGTCACAAGCAATTTGAAATAGCTTTGTATGACTGTAATTAAGCAAGTGAAGGACCTGTATGACAAGAACTCCAATTCTCTAAAGAAGGAAATCAAGAAGGATCTCAGAAAATGGAAAGATCTCCCATGCTCATGTATTGGAAGAATCAGCATTGTAAAACTGGCCATCCTACCAAAAGCAATCTACAGATTCAATGCAATCCTCATCAAAATTCCCACCCAATTCTTAAGAGAGTTGGAAAGAGCAATGTGCAATTTTGTCTGGAATAACAAAAGACCTAGAATAGCAAAATCCATCCTCAACAAAAAAAAAAAAAAAAAAAAAAAAAAAAATCTAAAGAAATCACTATCCCTGACTTCAAGATATAGTACAAGGAAATTGTTATAAAAACTCCATGCTACTGGTACAGGGATAGGCAAGTGAATCTATGGAATGGAATAGAAGAATCTGAAATGAGCTCTCACATATAGTCACTTGATTTTTAACAAAGGAGCTTTAAACATTCAATGGATAAAGGATAGCCTCTTCAACAAATGGTGTTGGTCTAACTGGCACTCAGCATGCAGAAAAATGAAAATAGAACCTTTCTTATCTTCTTATACAATGCTCAAGTGCAAGTGGATCAAAGATCTCAACACTAAACCAGGTACAGTGAAATTATTAGAAGAGAAATTAGGGAAAACCTTAGAACACATAGGCACAGGAGAAAATTTCGTGAACCGAAGATCAACGGCTTGTGCTCTAAGTTCAAATATCGACAAATGGGACTTAATGACACTGCAAAGTTTCTGTAAGGTAAAGGACACTCTCAAGAAAACAAAATGGCAGCCAACAGATTGTGAAAAGATCTTTACCAACCCCACATCAGACAGAGGCTTAATATCCAAGTTATACGCAGAACTCAAGAAGCCAGAGAATCAAACAACCCTATTAAGTTTGGGGTACAGAGCTAAACAAAAAGTTCTCAATTGAGAATATTTGTATGGCTGAGAAGCATCTAAGGAAGTGCTTAACATCATTTGCCATCAGGGAAATGAAAATCAAAACAACACTGAGATTCTATCTCACATCAACTAGAATGGCTAAGATCAAAAATTCAGAAGACAGCAGATGCTGGTGAAGATGCAGAAAAAGAGGAACACTTCTCCACTGTTGGTGGTGTAGTAAACTGGTACAACCACATTGGAAATCAGTCTGGTGATTCCTCAGAAAATTGGGCATAGTACTACCTGAAGACCCAGTTATTCCACTTCTGGGCATATACCCCAGAGAAGCTCTAGCATACAACAAAGACATATGCAATACAATCTTCATAGCAGCTCTATTTATTATAGCCAGAAGCTGGAAAGAACCCAGATGGCATTCAGTATATGAATGGATACAAAAATTGTGGTAAATTTACATGATAGAGTACTATTCAGCTATCAGAAACAATGACTTTATGAAATTCTCAAGACAATGGATTCATCTAGAGAATGCCATCCTGAGTAAGATAACCCAGTCACAAATATCAGACATAATATGCAGTCACTGATAATTGAAAACTCACCCCAGAAACCTCTGAACACCCCAGAAACAACTCACAGACTAAATGAAGTTCAAGAAAATCAAAGGTGAAAAAGAAAAAATAAAACGATAAAAACATTTTGTTTAATGTTTACACACCCAGAAAACTGGCTAATTCCAGGTTACATGTTGTTTTACATGTAATTTATTCATTGTAACCAGTAAGATTTTAATGCACACTATCAAACCTTTAAAAATAATCAAGTACTGAGAAAAAGTATTAGTATACTTTTAAGCAAAAATGCTTAAAATACGTATATTTATCTTTGTTTTTTCAAAATAAAGTTGTTCATTTTAAAAAAAAGAATGACATCTGTTAAATATAATATGAATATATTATATATTTCAATTTTTATGGTTCAATTTCAGGATTTTTCTCTAAGTTACAGAGTGGTGAAATGAACATT
>NC_137975.1:32709053-32978540 GCF_963924665.1 Micromys minutus
ATCAGCATTTTGTGTAATAAATATGTATTGATATAATAATTATGGTGGTGCAAGCAATTTGACAGAGATAATACAGTTATAAGAATAAATTATTATGATTTTAGCCTTACATATAAACAGGTTCTTACTTTTTAAATATTACTTTCTACATTAATACCGGTTGAACTGGAAATTCCTGAAGTTGGAAACTGAGACAACATTATAGGTGTGAGATAAATAAATAAATAAATAAATAAATAAATAAATAAATAAGAATAGAATTTCCAGAATATGGGCATGGCACAACCATTTACACTAAGTAGGATTAACCATTTGTAACTCTAGACATTGAAAATAACAATGACATATTTGCAAATGGTGCTCATGCTAACCATTGCCTGGGGCAAGACTACTGTCATTTCCATGTCTTCCTTTTCCATCTAATGAGAATGCTTCCACATGAGCAATCTTCCCTGGTTGATGATGCGGTATCATGACTGTAATACTATATGTTATATAAAGCAACCAAAAGAGAAAAAAGAGAAAAACTTGTTAGGCAAACTGAATCAGGCCTTTAATGAAGACAAATAAATGTTTACATTTCATTTCATTTCCATAAAAAAAAACACAAATTAAAAATATATACCTTTGTGACTTTTTCTGATACATAATTTGAAGGCTATATTATATAATCTCTCTGGTAAAACTAGGACTATGTGAATTATTTCTTTGCATATAATGAAATATATTTTATTTTTTGGTTTTTATCTACATATATGATAAAAATCTGTTATCAAAATTTTCAAATTTCGTTGATAAGTGGAAAATGTGGGATGAAAAATTTCCCAATGAGTTAGAGAGATAGCTCAGTGGTAAAGAACACTTACTGTTCTTCTAGAGGTCCTGAGTTCAAATCTTAGCAACTACATGGTGGCTCTCAACCATCTGTAATGGTGTTTTAATCCTCTTCTGGTGTGTCTAAAGTTAGCTACAGTGTATTTGTATATAATAAATGAATAAAGCTTAAAGAAAATTTGCCAATTTATTCTGGTAGATACATAGCCTTAGAGGAACAAAGGAAGATAAGAAAAAAATTGTTTTTCTACCCACTGGCTTTTGACTGTAATGAAAATACAGTTACACTTTTTTATGCCAAAATGATTTTCCCACCAGGCTTAGACCAAGCAGAAAAGATATTGAGCCTAAGCTGCCTGTGTGTATTGTGATATCGCTTGGCTGAGTTTGCTGTACCTTAAGCTATTGAGTTCAGAAGCATCCCTAATACAATTGCTTGGGGGATATTTTTGCTGTCTTGTTTTCTTGTTTATTAGTAATTTTATAGTTACAAACATTAAATGTTGTCAAATATCATGTAAAATGATGTTGGAAAAAATTTTGACTTGTAAAGTAGTCAATCTCCCATTTAACTTTGAGAAGGCATTCAATGCAACTTTCGCTTTTATTATTTAGGTCACATACACTCTTCCCACATGAATGGACCTAAGGAGGATTGTGCCAACTCTAGCATCCCAAAATACTTATATAAAGGCTTTCTTGACATTTGTCAGTTTGCTTAAGGCATTTTAGAGTGAAGTTATAGATTTAAAAAAAAAAGGACCCTCCACAGCCACTTGCACATTGCCCGTGACACTAGCAATGATTTCTAAGATCCACAGTTTGCTCCCACACAGATCTCCCAGGAAAGTGCTACAATAAAAAGGAGTCAGATAAGCCACTGTAAATAGGTATTAAAAGCAGGATGCTTCTGAACAAAACCATCTTCTACAGCACTGGAGTCTATGTCAAAGAGGTAGTAGCAACTTATTTTATTTCCACATAGAATTCAAGCCTCAGTACCAATTGTTTTCTAATGTTCCTAACAATATCATCTCCATTACATTTATAAAATAGTCTTCTGATAATATGTGTGTGATTTCTGTAGAAGCTGATGATTGAGCATACATGTTTTAAAACCAACTTCATTGAATTTGCAATTACTATGGTTAAGAGTTAATTTTTGATCAGAAAAAGAGTGCAATTGTTTACTTTACAATTCTACAGGTATGATAAACAGAGTAAATTTATGTTTATAGTATATTCCAAGTAAATATATTATCATTAAAACATTTCTTAACCAATGTAACAATTTTTTTGGTTCAAGATTTATTTTTCTGTTAAAATGAAACTCATATGTAATACACTAATCTAGTAATAAGAAATAAAAAATGAAGAACTTTTGTGTGCCTGACTCAGAATAATACGCTTATTACTGCTGTTTATGGATCTATCTGTCATTTCTATGTACAGATGCACAATTGGAAATTGTTTGTATGTAAATTATATCTCCAAATGTATCCAAGCAGCTCTTATGTTTTCAAATATTTTATGCAGCTTGCATGTAAGATTATGTAAATACCACAAAATATAAAACAAAGTACTAGTAGAAATATTATCGAAATTGTATTAAGCTTTCTGCCCATTAATTCTTTTGAAATCCGACATTATTACCTGATAAGTACAAAATAAGATGCTAAAGACACCAGAATAATTTAGCAATCATTTCATATGTACACTTGTGTGTATTATTTTTACTTTGTAATTTTCTTTCTGTTTCATCAAATGGTTCTCTTATGTGTATATCAGTTTGGAACTGATGCTAAATGTCTGCTGTTTTTAATGCATTTTTTTGTAAAACATAAGATTTTGTTCTTCACGGAGAAAAAATAAACAATACTCCTGAATTATGTTAATATATACCATTATTCTTTAAAAGGAAAAAATTATGAATTACTTTCTTCCACTTCAAAATTAACTTTTGTTGTATATATACAAAATCTTAGATTAACTAACACTATAGGTGTTTCACTAAAAAGCCACAGACAAAACTATTCATGTAGAATCTTTGAAATATATACATATGCATATTTAAAAACATGCTTAATAGAATTACTCTACAACATGGGGGACTGCCCAAACTAGACATACCATGGTATAGCAAATAAAACCAATCCCAAGAGTAGACCAACTCTTCTTGAGTTATTAACCATTGGGTCACATAGACAATCCCCAATCATTACAGTTGATTTCCAGTACTTGTAGTTAACCTCTAGAACTGAACAGTAAGACACTATTGCTTAGCATGCTTGAGGTTTTTTTATTTTTTTTATTTTTGTCAGATATAAAATAAATAAAGCTTGTACTCACTTGTGAGCTTAATATTCAGTAGTTAACTTTAAGGATGATGCAAAATGTTAAGCTCTGTGTCAGAGGAGAGAAGTAATAGACAATCTCATGAAGTGGTGAACTCTGTGAGCTACAAGAATGAGTTTCTTCACAAGTTATGTGAACAGATAAAATATTAGCATGGGCCATATGGGAGTAAGTAGCCACCTTTTTATTGTATATAAAGCTCAAATCTTTAAGCAGAACTAAAATTGTCATTGTAAATAAAATTAAAATAATAAAACCTTTGACTGGATGGCTTATAGCCTCTAAGAGAGAGTACAATATTGTTATTCTGCTAAATGGGCATAGTACTAAATCAATTCATATTGATTTATTGACACAAATCAGAACATCCCACATCTGAGAAATTCTTACACTGGAAATTGACATAAAATCCATAACTATCAGCTTTCAATACATAAAATACTATGGACTACTCAGCCCTAAATATGACACTCAAATAATAACATCTGATTTCAAAACTCAGGGGTCTTAGTGACAGAAAAAAACTGTAAAGAGATTGTGGACAACTTCCCAGAACCTCTTTTAATCAAATGAGACAGAATATACACATATGACTTACAGCACTGTGACCACAAGCATGCTCAGCTTACAGAAAGACAAAATTATTATAGTAGAGAAAGGAAGACTCACAAGAAATATCATGAGTAGAGGAGGTATTATCTATATATGAAAGCTTCTAGAGAAGGGAAGACAGTTTGCTTAGCAACATAACGAATGGGTGGTTGAACACAATTCAGAGTAATCACACTCCACTGTCTAGGTGGACAACACAAACTGAAGAACCTTGATGCGGGGAGAAGAAAAGACACAGGAACAAATCCCAAAGTTTAGTGGAAAAGATAGGAGGGTGGAAAATCTAGTAATGGGGGAAATGAAGGAGAAAATAGAATGTATTCAAAATGCAACATGATAAATCTACAAAGACTTAAGGAAGTACCCCTAAAATAAAGTGTTTAAAAAGATCTCATTGCATGTATTGTAGTTTCGTCTTATTCTTCCCCCTTGTAAATTTCTACTTATTCCTTCTGCATGTTTACTTTTTTTTATTTCTACTATTTCTTGATCACATCCTAGGCATTAACATAAGCAAAACAAAGAACTCATCATTATTTGACAGTTTTTTTATCAACCTTTTTCCCCCTTACAACTTTATTTAAAAAAAATAACACAGATATATGTACAGATTATTTTTGTTATTTAAAATCATTATGTTTAATCTTTACACACCAAGAAAACTTTTACTATTTCCATATTACATTTTGTTTTACATATACTTTATGATTACTGTAAATAGTAAAATTTTAAAGCATACAATCAAACCTTTTAATAAATTCTGTACTGACACAAATATATTTATACAGTTTTATACCAACCTCTTTTATGTAATAACCCAAATTATTTTTGGATATAAGTAGAATAATATTTGCAGTCTGATTCTAATGGAATAAGATTCAGTGACCACAAATACCATGACATGTTCACAAAAAAACCTGTTTGCATGGATGTATTAAATGCATATATTACAGTATTATATTCAATAATAAAACTGAGGGAGATATTGTTATTTGTATTAATGTGTATTGAAAGTGAGCTGACTCTCATTGTGTTGGATAAAATGAACTAGGAAGAGAACAATTGCTTCTGCATGACCACACTCCTATGTAAATTATAAACAGTTACTGTAATAGAATTTAAAAGGAAAATGATGATTACAAATTCTTCATAAAGAAGAGGAGTGGATAATGGAGAAAAAATGATCAGTGTGTTTTAAGTCACATATAGGAGTGTACTGGCTAGTGTTGTGTTAACTTGACACAAGCTGGAATCATCACAGAGAAAGAAGCCTCAGTTGAGGAAATGCCTCCATGAGATCCAGCTGTAGGGCATTTCTCAAATAGTGATCAAGGGGGAAGGGCTCAGTACATTGTGGGTGGTGCTATCCCTGAACTGGTAGACCTGGGTTCTATAAGAAAGCAAGCTGAGCAAGCCAGGGGGAGCAAGCCAGTAAGGAACATCCCTTCACAGCCTCTGCATCAGCTCCTGCTTTCTGACCTGTTTGAGTTCTAGTCCTGACTTCCTATGGTGATGAACAGTGATGTGGAAGTGTAAGCTGAATAAACCCTTTCCTCCCCAACTAGCTTCTTGGTCAAGATGTTTTGTACAGGAATAGAAACCCTGACTAAGGCAAGGAGTATGGAATTTTAGTGAGCTATTGTAAAGTTTGTGGTTGTTAGACACATGTGAACAATTTATAAGACTGGAGTTTTATGTGTTTTACCACTAAGAAGAGATACATTTAATCAGATTTCCACTTTATAAAAATATAAATATAGTGAAAATCACAAACAGTTCCATTATTATGCATATTTCTCTTATCAATACTAATTTGGATAAATATATTTCATTTATTTTAATTGCATTTTATTCATGCTTGTACGATCCATGATATTTTTAGTTGGTGTTCATCACTTTCATATTTACCTTCAGTAAGGGATGCAGAATGTCAGCAGGAATGTGGCAAACATTATATAAAGATTTTTTATTAAATTGTAGTTCATTGCTCTTACATGCTCATGGAGGTGCCTTTAATCCAACTTCATTATTATCATTACGAATTCCAGAAAATGGTAAAAATATTTTTTGTTGCAAATTTATATTTAACTCCAATGATTGAGATATTCTGTATTCTTTTCATTGTCAATTTTTCATAAACCAAAATATCTTTGACTTGCTATATAAAATGCAAATTCACTACCCTCTGAAGGGAGTATTTTAATCAACTTCCTTGAACTTTTATTTCCTTAGGCAAGGAAAATAGTGAAGTGTGCAGTAAATGTTCAAAGACAGTTTCAATAGTAACTCCAGAATTAATAAACCTTGAAGATTTTGTGAATTACTTTAGAAGTTATAAAAATTTTTAAAAAGTTGTCATGTCTATTTGTATGACCAACATCAAGAATCCTGTTTTGATATTTGATTGTGGTATCCCCCCTTATTTTTCCCGATACACAGACATTTAAGTAAATCTACTTTTCTGTGTGTCTAAAATTAGTTCTTTCCTAGTTCTTCATTCTCATTATATTTTAACTCTTTTCACCCATTCTATGTCTTAATTTCTACAAAGTAATTTTTTAGCGGATTTATTTGCATAGCTTTAGATGTCCAGAACTTACTCTGCAAAGTAGACACAGGTCACATTAACAGATCCCTACTTTCCAAGTATTGGACCTGAGGTCACGCACAACTACCTACTGGCTTTGATTCACATTTTTAATACAGACTTTAAGCTAAATAATATAATGTAACAAAGAAAGCAGGAAATAAATGAGTAACATGTGAAAGTTTGATGTATTTTTTTACAAATTGCCTGTAAACATGAAGATGATATTCAAACTATGTCAAATCTAGGAGTTTTTCCTATTTTATCTATAACATATTATATAGCTCTCTATCGGAAATTTTTCTATATGCTTCAAGTGCTCCATTAAATTACTGTTTAATCTGTTATAATTCTCAATCAATTTTAAAGATATGACAGTATACTGTAAAATATGAGTCATAAATACAGATGTTTAATTAAATCAAGGATTGATAATTTTTGCTTTTAAGAAGTATAAATATTCAATAAATTTTTGCAAATCGAATCCTAGAACACAACAAAACAACCATTTACTATGAACAAAGAGACTATATTACAGGAATGCAGGTTTGGTTCAACATATGAAAAACCAGCAAAGTAATTCACCATATAAACAAACTCAAAGGAAAAAAAAAAAAAAACAACAACAACAAAAAAAAAACAAAAAAACAAAAAAACCAATGATCTTCTCTCTAGATGCTGAAAAACATTCAACAAAATTAAACAACCCCTCATGATAAACGTCCTGGAAAGATCAGGAATCCAAGGCCCACAATATAACATAGTAAAAGCAAGATACAGCAAAGAAGTAGACTACATCAAACTAAATGGAGAGAAATTTGAAGCTGGGGTAATTACCATCTTTTCCTATATCCTGGGACAAAGCTCAAGTACAAGTGGATCAAAGATCTAAACTTGAAACCAGATACAAGTTCCCAAAGGTTAAGGCTGGTGAGAACGATATCCAAGCAGCCAGAGAACAGAGAGATCTCTGCAGAGTGTGCACAGAAAGTGCAACCCTGCCCTGCCTGATCCAGGGACCAGGAAAACAGCATAGGGATCTCTGTTCCCACCCGGTGGCTTTGGGGCACAGAACAAGGCTCGACCCATCTGCCACCTGGACCAGCAGTTCCCAAAGGTTAAGGCCTGTTGAGAAGGAGATCCAAGCAGCCAGGGGGCAGAGAGACCTCTGTCCAGTGTACACAGAAAGCGTGCGCCTGCCCTGCCTGATACAGGGACTAGGAACCAAGCTTTGAGACCTCTGTTTCCACCCAGTGGCTTTGGGGAACAGAACAGGGCTTGGACCATCTGCCACCTAGACCAGTGGAGATCCAGTGACACAGACCAGGTACAAGGGAAAGGCAAGAATATATCACTGACAACACGATGGCAAGAGGAAAGCAAAAGAGAATATTCCAAGGAAACCAAGACAACCTGGCAACACCAGTACCCAGCTCTCCCATCACAGCAAACAGCAGAATATGAAACTCTCCAGAAAAAGAAGACACAGACATAAAATCATACCTCAAGATGATGTTAGAGATCCTTAAACAATAATGGGAGGAAAACCAAAAAAAATCAGAAGCTTTTAAAGAGGAAACAAGAAAAACACTCAAAGTACTCAAAGAACTAGAGGAAAACAGAACCAAAGAGATGAAGGAATGGAAGACAGAATTTAAAATGGAAATTGACATAATAAAGAAAACACTAAAAGAGACAACTCAAGAGGTATAAAATATACAAAAGAAATCAGGAGTCACAGATGCAAGAATTTCCAATAGACTACAAGAGATGGAAGACAGAATCTCGGGGGCTGAAGACAACATTGTAAACATAGACAAAACAGCCAGAGAAGATGCAAAAAACAAAAAGCTCCTAACCCAAAATGTCCAGGAGATACAGGACACAATGAGAAGACAAAACCTAAGGATAATAGGAATAGAAGAGGGAGAAGAATATCAACTAAGAGGCACAATAAATATCTTTAACAAAATTGTAGAAGAAAACTTCCCTACCCTTAATAATGACATGAATACTAGCACAAAAAGAAGCCTTCAGAACTCCAAATAGGTTGGACCAGAAAAGAAACTCCTCCTGACACATAATAGTCAAAATACCACGTGCCCAAAGCAAAGAAAGAATACTAAAAGCAGTAAGGGAAAGGGTCAGGTAACATATAAAAGCAGACCAATCAGAATCACAGCTGATTTCTCAACAGAGACATTGAAATTTAGAAGAGCCTGGACAGACATCATGCAGACCCTAATAGAGCACAAGTGCCAGCCCAAGCTGCTATACCCAATAAAACTATCAATCAGCAATCCTACTACAAAAGCCTATACTACACAAAGTTGGAAAATCTGCAGGAAATGGATGAATTCCTAGACAGATACAAGATTCTAAAGTAAAACCAGGACCAAGTAAACCATCTAAATGATTAAATAACACCTAGAAAAATAGAAGTATTCATCAAAATCTTCCAAACCAAAAGAAGCCAAGGTCCCGACGGCTTCAGTGTATAATTTTATCAGACATTTATTGTGGACATAACACCAATACTCTCCAAACTATTCCACAAGATAGAATCAGATGGAATATTACCTAACTATTTTTTTGAGGCTAAAATAACCCTCCTTCCCAAATGAGGACCCTACAAGGAAAGATGGGCTAACTGAAAGACACAACTGCCGTTTAGCCTAACAATTCTACCCAGGTATACCCCACATAGCTGAAAGCAGATTCTTGAGGAGATATTGGTACACCCAGGTTCACGGCAGTATTATCTGTAACATGGAAACAACACAAGTATCTCTGGATGGATAAGTGTATACACAAGATGTGGCTTTTGTTTTCCATTTAAATTGCAAATATGGAACAGAATGTTGTTCAACATTAAAGAAGAAGAGAATTACAATGGATGCTAAAACAACGATGGATCCTGAGGACATTATGATAAATGAATTATGGACAAGAAGATTTATGATCCCACTTATGTGAAGTGCCTTGAGTGATCAAATTCATAGACCCAGAGAGTATGGAGGAGGCAGAGAGGTGTTGTTTTTCAGGTACAATTTCAATAGTCCAGATAAAAGTCTTTTTGAATGATGGGGGTGATAGTAACAAAGAGTACACATGTTCTTACACATACCAAGTGGGAACTAAAACATAATTAAGATGGTAAGTTTGATATTGTGCATAATTTACCACAATTCCTTGTAAAAACAATTGGTCTGGCACATTGACATCTTTCATATAGTACCAGCACAACTCATCAAGGGTTCTAATTATCTTTTTGTGAGAATAAAAAAAAACCCAATACAATGAGGGGAACTACATTGTAGTAAAAATAAGAAAACTCCTAAGCAAGAAAACCAAAAGAAGAAAGAGACACGGACACAAGGCAAACTACAAAAGCAATAATAGCAGGAAACAGCAACCACTATTCTTTGATAGCTATTAACATAAATGGACTCAACTCCCCAATAAAGAGACATAGGATATCAGACTGGATACACTGCCTGCAACAACATACAAGCATTACTGTTTCTTCTCATTCTTACCTATAGTTGGTATTATCTTGTATGTTGCTATATTAATTATTTCTCTCTATGTTGTGATCATATACTTGGTAAAAGCAATTTAGGAGAAGGGTTTTGTTGAGTATTTTTGCATCAATGTTCATAAGTGAGATTGGTCTGAAGTTCTGCCCTAATTTTGATTATTTCTTACTATCTACTCCTCTTGGGTGTATCTGCTTCCTTTTGTTCTAGAGCTTTTAGCTGTACAGTCAAGTTGCTGATGTATGCTCTCTCCAGTTTCTTTTTGGAAGCTCTCAGGGCTATGAGTGTTCCTCTCAATACAGCTTTCATTGCTGCATACAGAGACACTGGATATGAATATCCCCTTGACTATCAGGGAACTGAAGTTTGGTTCTGCAGTACAGCTTCTAAGCATGCCAAACAATAACAGAAATCTAAAAGTCATAGTAACATAGGAAAATGAATTTTAAACATCTGAGGCTGGAGGAGATATGTGGATAAATGATCTATTATCCTTGACATTGAGAGATGACTTTGGCATAATGGTTGAACAACTCACCATTTAGTTTAAGTTCAGGCTCAATTGTTGCAAACGGCAAATTTTGAATAGGTAGAGAGAGAGGGGGCATACTTGTCTAGTTCCTAATATTAGTGTTGTTTCTTCAGGTTTCTCTCCAATTAGTTTGATGTTTGCTACTAATTTGCTGTTTTTTGCTTTTACGATGTTAAGTATGGGCCTTGAATTCCTGATATTTCTAAGATTTTTAACATGAAAATATGTTGAATTTGTCAAATAATTTTTGTCCAGGATCTTCTAGCTTTCATATTTTGTTGAAAAGTTTGGTGTAATTCTAATAGGTCAGCCTGTATATGTTACTTAACCTTTTCCCCTTACTATTTTTAATATTCTTCCTTTGTTTTGTCTTTTTGGTGTTTTGAGTATTATGTTAGAGGAGGAATTTGTTTTCTGGTCCAATTAATTTAGAATTCTGTTGGCTTCTTGTATGTTTATGGGCATCACTTTCTTTAGGTTAGGAAAGTTTTCTTCTATACTTCTATATATTAACCTCAGAAAGGTAGACTTTAGAGAATCAAATAATCCTACTAAAACTGCGGTACAGAGCTTAAAAAAAGAATTCTCAGCTAAGCAAGTTTGAATGGCTGAAAAGCACCTAAAGATATGCTCATCAGGAAAATGCAAATCAAAAAAAAAAAAAAAAAAAAAAAAACCTGAGATTCCACCTCATGCCAGTTAAAATTACTAAGATAGAAAACACAGGTGACAGCAGATGCTGGCAGGGATATGGAGAAAGAGGAACACTCCTCCACTGTTGGCGGGGTTGTAAGCTAGTAAAGCAACTTTGGAAATCTGTATGGCATTTCCTCAAAAAACTGGACACAGTACTACCTGAAAATACAACTCTTAAACTTCTG
Organism: Micromys minutus; assembly: GCF_963924665.1. NCBI lineage: Eukaryota > Metazoa > Chordata > Mammalia > Rodentia > Muridae > Micromys > Micromys minutus. The sequence goes on from NC_137975.1 coordinate 32,720,394, forward strand.
GGCATATACTCCAAAATCCTCCAACATATAACAAGGACACATGATCCACCATGTTTGTAGCAACCTTATTTATTATTGTCAGAGGCTGGAAAGAACCCAGATGTTCATCAACAGAGAAATGGTACAGTGAGTGTTGTACATTTACACAATGGAGTACTACTCAGCTATTAGAAACAATAGCTTTATGAAATTCATAGGCAAATGGATGAAACTAGAGAATATCATGCTGAGTGAGGTAACCCAGTCACACATGAACAAAACTCTCATGGGAATAAATACAAGGTCAAAAAGAGAAAAGGTGATTGAAGAATAGATTACTCAGAAGCTGTCTCATGTGAGATCCACCATGTATGCAGTCACCAAATCCAAGCACTATAGCTGATCCCAAATAGTACTTACTGCAGGAACCAGAGATGTTCCCTCAGAGACTATGCTAGAGTGATATAGATACAGCTGAGCATGCTTGCAGCTAACCATTGGTCTGATATCCCAATGAGGTCTCAAAAGAAAAGGCCTAAGGAGCTGAAAGAGCTTCCAACCTCATGGGAAGATAACAACATTTCCAATCCACCGAACCCTCTAAAATTCCCATGGAGTAAAACACCAACCTTTGTGTGCACTTTGAGAGACCTATTGACCGTGTTGTGTATGTAGCTGAAGATGGCAGTGTTTCATGTCAATGTGAGAAGAGGCTTTTGATCAAGAGAGGGCAGGATTTCCCAAGGTACTGGAGTGCCAATGCAAAAGGTTGGAGAGGGGGATCAGAAGGGAGCGCACCTTTGTGAAAGCAAATGGAAGGAGAAGGGTGATGGGAGTGGGGCTGGATAAAGGAATAACATTGCAAATGTAAATACAGAATATCTAATTAAAAAGGAGGAAGAAAAGTATGTGTGTAATAATAGAGGCAACCCATTGTCACTTTTTTTTTCTTTTCTTTCTTTTATTTTATTGGATACCCGCTATATCTTGGAAAGAACCCAGATGTCTGTCAACTGAGAAATGGATATAGAAAGTGTGGTACATTTACACAATGAAGAATTACTCAACTATTAGAAACAAAGACTTCATGAAATTCTTAGACAATTAGATGAAACTACAAACTATCATCCTGAATGAGGTAACCCAGTCAAAAAAGAGCATTCATGGTATGTTACTATGCTTCTCCCCATAAAGAAATTGGAGTAAGACTACAAATGTAAGAAGTTCCTACTTAATGTTTTCTTTTATAGGAATTGCCTTGTTCATGGAGTCTCTTTACCTCAGTAGAGCATCAGCTAAGACATTAAAAATTAAAAGCTCCTTTGGTGTGGGACCTATGTTTAACTCTAAGGTCCTGCTTCACTTATTTCTGAAATGAAATCCAGATATTATATGTGAATATTGAAAATTGTACTTTTGTCTCTACTTCTACCTTTTCACTTGACCATTTCCTATTACTGTCATCCTCTGTGCAGGATTTTTTTTTACCATTTATATATGGGATAATCAGTTAGGGTATACATGTGTTTGAAAATTTACATCTTCTTAAAAGTCTTCCAATAGTCTTAAAACACAAGACATTTTCCCCCAATTTTTTATTGGAAATTCTGAAGTTATACTTTTTCACCACTAACTTTTACTTTTCTATTATTTGTTATGAAATATATTTCACACCAAAATGAAGTAGCTTAAAAACAATAATGGAAGCTAGACAACCCACTGGCAATTTCATCAATTGTCACTCTGAAGTTGTAAAAAAACAAGAAATATCCTGATTGTGTTTTCTCAAAAGAGGTTATAGAAAATTTATTTCTAGTTTAGGATTACTCAGTGGAAACTTTAAAATTCTGAAATGCTACCAATGTACTTCAAAAACACAGTCATAATTTATTCAAGTAAGCACATATTAGTGTTCCTCATATATAATTTTAACATAATCATAACTGAAAAGAGCAATGTTGTTATCTATTAAAAACCAAACAAACAAAAGCAAAACCAAAAACAATGAAAAAAAATGAGATTACCGAATCTCCAAGGGGCACCTTTCAATATTCTTTTTCTTTTCATTTTTCAGTAACCCATTTTGATGCAATATTTCTGTCTTTAATTCTCTAAGCTTATATTCATTTTAAAAGTGGTTAAAAATGGAAAAACCAGAAAAGAAAACAAAAGTTAAAGAGAAATATAGAGACAGGTATATGTGAGTCAATTGAAATTAAACGGTCTTCACATACCTTGTACAAGAAAGTATGTGTCATCACACACTCTGTAGGGATAACTCACAAAGAATAAAAAGACACACAATCATCTTAATTCAAAAGATCACTTAAACCAAGGATCAAACAGATAAGATGGTCATTTGTATAGATCTGGGTTATCAAATAGACAGGTGAACCAAAGGTTGGAGGATTTCAAAGAATTGCTTTGTATTGATGTTCTGGGTAACTGGTAGGTAAGAGCAGGCACTATGCTCAAGGTGCCTGAAAGAAGATGAAGAGTTAGCAGAGAGTTGTAAAGAATAATTGACACTATAGAAAACGTGAAAAGAAGGCAATTATTTGTAAATAAAATGACTGTTGAATGGGACTACATGCAAAAGCAAGATCAGAATATAAGACAGCTAACATGTGTATGTGACTTTGCCTTGAAAGCCCAGAAGTAGGCACATTGGCCCTAAGAGATGTCATTTTGTAAGAAGCAGGATGGCAAAGGGTGCAGGGATAAAGGAATATTCTAAAGTAACCTATTTTTAGTGAATCAAGTGATATTCTTCAGGCAGCCAATTTAACAGATTCTCAGAGTGATAATGATAATGAAAAAGTTTTTAGAGTCTGTAATACATAGTTGGCTTATTTTCCCCATTTCAAATTATCTTTCCTTATCTTTTTAATAGTTCACAGACAGGGTATCATCCGCTTTATAAATGGCCAATCTGACCTTTTAAAGGTTAATCCATATCAGATGTCACACAGTTGCTAAGTGGCACATCATAGTGCAGCCCAAGTTGTTGAATGTCATAGGCTGGGATCAGAGAGTGTGCTCTTTTGCTCTTCTGGAGGCTTTAGAAGTTGACAGTCTTAAGACTTGACTTTTACCTGAGGGACATTCAACGGGATAATACTATGCTTTTGCACAGATTTATATATATATAAATATATTTATATATATATAAATTATATATTAAATATATATTTTAGTTATATATATATATACATATATACATATATACATATATATATATATATATATATATATATATATATATATATATATATAACTAAAACTACATCTATTTTTCCTGCTAGTCATCTTTTGTAACTATGTTTTAACTTTCAGTGATATGTTTATAAAAAATAAATTAGAAATATAAGATGTAAATTCACCAAATGAGTCTGAAAAATCTGTCACCTCACAGCAATGTGACATATAACAATGTATGTTTGTATTATCTTACCTTTTGACTAAGTCTCTTCTAAAATGAGGAATTTAAAATTCTTGATTTCCGAAGAGGTTTGAGCTTTATAATTTTATATAATATTTTTGTTTTCCTACTTCACACACTGCAACTCTGAAACTGCATTTGGAAAGACTGGCTGTGATAGTACTTGATCTCTCATGGAGTGGAAGGAGGATGATTAACATTTTATTACATGCATCAGTACTAGAAAGTGTAATCATTCAATTACATGTTACCATACAGTTCTTCAAGTTTCCAAAAATAAAGTTTAGATCTGAGGAGACATGAATCAATGTGTCATGCTTTATCAGTTTATGTTAAGTATAAACAATTGAGATATATCATAATTTTAAATCACTAAATAAGAAAGATTTCATTTGAAAAGTTACTACCATATGGGAAAGGTGGCAAATGTAATACGAGGAATAAGGTTTCTCTTAGAGTAGCCAAAGTGTGGGCCAAAGAATGAGATGATTTGGAAAAAAAAGGTATCTCAAGGGAGGGAGTAGATGAGGAGATTTTTTTTTTTTACTACAAACTAGCCTACTGCTTACAGAAATTCAGAAAGGTAGAAGATATAGAGAGGTTGGAATGAGATCATCTTACACAAATTTTGTTGATAAGCATATGTTTCAGTGAACAAAGGGAAGAGTCAAGAAAACTCACTATTTCCCAAAAGGCCACAGGGAAAAACAAAGAAACAAACAGACAAATAAACAGAGAAAGTAAGTGAAAAAAGGCACAAAAAGAAAAAAAATATAAAACATCAGGAATTAACAAAAATCTTCCAATAGTTATTGAACATTCTTGCTCTCAATTTCTCAATGTAAAGGCCAGGCTAGCCTATTGAATAAGCAAATAGAATTGATGGCTATGCCTTAAACAAAATTACATTATCATTAATAATACACACCATCATAGAGTATGAGGATTAAAAATTAAATTCCATGACAAATGTTTTAGGGAATTAACATGTGTAGTTCTTCTAATTTCTGGCCAAAATATATATTACAAATCAAAGGATTCTAGAGGTAAAGAAAACATCCTACAGCGTAGCACAAGGATATACCCAACATACATTATTTGGAGGAAAAACTCAAGAGTTTCCACTAAGATCAGGATAATGGGAAGAGTTCACTGTCTTCAGTTTTATGCATTATACTGCTTAAAGACTTACCTCAAGCAATAAAAGTGAGAAAGAAAATGAAAGAATATAAATGAATGTACAAAGCCATCAAAGTATCCCTGTTGACAGATGATTGAATTCTTTATATACTAGACACTAAATATTCCACAAGAACATGCTTAGAGCTGAAAGAGTTTAGCATAGTGAAAGAATAAAAAATGTACCTGAACAAACCAACAGCCTTCCTGTTTGCCAGTGGGAAGCAGAAAGAAAAGCAATAATGTTGTTACAGAGAAGAGAAAAAAGTAAAATACTGTGGAAAAAAGAAAACAAAAATCTCTGTAATAAAATTCAAAGTACTGAAGAAAGAATTTGAGAAAGATATTAGAAACTGAATACAAAGTTCATGCATTTATATGGAAAAAATTAAAATATTGAAAATTACCATCTTGGCAGCAAAAGGATAAATATGCAGAACTCTTATCTCCTCTCCAGGAATATTTTTGTCTGCATGCTGCCATGCTTCTCACCATGATGATAATGAATTAAAACTCTAAAACCATAAGCCTTCCCCAGTTAAATGCTTTCCTTTATAAGTGTTGCTTTGCACATGGTGGATCTCTACAATAAAACCAAAATTAAGTCTTAAAACCAAAATTAAGTCACTTATAAAGATATAAACTATATGAAGTAGTTCAAAAATTCATGAGCAAAAAAAAATTCTGGGGTATAAATTAAGTTACCTGATTTGGAGCTATGATACTGTAATAGGGTAATAAATCAGGACTATACTATCACAAAACTGACACATAGGTCAGTTCTTATAATGGAGCAAATAAAAATCCATACAACCACGTAACTTTTTTTCTCAATAAAATTACAAAAAACATAACAAAACAAGAAAACAATAATATAAACAAAAATGGACATTTCACTAAACAAAAAAATATCAGTTTCAAATGTGTAAATGACTTTAACATGAGGTTGATGGTCTATACCTGATAAAGACAAATCTGGGGTCCGGCCTTGAATTACAGACACAGGTAAAAGCTTAATTGATAAAGTATAAATTAAGACATGTAGTCAATACACAGTAAATCAGGAAACTAAAATGTTTTTTTTTTTTTTTTACAGCAAAGGAAATTGAATCAAATTAATATTCAATACAAATTGGAAGAATTTTTTTCTTTTTTTTTTCTTTTTTATTATTCATTACTTCTTCATTAAAAAAAGAGGAATAAATTTATAGATTTTTAAAGGCATTTTGACATAACATTAAATGCATAATTTTGAGTGATTAATTATTTTAGAGGTTTGAAAGCATGAATAGAAATCCCACAAGTTACCATAAGGATAAAGTACATGTAGGACAGAATGTAACATGAAAACAGATTTCTTGTTGGGTATAGATTAAGCATAACAATCTGTGAATACCAAAAATTGCCACAAGGCTATTATCCTAGCTCTTGAATTATTAATGATTTGAGGTCCAGGAGTACCACATTTTGAGAGGATGATATATATATTTTTTTTTCCGCTAAGAAATACTGAGGCTTTCTTTCTTTTATTTTTTTACCTTTGTTTTTGTTGGGCTTCATATAGTCTGTGAGTTGTTTCTGGGGTGTTCAGAGCTTTCTGGGGTTAGTATCCAATTACCAGTAACTGCATATTATGTCTGTTATTTTATGACTGGGTTATCTCACTCAGGATGTTATTCTCTAAAGGAATCCATTTTCTTGGGAATTTCATAAAGTCACTGTTCCTTATAGCTCAGTAGTACTCCACTGCGTAAATATACCACAATTTTGGTATTCATTCATCTACTGAAGGACATATGGGTTCTTTCCAGCTTCTGGCTATTGTAAATAGGGAGGGCTGCAATGAACATTGTGGTGCGTGTGTCTTTGTTGTATGTTGGAGTTTCTTTGGGGTATATGCCCAGAAGAGGGATAACTGGGCCTTCAGGTGGTACTATGTCCAATTCTCTGAGGAATTGCAGGTCTGATTTCCAGAGTGGTTGTATCAGTTTACAACCCCACCAACGGTGGAGAAGTGTTCCTCTTTCTCCAAATCTTCACCAGCATCTCCTGTCATCTGAATTTTTGATCTTAAAAATTCTAACTGGTGTGAGGTGGAATGTCAGGGTTGTTTTAATTTGTATTTCCCTGATGACTAAGGATGTTAAGCACATCATTATATGCCTCACAGTCATTCTATATTCCTCAATTGGGAACTTTTTGTTTAGAACTGTACACCATTTTTAATAGGATTGTTTGACTCTGGTGTCTAACTTTTTGAGTTCTTTGTATACCATGGATATTAGGGCTCTATCAGATGTAGGGTTAGTAAAGATCTTTTGCCAATCTGTTGGTTGCCTTTTTGTTTTCTTCACAGTGTACTTAGCCTTATAAAACCTTTGCAATCTTATTAAGTGCCATTTGTCAATATTTGACCTTAGAGCAGGAGCACTGTTGTTCTGTTCAGGAAAATTTCCCCTGTGCTTATGTGCTCTGAGGTTTTCTCTACTTTCTCTTCAAATAGGTTTCGTGTACCTGGTTTAATGTGGAGATCTTTGATACACTTGCACTCCAGCTTTGTACAAGGAGATAAGAAAGAGTCTATTTTTATTCTTCTGTATGCTGATTGCCAGTTGAACAAATAGCATTTGTTGAAAAGGCTATTTTTTCCATTGCATGTTGCAGCTCCTTTATCAAAAATCAAGTGACCATATATGTGAGGGTTCACTTCTGGATCTTCTATTCTATTCCATTGATCCATGTGCCTATCTTTGTACCAGTACCATGTAATTTTTAAAACAATTGACTTGTAATATAGCTTGAGGTCAGGGATAGTGATTCCCGCAGATGTTTTCTTGTTGTTGAGGATGGATTTCACTATTCTAGGTCTTTTTTTTTTCATCAGAAATTGCACATTGCTCTTTCCATTTCTATGAAGAATTGGGTCGGAATTTTGATGGGGATTGCATTGAATCTGTAGATTGCTTTTGATAAGATGGCCATTTTTACAATATTGATCCTTCCAATCCATAAGCATGGGATCTTTCCATTTTCTGAGATCTTCCTCAACTTCCTTCCTCAGAGTTTTGAAGTCTTTGTCATATAGGTCCTTCACTTGCTTTGTTAGAGTCACACCAAGGTATTTCATATCGTTTGTGATTATTATGAAAGGTGTCTTTTCCATAATTTTTTTCTCCACTCCTTTGAGTAGAGGAAGGCTACTGATATGTTTGAGTTAATTTTAAATCTAGCAACTTGGCTAAATTTGTTTTTCAGCTGTAGATGTTCTCTGGTGGAATATTTGGGGTTACCTACATATACTCTCATGTCATCTGCAAACAATGATATTTCAACTTCTTCCTTTGCAATTTGTATCCCTTGATTTTTTTTTTTTTTTTTTTTTTTTTTTTTTTTTTTTTTTTGTCTAATTGCTCTGGCCAGGACTTCCAGTACTATGTTGAATAGGTATAGGGAGAGTGGGCAGCCTTGTATAGTCCCTGATTTTAGTGGGATTGCTTCAAGTTTCTCAGATTTAACTTTGATGTTCACTATTGGTTTGCTGTTTAATGCTTTTATTATTTTAGGTACAGTTTTAAATTCCTGTTCTTTCTAATACTTTTAACATGAAGGGGTATTGAATATATCAAATGATTTCTCTGCATCTAGTGAGATCACCATGCTTTTTTTCTTTGATTTTGTTTATATGGTGGATTACATTTATGAATTTCTGTATGTTAATTCATCCGTGCATCCCAGGAATGAATTATACTTGATCATGGTGAATGATCATTTTGACAGGTTCTTTGGTTCATTTTGCAAGGATGTTGTTGGGTATTTTTGCAGCAATGTTCTTAAGTGAGATTTGTCAGAAGTTCCCTTTCCTTGTAGGGTCTTTGTGTGGTTTAGGGACAAGAGTTATTGTGGCTTCAAAAAAGCTAGGTAGTGATCCATCTGACTCTATTTTGTAGTATAGTTTGAAGAGTATAGTTATTAGGTAGTCAATAAATGTTTGATAGAATTCTGCACTGAACCCATCTTCACCTGGGCTTTTTTTTTTTTTTTTTTCTTCTTTTTTTTTGGGAAGCTTTGGATAACTGTATTTCTTTAGGTGTAATGGGATCATTTAGATGGCTTACCTGGTCTTGGTTTTACTTTAGTATCCAGTATCTTTCTAGGAATTCATCCATTTCCTCCAGATTTTCCAACTTTGTTGAGTATAGGCTTTTGTAGTAGGATCTGATGATTTCTTGAACTTCCTCAGTTTCAGTTGTTATGTGTCCACTTTCATTTCTGATTTTGTTGATTCGGGTACTCCCTCTGTGCCCTCTATTTAGTCTGGCTAAGGGTTTAACAATCTTGTTAATTTTCTCAAAGAGCCAGTTCTTGGTTTTGTTGATTCTTGAATGGTCCTTTTTTTTCTATTTGGTCAATTTCTGCTCTGAGTTTGATTATTTCTTGCCCCCTACTCCTCTTGGGTGTTTCTGCTTCCTTTCTTTCTAGAGCTTTCAACTGTGCTGTCAAGTTGCTAGTATATGCTCTCTCCAATTTTTTTTTTTTTCAAACATTCACAGCTATGAGTTTTCCTCTCAGTACTGCTCTCATTGCATCCCATAGGTTTGGGTATGTTTTATTTTCATTTTCATTAAATTCTAGAAAATCCTTCATTTCTTTCTTTTTTTTTTCTTTTTTACCATGCTATCGTTTAATAGAGCATTGTTAAGTTTAAATATGTATATGGGATTTTTATTGTCTTTTTTGTTATTAAAGACCAGCCTTAGTCCATGGTGATCTGATAAGATGAATGGGAGTATTTCATTCTTCTTATATTGATTGAGGCTCATTCTGTGACCGATTATATGGTCAATTTTTGAAAAGTTGTGGTGAGGTGCAGAGAAGAAGTGTATTCTTTTGTATCAGGATGAAATGTTCTGTAGATTTCAATTAATTCCTATTGGTTTATAACCTCTGTTAGTTTCACAGTTTCCTTGTTCAGTTTCTGCTTCCATGATCTTTCTATTGATGAGAGTGGGGTGTTGAGGACTCCCACTATTGTTGTGTGGGTTCTAATGTATTTTTTGAGCCTTAGTAGGGTTTCTTTTATGATTACTGGTCCTCTTGTATTTGGAGAATACATGTTAAGGATTGAGAGCCACTCCTGATAAATTTTCCCTGTAATGAGTAAAAAGTTTTCTTCCTTATCTTTTTTGGTAACTTTTGGCTGAAAATCTACTTAATTCAGTATTAGAATGGATACCACAGCTTGTTTTTTGGGACCATTTTTTGGAATGTTTTTCCCAACCTTTAACTCTGAGATAGTGTCTTTCTTTATCTCTGAGATGAGTTTCCAGTATGCAGCAAAATGCTGGATTCTGTTTTTTTTATCTAGTCTGATAGACTATGTCATTTTATTGGGGAATTGAGTTCATTTATGTTAATAGATATTAAGGAATAGTGATTGCTGTTTTCTGCTATTTTTGCTTTTAGAGGTAGAATTGTGCCTGTGATTCTTTCATCTTTTAGTTTTCTTGCTTAGTTATTTTCTTGTTTTTACTAGGATGTAGTTTACCTCCTTATACTGGCTTTTCCACCTATAATTCATTTTAGTGTTGGATTTGTGGTCAGATATTTTTTAAATTTAGTTTTGTCCTGGAATATCTTGTTCTCTCCATCTATGGTGATTGAGAATTTTGCTGGATAAAGCAGTCTGGGTTGACACTTGTATTCTCCTAGGGTTTCCATGATGTCTGCCAAGGATCTCCTAGCTTACATATTCTCTGTTGATAAGTAGGGTGTGATTCTAATTGGTCTGTCGTTATATGTTACATGAATTTTTCCCTTACTGCTTTTAGTATTTTTTCATTGCTTTGGGCACTTGGCTTTTTGACTATTATGTGTTGGGAGGAATTTCTATTCTGATCTATTCTATTTGGAGTCCTGTAGGCTTCTTTTATGCCCATGAATATCTCATTCTTAAGGGTAGGTAAATTTTCTTCTAATATTTTGTTGAAGATATTTACTATGCCTCTTATTTGATATTCTTTGCTTTATTCTATACCTATTATCCTTATGTTTGGTCTCTTCATTTTGTCCTGGATCTCCTGGACATTTTGGGTTAGGAGCTTTTTGGCTTTTGCATCTTCTCTGACTGTTTTGTCTATGTTTCCAGTGTTGTCTTTGGCCCCTGAGATTTTCTCTTCCATCTCTTGTAGTCTCTTGGAGATGCTTGCAACTGTGACTCCTCGTTTATTTTTTAGGTTTTCTACCTCCAGGGTTGTCTCTTTTAGTGTTTTTTTTTTTTTGTTTAATTTCCATTTTCATTTTAAATTTCTTCTTTCATTCCTTCTCTTTGGTTCTGTTTTCCTCTAGTTCTTTGATTTCTTTGAGTGTTTTTTGTGTTTCCTTTTTAAAAGCTTCTATTTCTTTATGTTTTCCCTCCCATTCTTGTTTAAATGAGTTATTCTCACTCTTGTCAATGATCTCTATCATCATCTTGAGGTATGATGTCTGGTCTGAGTCTTCATTTTCTGGAGTGTTTGGCATTCTGGTGCTTGCTGTCTTGGGAGAGCTAGGTTCTTATGTTGCCAGGTTTTCTTGGTTTCCATTGAGTAACTTCTTTTGCTTGTTGTGCCTGATTGGTTCTTGTCGTTTTCGTGCTTCTGGCCTGTGTTCCTGGATCTCTGCTGTTTTAGTTGGCAAATGGCTTGAGCGTTTTGTCTGCACGCAAGTGCCTTCCTGGTGGACCTGAGTGTCTAAAGCAGAGTTTTTGCTCCCCTGGACCAACTGGTGGGTCACACCAATTGCACTAGGCCTAGCTCTCTCTGCACCATGGCTACTTACAGTGCACCACAATCTCGCTAGATCTGCTCTGGATCTCTGCTGTTCTCGGTAGCAAATGATCTGAGAGTTTGGAGATTGGGAAAATCTTTTTCTCAGTTTCTCACCTGAGAGATTAGGGTAAAAAATTTACAAATCCCCAAACCAACCAAATATTTAGAAAGTAATTAAATAAATATCTTCACAATTATTATTCAATTATTAAATAATATAAATATATCATTAAAATGGGCTATAGAAGTGAATAGAAAATTATGAAAAGAAGATATATATATATATATATATATATATATATATATATATATATATATATGGTTTTCAAGTGATTTAAAGAATGTTCAACACCTTTTATCACCACAGAAATATAAATTAAAAATAAGACTCTACATTATTCCTGTCATAAAGGCCATCATCAGGAATACAAACTACCAATAAAACTCAAATGAAAATGATGAACAAAAATTATTCACTGTAGACAGGTGTCGCGCGCCCCACTTCTCGCTGGCAGGAAAAGGCGTGCAACAACAGGATTCTTCTGTGAACAACCTTTATTGTATGTTGAAGAGGAAGACACCAGGCAGGAAAAGGCACCCTAATTTATACCCCCCAAGGGTGGTGTGTTGCTGTGTGATTGGCTGCCTGCCAGTGGTCTGATTGTGACGCCCCGGGATGGGCGGTGACTTGACTTGCACCACTTTTTGTGCATGCGCTCAGTGGTTATTTATTACACTTTAGCCGATTTATGGCACCTGAAACCAGCACCATCTTGTAAGGGCGCAGCCTTCGGCCCTCAACATTTCACCCTTTTTGTTTTACTAGAACAAGGCTGGTCTAGGCCTCTGTAGTTATGTCTATCTGCTGTGGCTCCTGTCTTAGGTCACTCCTCCAATGTTGCAGCCTTATCCATCATAGGGTGACCCTATCGCCACTGAGCCCCGTGTCTTAGATTGGTCTGTGCATGAGGAAAGTTGCCTGTCTCTGGATACCACAGTGCTGTGCAACAACAACTGCTAAATGGCCTGGGGCAAATGCTACAAAAGATGCCAGCCAAAAAATGAATTAGTGGGGAAGTCATGATCACCCTATCGTGTGCAATGAGGAAACCTCAGCGATGTGCAAGGGCTGATCAATGACCGCTGAGTCTCTTTGGTCCCAGTGCAATGGATCCATAAATCTGTGGGGTGCAAGAGCAGAGAACTCAGAAGCCGACTAATTCTTGAGCATAGATAACCAAATTTTAGGGGAGGCCCCTTGTTCAATGGCCACAAGTGCTTGAATGATAACGACCTTGTCACCTTTCTGTTGAGACCAGAGTCTGCAAACCAACCACAGCAGGAACACCAACCCACAGCAAAATATTGCACAAAAAAGACCCACCCCCACCCATTCCTTAAAATAGGAGAAAATCAAAGAGATCCAGGTGGAGAGGCCTTCTGTCAAAGACAGGTCCACTCGTGTTGAGTTGATAGCCAACACTGATGCACTCAAAGACTCGAGAGTCTCGTCAAATCCTGCTGACCAATTTCCTGCAAGGTACAATCTAGACAGATTAGCTGATTGGGTAAAATTTTCATATTTTACTCTGGTAATGCAAAGCGCCCCCAATTTTCTCTCACATCCCAATTGGCCCAATTGAAAGAGAAAATCTAATCTTTCCTCTACCAGGTTGAGGCGTTAGTTAACAATCATTAATCTGCCCTTTAACTGGGCACTAGCAGAGGTATGAAAATCAACAGCATCTGCCACTGTGGCTGACAATTGATTTAAGGCTGTGCCTGTTAAAGCTCATTGATAGTTTGCACCATTCATACTGATGAGAGTGCAAGAGCCGAGGCTGTAACCAAGACAGCCACCTCAGCTGTGACAATCAAGCCAACAATGACAGCAGAAATCCTGAAATCTCTCCTTTTTCTAAACAAACTTAAGCTACTGGGGGCATCCACCGGAACAGGAATAAACAGTTTTTATATTAGTAGAAAAATTAAAGAGGCCATTAACTGCCCAACGTACTCCCTGAGATTGACAGCCAGTCTAAGGATGCAGGGCTAAATCTCTTTTTCTTATACAAAAATGTGACCACTTAGGTTGGGCTGGAATAAACAAATTACCCTTTGGATGAGAAATAGGCCAGCAACCGGCAATCCAGGTGGCATTAGCCTATCCAGGTTTTTTATTATAATTAGCAGTGATTCTATAAACTCTTGACTTGTTTATGTTCTAGAGGGTGATAACTGCTTAACTTGTTTATGTTCTAGAGGGTGATAACTGCTGATGTTGTTATTTTCCTCAAACACCGGAAACATTTGCCTGAGGGCATGGCATGTCTCTGGTGGACAAAAGAACTCGCACTTCCTGTCTGAGTGAGGCGGAGGAACAGAGGCTGCGGCTCCTTTAAGAGCTTCCGGTTGTGCTACAGGAGTCCTCCGTCCGGGCTGAAACCGCTCCACCTCACATTCTGCTGCCTCCTCCTCTAAATCTTCTTCCACATATTCAAATAATTTATCCTCTAATTATTCTTCTGCCAGCTCTAAGGCCTTTTCTTCCTTTAGTGGATACAAAGCATTCTCTCCGGGAAACTTGTACTCTGTTTCCCCGGACAAGATCCTCTCTTCTCTCTGCGGTTTTTCCGCCATATCTCTGTTTCTGACTTGTTTTGAACATGTCTCTCGGAAACTACTACTTATAGTTTTTTCTGGCGTGCTCCCTTCTTTTCTCGGTGATTTTTCCACCATCTCTCCATTTCTGACTTGTTTTGAACATGTCTCTCGGAGACTACCTCTTTTAATTTTTTCTTGTGCGCTCCCTATTTCATTCCGCTCTGTTTCTGACCCGCCCTCTTGGTGCTGCATGATAACTTTCTGTCTAGCTAACTTCCACAACAGTGACGTTACAACAGTTACCACAAATGCAAGCATTAACCCTTCTACTTCCGGAGAAAATCCAAGAAGAGACATGCCTAAGTTTTTGGCACATTCTTTTGGCACCCCATAAATTCCAAAGAGAGACATGTCTCTCGGAGCTTACCATTTACCTTTTTGCAGTTCTGAATCCACTTCAGCGAACTGAAGGGTCCCTTTGGCGCTCCCGGGATTTCGGCACCACTTGTTTGATCCCGGGTTTCGGCACCACTTGTTGTGTGCCCTACTTCCCGCTGGCAGGAAAAGGCGTGAAACAACAGGATTCTTCTGCAAACAACCTTTATTGTATGTTGAAGAGGAAGACACCGGGCAGGAAAAGGCACCCTAATTTATAACCCCCAAGGGTGGAGTGTCACTGAGTGATTGGCTGCCCGCCAGTGGTCTGATCGTGACGCCCCCGGATGGGCGGTAACTTGGCTCGCACCACTCTTTGCGCATGCGCCCAATGGTTATTTACCACACTTTAGCTGATTCATGGCACCTGAAACCAGCACCATCTAGTAAGGGCGCAGCCTTCGGCCCTCAACAGACAGGACTGGTGAAAACCATTGTGGAAATCCCTCCAGAGGTTTTGCTAAACACAGTGATAGTGCTCACCTCTGACACAGGTATGTTAATCTGTGCAGCTACCTGAAGGAATCTATATTATACTAAAGTATACTTTCACATCCATATTCATTGCTGTCATACTCACAGTACCAAAGACATGAAAGCAATCTAGATGCCCATAAATAAACTAATGGATGAGTAAAATGTAGTACATAAACACAATTGGAAGTTATACAGCTATGCAAGTCAATGAAATCATACTTACTGCAAATCACTGGATAAAATGAGGAAATAACATCTGACTGATACATGTCAGGCTCAGAAAAACAAATATCTCTGTTCTCTCCCATAAGCAGATCTTTGCTTCAAACCTTTTGTTTTCTGTATTTAACTTGAAATACAAGGGTAAACCAGGAAAAGAGAAATGGACTTTGTGAGGAGACTTAAAATGGAGTAAGACTAGAAATTAGATTAAATGAAAGAAGGCAGAATAAGAGGGAAATAAGTGAGGTATGGGTGTACAGACAAAATCACAGAGTGAACGGAAAGGCTAATCCAAAGAAGAGGTTTTGAAAAGTGACATGCAAGATTTAGTATTTCACAACTCATCTCCAAGCAAGCAAACAGACAACAGTGGCAACAACACATGCCACAGTGAAGGGATAGCAGAATACCCTTGAGCACAACTGAGAGCCAGGGAACGGAACAGTGACTCAGAAGCAATGGAGCAAGGATTTTTCCAGCTGCCTTGGTTGTGTCCTCAGCTAACTGAGGCTCCTAGAATTTGTCTATGTTAACAAAAGACTTGTGGCTTGCCATTTTCTCTTTCCTTACTCCTGTTTACTAGATACACTGCCTTCAGTTGTTACATGGCTGTCCTTCTCTTCTACATTTTACTGAAAGGCTTATTATATTTGAATGAAAAGTCACCTGTGTACTATACTAACAATGCCTAACTATTTAAGGTCAAAAATGAATCAAATTTCTCTGGAAGTCTTTTCTTAGTTTCAACAATAGTCCAGACAACTTTTCTATGTTTCCGATATTTTACAATTCACTATGAAGAAAAGTTGTTTCTGGGATCAAAGCTTTAAACGCAAGTCCTCAAAGTAATGGACAAGAAGAAAGCAGAATGGAAACACTTCAGGATATGGGTCTATACAAAGACTTTCTGCTAGGACTTTAAAGTGCAAAACAAAAAAGCAAAAATAAACAAAGGGAATTACACCAAACTAAAAAGCTTCTCAACAGAGAAAGAACAATGGGCAGAATAAAGAGAACATTTACACAATAGGAGAAAATATTTGCAAGTTATTGAATAATGGTTTAACACATAGAATCCATACTCAGCACCCAAACAATTTACCAGAGGGGAAAAAAAACATGAATGAACAAACTCAATTTTAAAACATTAGTAAATGATTTGAACAGGCATTTACAACAATGGCATACCATGCCCAATGCATGCTGAACATAACCACCTTCTTGAAAATAGAAATAAAATCTGCAGTAAGCTATTATTATCACTTTAATTCACTAAAAATGATTACTGTGAAGAAGACAGCATGGGATAGGGTATGATTGAGTAAGAAAGTGTTGCACCAGTGAGAAAAATCTCCAAAACCTACATTAAATAAGTAAAAATCATGATCAATATCGGTAGGTAGTTGATAGATACACACATAGGTTGATATTTATAAGGGATGATAGATGATATATTAATGATAGATTGACAGACAGACAGACAGGATAATAGAACATGGCATGACTATATGTGGTTATAATTATTACAATAGTGCTGTAACACAGCTAACTAGATTACTGATGCCTGAAGCCTGAAGCTTGAAGCTTACTAGTCATCTCATCTACAAGGTTCCATCGGGCAAAATAAGATAAAGAGTGACTGAGGGACATACTTAATGCTAACCTCTCCTCTTCTTCACTTACAAACAAACTCCCTTGTGTATGGATGCACACACCACACACACACACACACACACACACACATATATATATAATAAAATATAATATATATATATATATATATCTAATATATATAATATCACATTAACATAAGAAGGAAGATGAAAGAGGTCCAGCCTTCTGATGGTATGAAGAAAAGGGAAGATTTAACCTATTGTTGCTGTGAAAATGTAAATTGTTATGGGTCAGGCATGTATAATATTAAGAGAGTAACATTTTTTTTTTTTGTTTGTCAAAATTCTAACAGGATTTCTCCTGGTGAACGGCAGTGTTAAATCACCAAACTGCTTATATTTTAATCAAGTGACACGTTCATATTAAAAATGCTATCATGTAGCACAGATTATTAAACAGAGTATAATACTTAAGGTACAAACCTTGTGGGGCTTCCACCGCCTAACTGTATAATTAGTTTTTGTATCCCAAATTTCATCTGTAACCTAAAAAGGAGAGCAAGAATAGAAGTCGTGCTTTCAGCTTGCTAATTATTATGCACCATAAGTTGCTAATTTATTTAAGCTTAACCTCTGAAAATTGATAGGCTATATAGTTGTTCCCTTCTCATTTTATGAATTCAATTTTAAAATGGCTTCCCTCCTCCCTCACCAAGAGCAACTAGCTGTTTACAAATAAAGAAGAGAAAACAAGATTAATCCTATCTAACACCATCCAAAGCAAGGTGCTTGAGCTTTCTGAGACTTCGGACTAACTGGGAAAGCCCTGGGCAGGCACATGGCATTTTACTTGTCAATATAAGGCAATGGTAAGAAAGAGATAGATAGATAGATAGATAGATAGATAGATAGATAGATAGATAGATAGATGATAGATTGATGACAGGTAGATAGATGATAGGTAGATACATAGATAAATAGATAGATAGATAGATAGATAGATAGATAGATAGATAGATAGATGATAGATTGATGACAGGTAGATAGATGATAGGTAGATACATAGATAAATAGATAGATAGATAGATAGATAGATAGATAGATAGATAGATGATAGATTGATGACAGGTAGATAGATGATAGGTAGATACATAGATAAATAGATAGATAGATAGATAGATAGATAGATAGATAGATAGATAGATGATAGGCTGATAGATAGATAGAGCAAGCTCAGAAAGCACAAGTATGCAGGTAAGTAATTAAGATTAAAAGTAAACAGTGATAGAGTTTATAATTCCAAGACATCCAGTTCTTTTAATATCTACTGTAACATACAGCATTTGAGAAATGCTAAACTCATTGCTGTAAATTTTGTGGTAAAATTGTTATAAAAATTAAACTTTAAATAAGGTAAATATAAAAAAATAGGCCTTTGACAAATAAATATATTTCATATGTCATATGCAAATAATGCTTTAAAATACTTTAGTAAATCAAATGTTTTTTATCACCAATCTGTTTCTCTTTTTCTCCTCTCTCTCTCTCTCTCTCTCTCTCTCTCTCTCTCTCTCTCTGCCACTGTTATTATTTTTTCCCAAATTTCTTTCTCATTTTTGTTTTATTCCATAGATTCATTTTATATTTTGTTACAAATATGCCAATTATTAGGAAGCTATTTGTGTGAATATTTTGTATCAGGCTTTTTTTTTTTGTACAGAATGTACTGTATGACACTCAAGCATAATTATATGCCATATGTTTTCTGTAATCAGTGATTAGATTTGTTCTGACACATAAATTGCAAAGCAGCCCACAGGGAATAATGTTTCCTGGCCCTGCTTGCAGCTCCACCCATGTTTGAAAATATTCCCACATCTAGTCAATTCCTTTAAACCAGGATTCTCCTATGAAAATACATAATGTGGCGAAACTGAATCTTCTGAAATGATGGTTTATGGTTTTACTGCTGTGAATAGACATCATGACTAAGGCATCTCTTATAATGACCATATTTAATTGGGGCTAGTTTAGAAGTTCAGAGATTCAGTCCATTATTATCAAGGTGGGAGTGTGGCAGTGTACAGGCAGGAAAAGTGCTGGAGGGGCTGAGAATTCTACATTTTCACCCAGAGGAAACAAGGAGCAGACTGGCTTCAACATGGATAGGAAGAAGGTTTCAGTACCTCCTTCACAGTTCCACATTTCCTCCAATAACTAATACCCGCTATAACAAGTTTATGTCTCCTATTAGTGCCACTGTCTGAGTTAAGCATATTCAAACTACCATAAATGGATTTCTATTTATAAATACAGATTTAGATGGAAGATAGAACCTGTAGAGAACATATGCAGTGGTTAGGCATGGCCCCCATTTGAGCGATGGGGCCAATCACCCACCACAAAAATATTAATGCAGAATCCCTCCTATCAGAGGAAATGCAAATACAAAGAGTGGTGCACAGACTAAAGGAAAGGCCATCCAGAGACTGTTTCTCCTAGAGATCAATCCCATCTGCAGACACAAAACCCAGACACTATTGCTGATGCCAAGAAGAACCTGCTGAAAGGAGCCTGGTATTGCTGTTCCCTGAGAGGCTCTGCCAGACCCTGGCTAACACAGAAGCAGATGCATGCAGGCAAACATCAGCCTGAGTGGAATGACTGGAATGAAGACGTTAGGGCAAGGAATGAAAGTGCTGAGGGGTTTGCATACCCTAAGAAGAACAACAATGCCAACCATCCAGACACCACAAAGCTCCCAGAGACTAGACCAACAACCAAAGTGTACATATGGGGGCACTCACAGCTCCAGCTGCATATGCAGCAGAGAATGGCCTTATTTGGCATCATTGGGAGGGGAGGCCCTTGATCCTATGGAGGTTCATGCCCAAGTACTGGAAAATGCTAGGGCACTGGCAATGTGGCAGGAATGGATGAGCTGGTGAAGAAAAACCCTCACAGAGGTAGTTATAGGAGGTTTGCAGGGGTTATAGGAAGCTTTTGGCAGAAAAACTGGGAACAGGAATAGCATTTAAAATGTAAATAAATAAAATAAGCAATTCTTTAAAAATAAAAATTTGTAAAAGAGGTGCTGCAATCCACTTCACAGCATCTTATCTAAGGCAGACTGTGAGAGCTAATAAGATAACCCCTGTCTTCTAAGATTAACAGAGTAAAACACACTCAGAAGACATCTACTACATACTTTGTTATAGACTACTCCTTAGAATTGCCCTGGATTTCCTAGCTCAGATATAACCCGGAGTGTTTTAATTACATGTAGCTCCTACATCTGAATAACAGGAAAATTGTGAAATATAAAGGATCTGGAGAGAAAAAGCTATATGGAAGAATTCATCTGACTTATCATTCACAAGTAACCTGATTACACATACAGTATTGGGCTAAATGAATTAGAAAACTATCAAGTTTTCTAATGGACAGCTTTTTAGCTCTTGTTTATTATTTATAGTGCCTCTATTGTATTTGTGTAGATGCTTGAATTTGGTTTTGAAAGAGCCACTGTTGTAATACAGAAGTTATATACAGCTATTGAATCATGGCAGGATAGGTATTTAGTTCAATAAAATGTTCTATATCTTAGATATTTTATATCACCTGTAACATTTGGCTGCATCAATTTCTTATGGAGATTCTGTCATGTTGAATATAGTTTGCACATCATCAACATGCAAGCCAGTTTGTATATATTTCTCATCACACTTTGGTAATTTCTTTAAAGCCTTGTCTCATGATTTTTGTTTTGTCAACAAAGTGGAAAATATGTTAGTTTCATAATATTGCTTTGGAACAGGCAAAATCTACTGTATTTATTAATGTGGTAAAAATATCCACATTATCAAAAGCAAGATTCAATGGAATTCCCATCAAAATACAACTCAATTTGCCACAGAGTTTGAAAGAGATATTTGAAAATTCATTTGGAATAACCAAAAATCCAAAATAGCAAAAAATATTCTCAACAATAAAAGAACTTCTGTGGGAATCACCATCCCTGACCTCCAGCTGTATTACAGAGCAATTGTGATAAAAAAAAAAAAAATCTTCATGGAATTGATACAGAATAATTCATGGAAATTTAAGACCCAGAAATGAACCCACATACCTATGATCACGTGATCCTTGAAAAAGGAGCTAAACCCATCCAGTGGGAGTGGGAGGATAGCATTTTCAAAAAATTGTGTTGATTTTACTGGGAATTAATGTGTAGAATAATGCAAATCAATCCATTCTTATCTCCCTCCACAAAGCTCAAGTCAACGTGAATCATGTACCTCCACATAAAACCAGATACAGAGAAACTAGTAAAAGAGAAATTATGGAAGAGCCTGGAATACGTGGGCATACAGGAAATTTTCCTAAAAAAAAAAAAAAAAAATGGCTCAGACTCTAAAACCAACAATCCACAAATGGAACCTCATAAAATTGTAATGTTTCTGTAAGGCAGAGGGAACTGTCAATAGGCTAAAATGGCAACCAACAAACTGAAAAAAAAATAACTCTACCAGTCTTACATTTGATAAAGGACTAATATATAACATATGCAAAGAAGTTAATACTCTAGAAACTCAAATAACCCTATAAAAATGGGGTATAGAACTAAGTAAAGAATTCTTAAGTGAGGAATCTCAATTGGCCTGGAAGTACCTAAAGAAATGTTCAACATCATTAGTCATCAGAAAAATGCAGATCAAATTAACCCCAAGATTCCACCTAATACCAGTCAGAATAGATAAGAAAAAAACTCATGTAATAGCAGATACTGGCTTGGATGAGGAAAAAGAGGAATGCTCCACCGTTTTTGGTGGGATTACAAACTGGCACTACCACTCCGGAATACAGTTTGGCATTTCATCAGAAAACTGAACATAGTACTACTTGATGACTAATCTAAACCACTCCTGGGCATATACCCAAAAGTTGCTCTGACATTTAACAAAGACCAATATTCCACTCTGTTCTTACTAGCCTTGTGTATAATACCTAGAAGTTGGAAAGAACCCAGATGTACTTCAACAGAGAAATAGATACAAAAAATGTGGTACATTTATACAATGAAGCACTAATCAGCTATTAAAAACAATGACTTCATAAAATTCCTATGTAAATTTATGGAACCAGAGGGAGGTAACCCAATCACAAAAGAACATACATGGTATGCACTCACTGATAAGTGGATATTAATCCAAATTCTCAGAATAACAAAGACACAATTTACAGACTATATGAAGCTCAAGAAGAAGCAAGAACAAAGTGTGGATGCTTCAGGCTTTCTTAGTAAGGGTAACAAAATAATTTTGGGAGAAAATATGGAGACAAAGTATAGAGAAGAGGCATAAAGAAAGGACACCGAAGAGACTGCCCCACTGGGGAACCATTTCATATTCAGACACCTAACCCAAACACTATTTTGGATGCCCAAAAGTACTCTCTGAGAGGAGACTAATACAACTGTCTTCTGAGAACCTGTGCCAGAACCTGACAAATATAGAGCAGGATGCTTGCAGCCAACCATTGGATTGAGTATGGCATCCTCGAGGTAGGAGTTAAAGAAAGGGTGGTGGGAGCTGCATTGTAATAGGAAGAAAAGGAGTTTGCAACCTGATAGGAAGAAAAAATATCAACCAACCAGACTTCCCAGAGCTCCTGGAGAAAAAAAAAAAAAAAAAAAAAAAAAAAAACCAAACCAATGAGTACACATGGAGTGACCTATAAATACAGCCACATATGTAGCAGAAGTTGATTATGTTGGACATCAATAGTATGAGAGAACCTTGGTCTTGTGAAGCTTTATTGCCCCACTATAGGGGAATGCCATGGCAGGGAGGTGGGAGTAGATGAGGGAGGGCCCTCATAGAAGCAGGGGGGTTGGAATAGGAAAGTTTGGGGAGGAGAAAACAAGAAAGGGAACAACATTTGAAATGCAAATGAATAAAATTTCTACTAAAAATATTTCCCTTTCTATTACTCTAATTCTATAAATTTCCTTTCTTATCCAGATGATGAAAGACTAAGAATAAATTAAAACACCTCAATATTGTCAGACTTCAGGACTCTACAGATTATTTAGTTATGTAAAACTTTGGTCACTTGGGGCTACACAGATGATTTGTCAGTGAAAAGTTCTGGTAGGTCCTCAATAGTTCTGCAGAGGATAATAGGAGGAAAAGCAGGGGAACTACACCCAAGATAAAGCAAAAATTCAATCATTTCACAACAAATCCTGGAGAAGAGAAACACAAAAATATACCTCTAAAAAGAAAAACAACAGGAAGCAGCAACACCCTAATTCCTTTCAACATCAATGGACTCAATTATCCAATAAAAAGAGATAGAGTGACAGAATAGATATATAAACAGAATCTAGCATTATTTTTGCATGGAAGAAATATAACTCATTGTCAAAGACAGATATTACCTAAAAGTAATCATTTTCTAAGCCAGTGGTTCAAGTAATAAGTTACAGTAGTCATTTTTTATGAAGCTGCTCTGATTGGTATTTTATTTCTCCATTACAAATTCCACATAATAGACAAAGGCTCTTTGAAAAGAAAACATTGTTATCTTTGCTGAAAACAATCATATAATCATAAGCAATGTACTGAGAATTCAACTCTAACTCTTACAAAAACCCAGGTTTTCTTACCAAACATGAGTAGCCTGTACCGGGACCTATCATCTAAGGGAGCAATGAGTTCAAGCCAAGGGAAGCCAGGAGCAGCTCCCCACATCGGCTCAGAAGACCCTCCCCTACCCAGCACCTCTTAATAGTGCTCCTTATCCTCATCAGAGGAAGACAGCAGTCGCCCCAATAGAAGACAGGAACAGCAGATACACTTGTAATGTCTCAATGTCTTTTGAAGTATTTCACATCCAGCATCTCAGGAACATATCCATGAAGCATGCGTACTATTCTAGATTGCTCCCTTCATTTCTTGAGCAAGGGAGCCAGGCCTTCCTAATTCACTTTAGGTGCCTGGGATAGCAAAATATTTTCCCAGAAGGGGTGTAAGCAATACTATCTGATAAGAGTACAAATAAAGAAAAGGCAATTATCTTAAAGAAAACGTATGCTCTACTCACACTAAAATATCAGCCCGATGTACAGTATACCGCAAAACTGTAACGCAATACGGCCAAACACAGTGTTCAAATGTTAAAGTGTGCAAGCATGTGAAGATCTGTAGAGAGCCGTTTGTGCTGCAACCAAACATGGCGCCGAGGACTCAGCAAACAGAGCTGTTGCCCAGCCAAGAGACTTAGAGCGCATGCGCTACATACATCACAGCCCGCTCTTGGGGCATGCTAATGAGTTACTGGAGGGCGCACCAATCAGGTAGTGACGCGAGTCTCCTGGGCATATATAAGCAGTGCATTTTTCTTCCATGTGGGATCCCCTGCTCAGAGTGTTGTACAATAAAGGTTGTTCACAGAAGAATCCTGTTGTTGCACGCCTTCATCTTCTGAAAGACAAACTGAGTTATTTTGTAGCTACCTTTGTGTACCTTGAAAAATGATGTTCTTTGAAAGGTTGGACACTGGTCCTGATACTTGTTAGGAAGTTCGAAGACACGATAAGAACTCAGCAGTAGTTCTCAGGATCTCCCAGCACTTCAGCATTCATTGGAGGACTGGACATCGTCTTCGTCCCTTACTTCTCTGTATCTCCCTGAAGACTCACCTTCTGGATTGTAGCTCTGCATTTTAATATTCAGTCTCTCGGCTACTTCCTGTGCTGTGAGCTTTGCCTTCATCTCTTCGTAATTCTGCTTCTGCTCTTTCTGCAGGGCCAGTGACTCTTCTATGGAGAGCAGTGGTACAGGCAGGCGGCCGATTGGAAGGAGGTGTGCTGCTGTGTGCCTAGCCCTGCATCAGCCTCTTCAGACAATGAATTGGTGAGTCACTCTGATGTGTGGGTAACACATTGGTCTTAAATTTATGAGGAGTGGGTACTGGGTTCCTGGCTCGCATTTCTAGCACTTTCATGTAATGAGGCTTCTTGAGAGTCTCTCTGCAGTCCTGCAAAGTTCTCAGTGTTACTGATTGTGACTCTTTGCAATTTATGGATAAATGGGCCGTCGATGTTGCTGAAAATCTCTTCCACTTAACTTGAAATGGAGTGCTGGGAGAGATATTCATTAACTTTAGATATGGGCAGCTGGGCCGGTGTTCCCTGTCCAGCCAGTCTCCAAAGCCTTTATTGCCTTTGTGAGTGAGATGTGTAGGTCTCTGTGTTTCTGAGGTTGTCTTAGATGATTTGATGTCTACTGAGTAACATTCAGGAATTAATGATAAAGTATCAAGAATCGGGTTAGAACTCTAGTCCTTTTCTATATATCAATTTTTGTAGAATATTTCACTTATTCCTTTAACCTCTTCTTGTTCTGAAATGGCAGCTTTCAGTTTGGCACTGGTGTCTGAGTTTTTTTTTTTTTTTTTTTATTTAAAATTTGTACGGCAATATACAAATTAATTTTCATTGTGCAAAAGTCTCTCCTGTCTCAACCTCTCTCCTGCAGCTCTACCTCTCTCTTCTCCCTCCCCTCCTCTCCCTCCTGCTTTTATGAGGTTGCTCCTCCACCTACCCACCCATCCCACATCACTGCTCTGCCATTCCCCTATACTCTGTTATCAAACCTTCACAGGCCCAAGGAACAATTCTCCCATTGATTCCAGATAAAAAAATCTCTGCTACATATGAGTAGGTCTTCTCTATTAGTTTAAGAATTATATTTCCTTCCAAGCACACAAATAAAATATCCAAATACTAAGAGCCAAATAATTACATACTCCTTCTATGATAACAAATTTCCTTTTGCCATGTCATTTACAGACACACTTTAGACTTTTGCAAGTTATTCATTTGTGGAAAAGAGTACAGGATACACTCCTGAGCAAGAAGTGTGTGTAGAAAGGGATTGGGAGAATGCATGAACACTGAATTTCTTCACACTTCACAATTTCTTTGGCACCAATTTCTCATACTAATTATCTACTCACAAAATTCTGATATAAAGTTTTTATAACCCAACATTCCTTTAAAATTATCCTCAACATATCCAGACCTACTTATAAAATTGTATATTCATGATACCTTAAATTATTTTTCATGCTGTAGATGGTTTGAGGAAAGTAAGCATGTTTGAGAGAAGAAACATCCATTAATCAAGATAAACTAGCCTATTTCCTAAAATTGCATTTTATAAATTTATTTTCAAAACTATGTTATGCATTTTATTTTTAATGAGGCTATTATAAAAGAAAAACCTACAATACAGAAAAAACTATTCATTTTATTTCAATGCTATTAGTTTAGCAGTTAAACTCTCCAATTAGCTTTCTCTATTTCACCCTGGATCAGATTATTCATTACTCTCCATTTGTAAGAGAGACTGTAATCTATAACACTCACTTTATAGTTGTTGGTATGTTTTATTTTTCATCCTTAACAAAATGTGCTGATATAGTACATGGCTATTCAAGAACATTTTTCATTTCAGAAAGGCATGAACAGGTTTGCTAACTCTAAATTAATTTCTTATCTATTTATACCTATGTGATACACATCCTGTTAGTCTAACTTCTAAGGAGATATTTACAGAGATGCACAATTTTTCTGTTGTAGATCTCTTATGTGCTGTTGCAAAGACTATTTGGTCAATTTCAGTGAATAAGAATGGATATTAAGAAAAATTTTAGGAACATATTTTTGGCAGAATTTAGTTCTGTGTTTTAATTCCATCTCATCTACAGACAGCAATTTAATTTGTGAAAAAAAAAACATAATAAAATCCTGTTAATATAAAGTAAAACCAAAGTCTTTCCTAATGTCCCATTTCTGAATGTAGAATGAGGTAAGATTAATTAATTATCGTTAACTTGTAAAACCAATCAGTGTGAAGACACAATAGTACAATAACTGATAAATCCTTAAATAAAAATAATTACCTTTTATTAAAGGTACCATAAGTCATTACCCATACAGTTTGAAGTGAAACATACATAATTATTATTATTTAAAATTTTCCTCGCTAAATATTCTGTATTTAAAAACCTTATACCTTCAAAGTTATAATTTGAATCAATATATATTCTTCTAAAAACCAAGTATGAAATACTCACCTGAGTATAATGAGTAATTTAGAACTGCTCTTCACAGTGTCTTTTGCCTTAGATTCATGAAGTAAAGGTATCACAATTCATAGATCATCTAGTACTTTACATAAGCAGCCTTTAAAATTCTACGAGAGAATACCTACTTCTTTTATCTAACACCAAATCAGATTCCTGCCTGGGCTTACTTTCTTGTCAGGGTTGCATGTCAAATTCCTGCCAAGGTTCTATAGAAGCAGTCCAGTCCGAAAAGCCAAAAAGCTCTTCACCAAAAAATAAATAAATAAATAAATAAATAAGTCCACAGGTCCACAGAAGGGAAGATCTCTTATACTCATGGCTCATGGATCCATATTGAAAATGGCCATTTACCAAAGCAATCTATAGATTTTATACAATCTCTTTCAAAATTCCAACATGAATTTGTATAAAATTCTCAACTTCACATGGACATAAAAACTCAAATAGCCAAATGATCCAAAAAAATAAAAGTACCTTTGGAGCAATCAGCATTTCTGATCTGGAGCTGAACTTTAGAACAGTAATGATTAAGCTGAGTTATATTGATACAGAAGCAGGTTTATCAATGGAATGAAAGTGAACACCCATAAAAACCCTAAATTTTCCACAGAGAAGGTAAAACCATACAGTAGAAGAAAGTTTATTCAACAAATGGTGCTGGCCTAAATGAGTGTCTGCATATAGGAGAATGCAAACAGATACATATTTATCACCTTTCAAAAAACTCTACAGAGATTTATTCTAAATCTAATAGAAAAGAAAGTGAAAAATAATCTTGAAGGCATTTATCTAGGAAACACATTTCTGAGCAGAACACCAATGGCTCAAGCCCTAAGATAGTAATTGATGAATGGGAATATTAGATCTTCAATAAAATAATCTGACCCATACAGAATTTGGGTATTCATGCCAGCCAGTTCTGTTGCCAGCGGCATACAATTCTCTTTGCCTATATCCTTACTGTATCTTATCAAAAGCTTAATTAGATCCTGGAATCTCAGACATCCCAGGGTTTCTACAGTAACTTTCTTTACATTTCCATATTCTAACAATGACCTATTAATGTTTTTAAAAGATAAAGTAATCTTGCCATATAGGCTTTGTTCATCAGGGAACTTTAATACAATAATTATGGTCCTAATATCCTTCATTTATTCCTGTTAAACAGTACCTCAAGATTAATGCTGTAAAGTTTTGTTAAAAACTTATTTCCTCCTTAGAAGGAGCACACCCACATGGATAAGATTTCTGGTTTCTGTAGTGATATGGAGGTATAAGGACATTTGAAACCCAAACAATTTAGTAGTTGGAATAAGTTCATATATGTTAATATACAACTCAGTTCAACTGTATTAGGTCGTATTTGTAATGACATGATATCAAAGAAAACAGGCAGACAGATGAAGGATTACAAAGAGTGCAACTTCTAGTCCTGGATGGGAGAAAGGCCAAATGGATCTCCACCAAAGGGGACAAAAAGGGGGGCTAATACAATGCTGAAGACCAAAGTGACTTTATCCAAGCAGAATTATATGTGGTTTATTTTAATGCACCATCAAAGGGAAGTACATTCCTGGGGCCAGGGTTCAATTATGCAACTTCATCGAACCCTCTAATGTTTCATCTTTATACCAAGCTGGGAAACTTCATGGAAAACCGGCCACAGTTACTCATAGATAATCATAGTGTTATGATTGAAGATGGCTGCAGTCATACCAGCTGAATACATACAGGCTAGTAACCTAGTTAATCTAAATCATTTTTTATGCACCTGCTGTGTGCTTTTTGATTTCATGAGATTTTTCTCTCTTAGTTGTTCAATATCAAAATGGAAAGAGCATACTGGGCAAACTTGTCATGTGTGATGGCATGTGTTTGAAGTTATGAGATGTGCTCATCAACACAGGATAAAATCTCCCCAAGACAAATCTTGATACTGTCTGCTTCTCTTATGAGACTGTACTGAATCAAATCTCTGCTGAGAAGTCTTGATGTTGTCTCAGCTTTGGTGAGTCCCGCCTTCTCTACTGTGGCTGTTTGAAATGCAAAATAATCTAAATTACACAAAGAACAAATTGAATAGATTATTATAGAATTTTAAGGTGTTGGTTATAAAGTTACAGTTTTCACAAATAAGAATATAATTAATACAATGCCAAAAGTTTAAAGTGATAAAATCTATACAAGAATAAAATATCTTATCGACTTAGTATCTGAAAAAATTCTGATTTAAAGCAAACCAAATTTGAGAAGTAAATACAAACTTGTAAAATATTAGCATTCATTCAAAAAAAAAAAAATCTGGCTCTGCATTTACCTGCACCAATCAGTTGCCAGTAAGTTCTCTTCTATGGATGGGAGTTCATGAGCTGTGTTGATAGTCCACAGTTTGTATGTTGACCAATTCTGGCTCTCTGCATTAATCATCATCTACTCTAGAAAGATGCCTCACAGATGAGAGTGAAACTCTACCAAAGAACTTCAAAGAAATCCCATAGCTAACAAACACATTAATCAAGGTAGCAGTATATAAAATTAATACAGAAATATAACTAGCCTTCCAGTAGCAATGACAAATTCTGAGTAAATAACAAGAAATCAATTGTGTTAGAAATAGCTTCAAAATATCTTGTAATAAACCTGATCAATAAAAGATAAGGTTTGTCAGAATTTTAATGAATATAAAAGTAATTACAGTTATTCCATGCTTGGGAACAAGGAATGAATACAATAAGTAAAACAGTAATCATTCTGGACAAATTTGGAGCACAGCAAAAGTCATGTTGAGAAATGAAAAAGAGGTTTTTTTTTTCACCTGAACAATGAAAGAGAACAGATATGAGTACTCCTTATGAATAAAGTTCTCAAAAATGTCTGTAGTTACTGCTAACCCAGAGCACACATAAGCCTGAACTCAGATAACTGACGATTGAACACTTGAACGTTGGCCCTGTCTACACTGTAGACAAAATCCAGACTACAGGAGCACAGGAGAAAACTAGCAACCTATTTTCCTATGTAGTAAGTACTGAGGGTGAAGAAGTTAGGTGTTTCTTAATGATATGTACTTTTGATCTGACAGTAAGAACATCCTCAAGGTCTATTTTCACCTGATCCTTTGACAATAGTATACTAAGTGAACAGTGTTTTCCTATATAGAGTGAACCTATATATTATGGCTCAAGATTTTAGAAATAAACCTGCATAACAGTGAAGGGAACTCTTATCTATCACAAAGGCACAGTGATTTTAAAAATGAACTATGAATAAAGGAGTATGAAGGTGATAGGACAGTAAATAAAACTTTATAGAGAAACCCTATGTGCAATACTGTGATTTACCAGAAAAGCACCATGCACCCCCTATCACCCATACACACCCATACACAGACACACAGGTACACTTATTCAACCTTTAGTATGCTCCAGTCAGCAACTAATGTTGTTTGTATATGCTTAAACAATGGAGTAGCATAGGTGTGGTCAGGTTTTGGTAGGTGTGGCCCTGTTGGAGTAGGTGTCTCACTGTGGATGTGAAGTTTAAAACCCTCATCCTAAATTCCTAGAAGTCATTATTCTGATAGCAACCTTCAGATGAAGGTGTAGAACTATCAGCTTCCCCAGTGCCCTGCCTGCCCAGATGATGCCGTATTCCTGCTTTAATGATAATGAAGTATACCACTTACCTTTAAGCCAGTCCCAAATAAATGCTTCCCATTATAAGAGTTGCCTTGGTCATGGTGTCTGTTCAAAACAGTAAAACCCTAACAAAGACGGTAATATATCATATATTCAATGTTAGTTCCTTAAGATTACAATGCTAAGTAGTCTTAGGTTGCTCAAGCAAATAATAATAGCACATTTGAATGATTTCTAAATGAGACTTCTCTGAATATCTACCACTAAATGTTGCATAAGTGTGTTTGATGATTTCTAAATGTAGAAAAAAGTACTACATAGGCTGAAAGAGTAAACTGTTAGAAAATACATGAGACTATCAACAATGATTCATTCTCTCTGTCTCTGTCTCTGTCTCTGTCTTTCTCTCTGTCTCTCTCTCTCTCTCTCTCACACACACACACACACACACACACACACACAAACACACACACACACACACACACACACACACACACACACACACACAGAAGACCTAAATGTCATTATGGTATTCGAACATTCTAAAAACAATCACATATTATCAGACATAATTTTTACTATTATTTCTCATTTGTGTAACTTTAATGTCATAATGATACAAATGAAATGAGGTAACTGATCATGTCTTTAAGTAGAAATAATTAATTGAACCATTTCAGTAATTTTCAAATTTTGTCTGCCAAAACAAGTCAAGGGCCTATGCTACTTTCAAAAATATAAGTAAGAAAGACATACCCATATTCCATGAAATGCTTTTATCTTCTCCCTTTTCTAACAAAGCACCTAAATTTAGGGATCTAATTTTTCTCCAATCTAACATATAATTTCTTCCTCATAGTTATTTTACTAACTAGTCTTTATACTTACTTATACATTATGTATCTATAACTGTCTAATAGTTATTTTGTTCTGACCTCCTGAACCATATTATATGTCATTACGGTTATAGAACAGTAAGTTGATTATTATAAATTTTCACCTAAAAATTCAACATTTTCAGCACATCTCCATTTTCTGCATTTAAAATATGGAAATGGCCTCAGGAAATGAGAAAAATCTTTTTGGAAAATGGTGATATCTAAGCTGACTCTAACAAATTTGTATGTAGGAGATTAAAGAAGTGCCCAGAGGCTGGAGGATTTTATGAAGAGAATGAAAACAAGAAAAATTATAAAATGTGTGAGTGAAGATAAGTAACTTTGGTAATGGCATGTTAATTATATGTATAATATGGTGCATATAGTGTTCTGAAAAGAATCTCAGAACATTGGTCACATATGGTCTACAGAAATATTACTATTTAGGATTATTTTTCAGCTCACACTTGAGGTTCTAAATAAGAACCATGGGAGTGGGCAACTAAACAATATTTGAGTCTTATTCTTTATTCCAAAGGAAACTCAGAAATTAGAGCCCGGCATAAATGTGCAGACTTTGTATAACTATGAAACAGTATGTGTGCCTGTGACTTGTGTACTCCCAGTTGTGTAGATTTTGGGGTACAATAAGGCTGAAGGATACCTAAAAGAATAAAACTGCCATCAGTGAAATTAATTAGTATCCTGCAGATGAAAATATATTGGAAGAAACAACCATTGGAGTGGGAATTCATACTGGATGACAGATAGAATGTAGCAAAGGCATGACAAAAACACAGAAAACTTACAACTGAATTCTGAGATCCCCTTTCTATTACCTAAATTTTTCCAAGATGATAACAAATGTAATATAAACTAGTTACAAAAGCTGGTTTAATTAAAATTACAAACTCTCCTAAAAGTTTAAGTATGTCTTCAAAGTAGCATCCTCAGATTTGGATAATAAGTATCAAAAGGAGATATGTAAAAGAGAATGCAAAATTCTAAAAAAAGGATGTGGGGAAATTCCTTTACAGACATGGCATGCTATTCTTAAGCTGAGACTGATTCAGGAAGAACAGCAGAGTAAAGCATTTTGCAGAGTAGTTGTTAGAAACAAAGCATTTAAAGCAGCCAATAAATCAAATGCTGTCCACATGCAATCCTTGAAGAAGTGTGCCAGTGTTTTAGAATGAGGGAGGCAAGTTTGTGGTGTGATCCATTTGCAGACTTTAGGAAAGTTCCAATTTATTGCTAGAAAACTTTGCTAAGAAAAAAGTATAAAAAAAGTACATAAAGTTGTTTTGAATATTGAAAAGGCAATGGGAGAACAGACTATTCCTACCCACAGCCAGAGCCTGCTCACCATGATCAGGACTCACTGCCAACCTGGCTGTTGAGCATGGAGGGGAGCCTCAGAGGCGCTCTCTCTCCTGAGCCCAAGAATGAGTCCCCACTTTCTCTCCACTGACTATCCATGGACATAGCACCGGGAACTCTAGGGCCCCAGGTATCATATTGCTACTTGGGAACAGACTGTTCTGGCCCTCATCTCTGTCCAGATCCAGAGCCAGCCATCAGAACTCACAGCCTATCAACAGAGAGCCGAATGCCCAGGAACATTCTCCCACTTGAGGAAATGAGCCCACAGACCCACAGGAGAGACAAGCTCCCCAGTCAGAGACAATAAGATCATCTAGTATCACAGATAACAAGATGACAAGAGGCAAGCACAAGAACCTAAGCAACAGGAACCAAGACAACCTGGCAACATCAGAACCTAGTTCTCTAACCACAGTAAATAGTGAATTTCCCAACAGACAAGGAAAACAAGATTTGGACTTAAAATCATAACTCATGTTGATGATGATGTGTCATGAGCAGTGCATGAATAACTTCCTTAAAGAAATACAGGAGAACACAGGTAACAAAATAGAAGCCTTTAAAGAGAAAAGCAAAATTCACTTAAAGAGCTATGAGAAAGCACAAGCAAATAGGTGAAAGAATTGAGAACAGAAATAGAAACAATAAAGAAATCACAAAAGGAGCCAAACATGGAAATGGAAAACCTAGGAAAGAGATCAGGAGTCATAGATGCTAGCATCACAAACAGAATACAGGAGATGGAAGAAAGAATTTCGGGGCAGAAAAAATTGTAAGCTCCCCAGGAGATATCAGGACTGGATCTAGTCTATCAATTGATAGGGATTACAAAAAAAAAAAAAAAAACAAAAATATAAATTAGATTTTGAATTAAAGAACATTTTGATTCTTTAGCCTAAAATTATATATATGTAGGAATACATAGGTAATATTGCATTTATGCATTTAGATGCATATATATATATATATATATATATATATATATATATACATACATATGTATGGATATGTGTATAAATATGCATATAAAGTATTTGTATCCACATATGTTATTTGCGTATATGTATGTATATATATATATATATATGTATATGCAAATGCATGCACTCATTATTGATTCATTGGCTTACTTCACCGAAAAACACATTTTGTGAAAAATGAAGCTTTGGAGCTCTTTTTCAGCTGGGGAAAAAATAAACAACTTGCAGCTTGTGATTCCATCTGTGCTTTCTGCATTGTGCAAAACAGATTTTTCCAATAAAATCAAAGCACATGTTTTAGAGCCAGGTATGTAAAGGATAGGATGTCCAGTCTGAACCATTATAGAGGGAAGGAAAGGTGCCATCCTTACTGAGTTGATGAGACAAAGGTTAATTGAACATGTTGTAGAACAGAAATGTCCTTCTGTACATGCATGATTGCTTCAGTCTGCTCAGGGAGAGTAACCATGGTATTGAAATCTCAGAAATCCTCATTTTGTTTCCAACTCTGCCACTTATTCCCAGGTTATGAGGTTCTTAGTTCTGAAATTTAGTTTTCTGATGTAAAATAAGAGCAGAGCATTTATTTGTTGAGTGAAAGTAAAGCCTTAATTTTTAAATATTTTTTAAATTTCTTTTTTAATGCTATCATTAATTTTATTGGACATTTTCTTTACTTAGATTTCAAATGATATACCCTTTCCCAAACTCTACTCTGGAATTCCTCCCTCTCCCACCCTCTTCCCTCTGCCTCTATGAGATTGTTCAGCCAACCACACACTTCCTTCCACATCCCTGCCCTGGCAGTCATCTACACCGAGGGAAAGGAGGCTGCACAGAGCCAAAGGCCTCTTCTTTCCTTGATGCCTGATAAGGCCATCGTCAGCTACATATGTGTCTGAAAATATTGGTACCTCCCTGTGTTCTCTTTGGTTGGTGGTTTAGTCCCTGGGTGGTCTGGGTGTCTGGCTGGTTGATATTGTTGTTCTTCCTTGTGTGGTTGAAAACCCCTTTGGTTCCTTTAGTCCTTTTTTTTTTTAACTCTTCCAATTGGGACCCCTTTCTTAGTCCAATGGTTGGTTCAGAAAATCTCACTGTATTTC
This sequence comes from Micromys minutus, assembly GCF_963924665.1. NCBI lineage: Eukaryota > Metazoa > Chordata > Mammalia > Rodentia > Muridae > Micromys > Micromys minutus. The sequence goes on from NC_137975.1 coordinate 32,755,291, forward strand.
TCAGTCTTTAGCAAAGCCTCTCAGGAAACAGCTATAATGGACTCCTGTCAGCATGTACTTCTTGACATTGACAATATTGTCTGGGTTTGGTGATTGTACATGGGATGGATCCTCAGATTACGTACAACAACAAAGCCTTACAAAACCATGTACATGCCTGACCCTCAGGCCATAGCTGACATCATTATATCCTTGTACTCTGGCAATCTATGCATATAATAGCAAAAGCTTTTCCTCTAATGAGCAGATTAAAAGAGTCTCCATTATCAAATGATATCAAATGATAAATAAACTTCCATATAAAGATGCCATTTTGATTAAGCTGAAGTATTTTAGATGCCATTAATGAATTTTACTTTCTTTTTTCCCCAAAAATATTTCTTAATATTTACTTTAAAAATAGAAAAGGAATTTAGAGGAATGAAAGCAAGATGCAAGTGATAGAGAACTTGGGGGAAAAACTTGATCAGACAAAGACAGAAAATGTGAAATATTTTACCAAAGTCTGATAAACATTATTATTAACATCATGTATAATTTTAAAAAAAGAAAGAGGAAAAGAAAATTTCTATGAATTATAGCATCAAACCTCCAAGAAGAGAAGACAAAAGGACTAGTATTAAACAGCAGAATGATCCAAAACAAGGTTTTGTTTGAAGACATCACACTAAGTATAATGGTGAACATATGGGTGATTTTGATTTGTTATATATGATTGCTGTTGTACAAATCATAACACACATGGAACATCATAAATTTTCATAGATTGGAAAAATCACTTACTAGGGAGAAATATTTTTCCCCAAATAAATATAAAAAAATATTTTAGTGATTTCCACAGTCTGCATCAGTAATGAGTTTGAGTAGGTAAAAAAAAAAAAGAAATTAAATTTGCATCAAGGATAAAATAAGAATGAATACATTGTATTTGTAGACAATCTCTTAAAGCCTCAGCATTTCTACAAAAGCCCTTCATAAAGGTGAGGGCTTTATTAGTTATTTTCACCACTGCTATGGAGAAGTACTGAATAAGAAACATCTCAAGGGATAAGTGGTTAACTTTGACTTATAAATGGAAGGGATGTGGTTTGAGAGGGAAGAAATGTTGGTGTCTGTACTCAGGGAGTACAGAGAAATGATGGGAATAATTTACTGATCTGTTTATTTTCATCCAATGCATTATCTGAGCTCATGGAACAAAGGCTTTTACACTGAGAGTGAGTTGTCCCTCCTATTTTAACTTTTGGAAAATATGATAACAGATATATGGACGTGTATATTTCTATGACAACATTAAATATCATCAAGTTGAAAGAAAACTTAACTGTAGACAAGAGGGACAAATGTGAGAAAATGCGTATTTGAAGAATGAACTAAAGGATGATTATTAGTGTCATCAAAGAGTTCAGGATGTGGAATACATAGTGAAAATTTATACATTTGTAGCTCAGGATCTGATCATCAGAAAACATTACAGAATACTTGGTAAAAAATTTTCATATGCATTACACACATATGAAAACAGAAGATGTAAAGTCTTAGAAACATCTTAAAAGTATATAAAACACAATAGAAATACCACGCTGTAAAGTTTTGAAATCAGTGCAAAATCTTGCAAAAAAGAAATTAATGGTAAGTTATATATAATCATCTTCTTGTTACACTGAGGAAAATGTGCCTAAAACCGGCACACACACTAGAAAAATACTATGAATCTTCCTTTCTTGTTTGAAATTCTTCATAAAGGAGGAAACATTCTGTTTAAATATTTAATTTGAAGATTCGTTTGTGTGTGTACACATAAGTAGATTTATGTATGTGGTGAAACAGTATATATAGCAAGCCTAAGTATCTGAGCTGTTTGAACCCTTGCAACATGGGTAAGAGGTGTTGTCACTGGGCGTTATATTTTTTAGGTAAAAACTTTATTTCAAACCAACCAATAAAATTCAGATATTTGTAATTGCTGCTCTGATGAATCAATATACTTTGCATTTAGCACTTTAAAAGTCGTTTGTCATTAGAATCTGAAACGCAAATATGTTTATTTATAGAACCATTAGTTTCAGAGATATTAATCTCTCAAAACATCAACATGTTGTGTGCTTATCAGGGTATAGGCACTGCCACAGGCACAATGTTTGCCCCAGTGAAAGTGATAAGCTGTTTCAAGGAATACTGAGCTTAATGAAAGAGATTAATTAGCAAACAACAGATGAAACTTAGAATTCCCTGGGACTTTATACTGTGATCATTCATAAGAAAGGAGAAAGTGAAGTTTTTCTTTTGTTTCTAAGCAGTGAGAGATCAAAAAGATCAAAGGACATTACTTGAACTACAAATTAAACTAAACATAGCAAAGCAAAAGACCTATTGTTAGTAAATTAACTCTAAATCCATGTTTCTTTTCACTGCACCCTGAATTAATTTTATATTTAGAAAGAGCAAACTTAGAGCAACTCAAAAAGTATGAATGGTGACATACAAATACTGAAAAAAATAGTAAAATTGGGACCAGGGCTCTGTTTTTATTTGAAGTTACAATTTCTAATAAGAAGTGGGATAAAAATTTAATTGTTTTCTACACATTGGTTAATATCTCTTCCTTCTCCATATTGCAGTTCTTCTAGACCTGCCACTACTTCTAAATTTTATCTGGAAGCTTCAGGAAAGAACTTCTCCTTTATCTCCATGCACAATAAAATCATGCTGCTTTTTTAAATAAGGTTTTCTCGATAATAATATATTTGTGCATAATCATTGACATATTAGAGCTATTTATTTCATTATGCAGCTCCAAAATGGTGTGAGTGAGTGTGTGTGTGTGCGCATAGGTGTGCATTCATGTGCGTGTCAGTGTGTTGTATTTGTGTCTGTCTGTCTGTATGCAAACATATGTATTGTATGCATATATGTCACTCTGTGAGCATATAGGTAGAGTTCTGAGGAAGATAAAAGAACTCTTCCTGTATCCATTTTATTTCTTTGATAGACTGTCTCTCCCAGAATCTGAAGCTCCTCTTTTCAGGTATACTTCCTTTTGCCCTATGAATCAAGTTCTCAGCATAAAACACACATGTGAAAAACAGTCACCTACATAAAATTTAAAATAAAAATAGCAAGTGTAACTTAATTAGTAACTGCTGGCTTTCTTACCCACCCCATATATACTCCATTTCCTAAAAAAAATGACTCAGAGACTTGTTAATTATTACAATGTTAACAAACTTATGTTTATGCTTTTTTCCTAAATAACTTGTAAATTATTTAACCTGTTTATTCTATTCTATGTTTGCCGCATATCTGGTTAAGTACCTCTCTGAGTTTCATACATCCAACTTCCTAAGCGTGTGGGTGGTGAATGTCTCTCCATGCCTCTCTCTATTACATCTCTCTAGCCAAATGCCAGCCCAGCTCCTATTTCCTGCTTTTTTTAATATGCCATGAGCTTTTATTGAGAGGTGATGCTTCCACATACTAGATAAGATATTCTCTCTTCATAGACTTTTTAAACACATGAGGAGACCCATTGCTCCAGCAGCATATATAGCAGAGAATTGGCTTATCTGTCATCAATGGGAGGAGAGAAAAGATGGGAAGCTTTCAAATGAAAGAAATATTGTAGTGTATAGTTCCTACTAACTACCCTACTTTAAGATCCAGGAAGACAGTGCTCCTACCTCCACCCGGGCTCCCTCTGATCAGCAAATGAATCACATACACACACACACACACACACACACACACACACACACACACACACACACACACACACACTAATTTTTGATAAGCTTTAGCTTGTCAATGTACCCAGCTCTTCTAAGCTTTCCTAACCTTGCACCATTCTTTACACTTCCAGCTCAGCACACTCAATCTGCCTTCAAATTTAGTTGCTCACAGGGAATATTTCTCTCTACCCATGTTACTGCTAGTTTGCCTGCAGAAAAACCGGAAGTCATGCCTATTTCACCCACCTTATTGGTAAAGAACTTCATTATGGTCCAATCCAGAACCAGTTAGGAAATGGAAACTTTAGTGTTCACATGCAGGTTAGTGATCAGAACATCAGAATTATTTTCTACAGGAAAGCACCTAAATCGTTTCCACAGCTGATACGTTTTTCTGGTTTCTTATATTTCAGTTCATACACCATAATGAGAAGGAAATGTGTCTCATAGAATAGATCCTAAATGAAAATTAAGAACTAACTCATATTATTTGTACCTTTCACTCTATGTTGTCCAGAAAATGACAAGATAACTAATATAAATTAAATAGAACAGATCATGAGTATACATAACTATCAAATCTGATAGCAAATGTGATAAAACTGACATATAAATAAAAGCATATATAACTAGAAAACTATAAAAAGAGAGTCCACCAAATAACTAGAACATGAGTTACACATGACAAGAAAACTTTGTGTGTCTAGGAAATAAAGGGAATCATTACAGGCAAGTGAGGTTTTCCCTTCTGCCAGTACATATGAGGAGGAACAGTTTAAAGCAGAGGAAACACAGCTAAACAATCCTTACTCAGACTAAACCAGAAATGTTATAAGTAGCAAACCCTTTACAACAGAATCCTGCAAGTTTGGGGCTATTTGTAGTTTTTTTTCTACTTTGTATAAATCCTTAAGTCTTAGGACTTCTTTGGATTTCTGCTTAATATGAAGTGACAATTTCAATTGTTTCCTACGTATTTTAGTAACTCTATTTATTATTGTTAGTGTCCTGTATAATTCTGACTTTATAAGATGTTTTGTAGTTTGCATTGAATTGTTTCTCAGTTGCATTGAATGATTTAAAATATGCATTGACTGTTAGGTCAGGTTTTATAAAGGAATAAATTATTTTATAAGCAAAAAAAAAGAATCACTTGAACTGATAAAGTAAAAGATATGTCTGGAGCTATGAAATTTTTGTTAAATCCAAGAATAGCTTATATAATATACTTTTTATGGGTATGTATATGTGTGTGTCTCTATGTATATGTGATATATATATATATACATATATATATATATGTACATATATACGTGTGTGTGCGTGTTTGTGTGTGTATGTGTGTGTGCACACATTGCAATGCCTATATATTTTTATATTTAAATATGTACCATTTGCATACCCAAATATAATCACCAATGGCAGATATGGTTGTTACTTATGCAGTATTAATAACCCTTTGCTGTGTAAGTCAAGTGATTCTTGATATTTATGTAGAGCATAATGGTCACATAGGCATTACCACAAACCCTCATAATAATATGTAGTGTCTGCTGTGTTCTCCTTCAGCATAAGCTGTTACTTTAACTGTGCATATGCATGGCTCTAATGTTGACTTAAGGTTACCTTCTCTTCTGTCTTGGAGCACATCATTTCAACTGACTAATGGCAGAGAGGGATATACTGTTCCCTATAGGTCAAACCCTCGCCTTTGTCCTACATGTCAAATCAATTTTTTTGTCCAAACTGAAACTTTGTATTTTGCTAAAAAATATTCTACTATTCTAATCCCAAGTTTAAAGTAAAATTTCTTCTTGTTTTCACTTTTTCAGTTACTTTTCATTACTTTATTTTTAATTGGTTATTTTATTTATTGACATTTCAAATGTTATTCCCTTTCTATATTTCTTCTCTGCAAAGCTGCTCTCACATCCTCCATCCTTCTGCTTCTATGAAGGTGCTCCCCTACTCACCCACTAGGGCTACAACACCTTAGCATTCCCCTAAATTGGGGCAGTGAGCCTTCACAGGATCAAGGGCCACCACACCCACTGATAAGTCCATCCTCTGCTATATATGCAGGCGTAGTCAGGGGCCCCTCCAAGTGTACTCTTTGGTTGGTGGTATAGTCCCTGGTATCTCTGAGGGGTCTGGTTGGTTGATATTTTGTTCTTCATATATTGATGCAAATTTCTTCACCTTTTTTCAGTCTTTCTCCTAATTCCTTCTTTAGTGTCCCCATGCTCAGTCTGATGGTTGACTGTGAGCATCCATTTCTCTATTGGCTCTGTCCTCTCAGGCAGGAGACAACTATATCTGTCTCCTGTCAGCAAGCATGTCTTGGCATTAGCAAAAATCTGGGTTTAGTGGCTGCATATGGGATAGCCCCACAAGTAGGACAGTTTCTATATGGCTTTTTTAAAAGTCTGTTCTCTACTCTTCGACCCTGCATTTCCTTCAGAAAGGATCAATTCTCGGTTAAATTTTGGATATGGTTATGAAACCCCATCCCTCAAAGGGGCTGTGCCTAACCTCTGAATATGATCTCTGCATGTTCTAGTTCTCCTTGTTGGCTATTTTAGCTAATGTTATTTCTTTTGTGTCCTGGGAGCCTCTTGCATTCCTTGCATCTGGGATTCTCTGGTAACTACCTAGAGTTACACACCCCCTATTGCTACACACCTCTATTCAAATTCCTGACCTGTACATCTTCCCCATCTCCTCTAATACATGTTCCTGCCCACTTCCCCCACTTACTCTTCTCTTCCTGCCAAGTCCCTCCCAACTTCTACCTCCCATGATTATTTTGCTTCCCCTTCTAAGTAGGATTGAAGCATTCATACTTTGGTCCCTTTTTCTTGAGCTTCATATGATCTGTGAGTTGTATCCTGGGTACAGTAGGCTTTTTGCCTAATATCTACATATCACATAGTACAAACCAGTTTTTTGTGACTGGGTTACCAAATTCAGGATGATATTTTCTGGTACCTTGCATTTGCCAGCAAAACTCATGATGACCTTGTTTTTGAATGCAGAGTAGTACTCCATTGTGTAAATACAGCAGATTTTCTGTATCCATTCTTCTATTGATCTTATATTCATCTGTGTTGTTTCAAGGTTCTGGCAATTATAAATAAAGCTGCTATGAACATAGTGGAGCATATAGCCTTGTTATATATTGCAATACCTTTTGTATATGACAAAAAAAGAAGTATAGCTGTGCTCTTGGGTGGTACTATATCCAGTTTTCTGAGGAACTGCAAGTCTGGTTTCCAGATTGATTGTACCAGCTTGCAAGCATACCAGGAATGGAGGAGTGTTCATCCTTCTCCACATTGTTGCCAGTATATGCTGTCACATGATGTCACATTTAGCCATTCTGAGAGGTAAAATCTCAGGGTTGTTTTGTGCTGGTAGCCTCCTGGCCTAGAGCAGGTAGTGGTGGAATACACAGAGCAGGATTCTGGTGACAAATTTACATCTGAGGGTCTCGGGACTTTTTAGCTCTCTAACTGTACTGAAATTCTCATAATATCTTTCAAAAAGTCTGAAAAAGTTTCCTGTTTTTTTCTGAGTGTAAAAGGCTGCTGGCTTAGGGGATTGATGCTTGTAGTTTAACAACAGGGGCTTAGTAATGTGGAATTCATTCTATCTCAGCAGGGACTGCTGGGCTCTAACTTTCATCCTGCTAGTCAGAAGTAGCAGGAAGCAAAAGAGACTCTTGGAAAAGTGATTACAGTGTTTCTTACTACATTGTAAAAGCTTCCTATGAAAGCTATCTAAGAAAAAAGTGAGAAAGGTGGGGGGGAGGGAGTTCTAGCAAGGGAAAAATGCTAACCTACTTTCCTTAGCCTCAGTATTTGTACATCTTTCATACTAGATGATCACATGTTACAAAGTTCATCACAAGTTCATGCAAAAATAAAATCATAAATTGAAATCGAAGTTTACAACACAGTATGTTTACATGCATAACCATTAGAATTAATTATCTGGTTAAACATCCATCTCCTGTCTTAGCTCCACAGATTCATTGAATGTTTAAAAATATAATTAAGTTATTTGTTAAGGTTTGTATGGATAAATCCACTCAATATTTTATCCTCTGGCCTAGTTCCTATAAGAAATAATGACTTCTTGTTTTACGATTTTTGGTTAATTTGTTTTGGTAATTATGTTTTACAAATTTTTGGAATGTTCTCTGAGTAGGAGAGTGTCTGGTTACTATCGAAGAGCAATTAACTGGTGACACTTGGGAGACTGACAGAGTTATCACTGCAGTGTTGACTATAAGAAAAGGACTTAATAGTAGTACCACTATGAAAGAGCTTAATACTCACTGTTATAATTCTAGGATTTCTAATAGGATCATCATTAAACCTTAAGAATTCATCTATTTGTCTATGTAGTATTAATAGAAAGTGATACATCTTTGTAGATCTTCAGAGATCTGCTCCAAGAAGGTGTTCTTTCACTCACTGACTCTTACACATATTTAATAATAATGGGAAAAGCATATCAATTGTATGAATGTTTTCTAAAATTAATCTCTTACAGCCTTGCTTAATAAGGGCAAATCTATTGCAGGTTATACAATAATCAGAAGGATGATCACCAGCTAGTTATTAGCTTGTCCCATTATATGGCTCCCTAGTTTTTTTTATTTGCATTTTCCTTGTGACTAACAACGTTGAACATTTCTTTAAGGTGTTTCTGGGCCATCCCAGATTCTTCATTTGAGAATTCTTTGTTTAGCTCTGGACTCCATTTTTAATGGGTTACTTTGTTCTCTAGAGTATAAATTCTTGAGTTCTTAGTATATATTATTGGACATTAGCTCTTTATCAGAAGTAGGAATGGTAAAGTTCATTACCCAATGTATTGGTTGGTGTTTTGTCCTATTTATTGTGTCTTTGCCTTATAAAAGAGTTTATTTTTATGATGTATCATTGCTTGATTGTTGATTTTAGAGCATGTGTCATTAATATTCTTTTCAGGAGAAGAACTACAAACTCAGAAATTGATATTTGAAGTTGCTTTAGCAAGAAAAAGACAGTATTCTCCATGTAGGTGTACCAGGCAGAAAACTTATGTAGAGAGAAAGGAACGTATTTTTGGAATACAAATTGGTAATTTACCCATTTTTTTCATTTTAAATTTCTTAAATTTTTTCTTAAATTTAAACAACATATATTGAACATGAATGTTTCACAGTCCCCAAAGCTGAAATAATACAGTATCATGGAAAATACTTTTTTTTTCCTTGAGTAGCATAAGCACAGACCTTTTATTGTAGCAAAGTGGAGAGAGTGGAAGGGAGATCTCTGAGTCTGAAGCCATTGGGGTTTACTTAGTGAGTTCCTATACAGACACCAAAATCAAACAATATTGCTGAGGCCAATAAATGCATGCTGAAAGGAGCCTGATATAGCTCTGTTCCGAGAGGCTCTTCCAGGTCATGATAAATACAGAATCAGATTATCACAGCCAACCACTGAACATAGGACTTAGAGAAAGGATTGAAGAAGTTGAAAAAGTTTGCAACCCCATTAGAAAAACAATACCAACCAACCAGAGCTCCCAGAGAATAAACTTCTATGTAAAGAGTAAAAATGGAAAGACCCATGACCCCAACTGCATATGTAACAGAGGATGGCCTTGTTGGGCATCAGTGAGAAGAGAAGCCCTTGTTCCTCCCAAGGCTCTATGTTCCAGTGTAGAGAAATGTCAGTGCAAGGAGGCAGGAGGTGGTCAGTGGGTAGGGGGGCACCCCATAAAATCAGGGGGAAGGGTAATGGAATGGGAGTTTTATGGAAGGGAAGCTGTGAAATGGGATAATATTTGAAGTGTAAATAAAATATATCTGATAAAAAAGAAAAGTAAAGAGTTCCTAAACAAGCAGGGCTACACAGAGGGACCTTGTCTAATAAAACAAAAATATTAAACAATAAAGCAATAACAACAGCAACAAAATAATAACCCCCTACCAATCTAAGAAATCAACATTATTCAGTATAAAATGACCATCAAAATTTTTCCAAAATTTTTACAAATTGCACTTGAACTAGGTTTTTTTATAGTTTTAATCTTCAAAATGAGCAATCATTTATGTATACTTGAGTAATTTAAATTTAGAGAGTATGTATTCTAAAATCTGTAATATGTTTTGTATAAGTATCAGAATAGAATCATTTAGTTGTCACTAGGCCTTTTCATGTTTGACACTTTGGCTTTTAGATTTGAAAAGAATCACCATCTGTCCTTTCAATGTTACAATCATTTTTAGAGTTACTGTAATCAATGTAAATATCATGTTTTTTTCAAATCAGTTCTGAGCCTAATGTTTGCGTTGTGAAATACATGTATTGTATGTATTCTGTATAATCACATTGTACTGAAACGTTAGCATGCTTGATAAGAGCAATAGTATGTATTGAGTACCTTATTGGTAGCCTGATTACTTAATCTTTTTACAAGAATGGTTTACATTTTTTATAAATATTTAAAGTTGCCTTTATTAATGGTCACAAAGTTGCAGTTAGAAAGGATGGGCAGGGAAATTTTAGTCTTGAGTGTCTTTGATAGAAACTTGAGACTAAGATTTGGTTTTGGATTTTTTTTTTTCTCATTAAATTACTTTACTTAAGTTTCATGAAAAAAAATAGTTCTAATGACTGTCGACTATTTAGAGTTCTTTGAATGGTAGAATATATACTTTGATGCCAATCCATTATAGTAAACAACAAATTCAAATCTACTGTTTTTAAGAAAGTTCACTTCCACCATAAAATTTAGCCTTCTAGGCTTTATGTTCAAGTATTCTTCCATTTTATTTTCTGTGTTCGTTGTTTGTAACTCACCTAAAGGCCATTTGATCTTCTTCTTTAAAAATTATTATTATTATTATTATTATTATTATTATTATTATTATTATTATTAATAATTATTTGGCTTTTGTTTTTCTTGAACTTCATATAGTCTGTAAGTTGTTTCTGGAGCTTTCAGAGCTTTCTAGGTTACTATACAATTATCAGTGACTGAATATTATGTCTGTACTTTTGTGACTGGGCTATCTTACTCAGGATGATATTTTTTAGATGTATCCATTTTCTTTAGAATTTCATAAAGATATTGTTACTGATAGCTGAGTAGTACCCCATTGGGTAAATATACCACAATTTTTGTATCCATTCATCTTCTGAAGGACATTTGGGTTCTTTCCAGCTTCTGGCTATTATAAATAGGGCTGCTATGAACATTGTGGTGCATGTGTCTTTCTTGTATGTTGGAGTGTCTCTGGGGTATATGCCCAAAAGTACTATGTCCATTTTTCTGAGGAACCACCAGACTGATTTCCAAAGTGGTTGTAAGAGTTTACAACCATACCAAGAGTGGAGAAGTGATCCTCTTTCTCTGCATCTTCACCAACAACTGATGTCATCTGAATTTTTGATCTTAAGCTTTCTGACAGGTGTGAGGTCAAATCTCAGGGTTGTTTTGATTTGCATTTCCCTAATGGCTAAAGATGTCAAGCACTTACTTAAATGCTTCTCAACCATTTGATATTCCTCAGCTGAAAACTTTTTGTTTGCCTATGTAACCAATTTTTTAATAGGGTTGTTTGATTCCTTGGTGTTTAACTTGAGTTATTTGTATACCTTGGATATTACATCTCTATCAAATGTGGAATTGGTAAAGATTGTTTCACAATCTGTTGGCTGCTGTTTTGTTTTCCTAATAGTATTCTTAGCTATAAATAAACTTTGCAATCTCATTAAGTCCCATTTGTCTATATTTATCAGTAGAGCATGAGCCATTGGTCTTCTATTCAGGAAATTTTCTCCTGTGCCTATGTGTTCTAAGGTTTTCCTTAATTACTCGTCTAATACTTTCAGTGTACCTGGTTTAATGTGGAGATCTTTTATCCACTTGCACTTGAGCTCTGTACAAGGAGACAAGAAAGGTTCTATTTTCCTTCTTCTGCATGGTGAGTGCCAGTTGGACCAACACCATTTGTTGAGTGACCATATAAGTGAGGGCTTATTTCTGAATCTTATATTCTATTCCATTGATCCACGTGCCTATCTCTGTACCATTACTATGCAGTTTTTAAAACAACAGCCTTGTAATATAGCTTGAGGTCAGAGATGGTGATTCCCGCAGATATTTTCTTGTTGTTGAGGATGGGTTTCACTATTCTAGGTTCTTTGTTATTCCACATTAAAGTGCACACTGCTCTTTCCAACTCTATGAAGAACTGGGCTGGAATTTTGATGCAGATTTCATTGGATCTGTAGATTGCTTTTGTTAAGATGGCCAGTTTTACAATGTTGATCCTTCTGATACATGAGCATGGGAGATCTTTCCATTTTCTGAGATCTTCCTCCATTTCCTTCTTTAGATACTTGAAGTTGTTGTCATACAGGTCCTTCATTTACTTAGAGTCACTCCAAAGTATTTCATGTTGTTTGTGACTATTGTGAAGGGTATCTTTTCCCTAATTTCTTTTTCTGCATGTTTGTTCTTTGAGTAGAGGAAGGTTACTGCTTTGTTTCAGTAAATATTATATCCAGCCACTTTGCTGAACTAGTTTATCAGCTGTACAAGTTTTCTTGTGGAATTTTATGGTCACTTACAAACACTATCATGTTTTTACTTTTTATAGTGATGTATTTACTCTTTCCTTTCTTATTTGTATCCCATTGATTTCCATTTGTTGTCTAAAAGTTCTGGCCAGACTTCTAGTACTATGTTGAATAGGTAGGGGGAGAGTGAATAGCCTTGTCTATTCCCTGATTTTAGTGGGATTGCTTCAAGTTTCTCACTGTTAAGTTGGTTATTTGTTTGCTGTATATTGCTTTTATTATGTTTATGTATGTTAATTATGTTTAGGTCTTTTTCTTTCATAAACTTTTAACATAAAGGGTTGTTTAATTTTGTCATTTGTTTTCTCAGCATCTAGTAAGATGACCATGTGGTTTTTTTTTCTTTGAATTTGTTTATATGATGGATTATGTTGATAGATTTCCATATATTAAACCATCCCTGAATCCCAGGGATGAAGCCTTCTTGATCATGGTGAATGATCGTTTTGATGTGTCCTTGGATTTGGATTGCAAGGATTTTGTTGAGTATTTTTTCATCAGTGTTCATAAGTGAGAGTGGTTTGAGGTTCTCTTTCCTTGTAGGTCCTTGTGTGGTTTAGGAATGAGGGCTATTGTGGCCTCAAAAAAACAGGTAGTGTTTCTTCTGACTCTATCTTGTGGAATAATTTGGAGAGTATTGGTATTAGGTCTTCAATAAATATCTGATAGAATTCTGCACTGAACCCATCTGTACCTGGCCTTTTTTTTGGGGGGGGGTGGTTGGTAGGGTTTTGATGACTGCTTCTATTTCTTTATGTGTTATGGCATTATTCAGATGATTTACCTGGTCCTGCTTTAACTTTAGTATCTGGTATCTGTCTAGTAATTCATCCATTTCCTCCAGATTTTCCAGCTTGGTTGAGTATAGGCTTTGGTGGTATGATCTGATGATTTCGTGAATTTCCTCAGTTTCAGCTGTTATGTCTCCACTTTCCTTTCTGATTTTGTTAATTTATGTAGTCTCCCTTTGCCTTCTAGTTAGTCTGGCTAAGGGTTTATTAATCTTGTTAATTTTCTCAAAGAACCAGTTGTTGGTTTTGTTGAATCTTTGAATGGTTCTTTTTGTTTCTATTTTGGTCAATTTCTGCTCTGAGTTTGATTATTTCTTGCTGTGCTGTCTACTCTTCTTGTGTATGTGCTTCCTTTCATTCTAGAGCTTTCAACTGTTCTGTCAAGTTGCTAGTGTATGCCCTTTCGAGTTTCTTTTTGGAAACACTCATAACCATGTGTTTTCCTCTCAGTTTTGGTGCATTCAATTTGGAGTTTTGTAGTTTTCTCTTATGCTCATGGTCATCTCATTCTTGATGGTAGGAAAGTTTTCTTCTATAATATTGTTGAAGATATTTACTCTGCCTCTTGTTGATATTCTTTGCCCTCTTCTATTCCTAGTTTTCTTAGGTGTGGTCTTGTCATTGTGTTCTGGATCTCATGGACATTTTGGGTTAGGAGCTTTTTGGCTTTTGCATCTTCTCTGACTGTTCTATGTTTTTTATGTTGTCTTCGGCCCCTGAGATTCTCTCTTCCATCTCTTGTAGTCTGTTGGGGATGCTTGCATCTGTGACTTTTGATTTATTTTTTAGGTTTTCTAACTCCAAGGTTGTCTCTTTTAGTGTTTTCTTTACTGTTTCCATTTCCATATTAAATTCTTTCTTCCATTTCTTCGTCTCTATGGTTCTGTTCGCCTCTAGTTCTTTGATTTCTTTGAGTATTTTTCTTGTTTCCTCTTTAAAAGGTTCTATTTCTTTATGATTTTCCTCCAGTTCCTGTTTAAGTATCTCTATCATCATCTTGAGGTATGATTTTGGGTCTGAGTCTTCTTTTTCTGGAGTGTTTGACATTCTGCTGTGATGGGAGAGCTGGTTTCTGGTGTTGTCAGATTGTCTTGGCTTCCCTGGGGTAAGTTCTTTTGCTTTCCCCTTGCCATCTTGTTGTCTGTGATTATATGTGGTCTTGTTGTCATTGATTGGTTCCTGTCTCTCCCATGTAACTGGCCTGTGTCTATGGATCTGTGCTGTTCCTGGTAGCAGATGGCCTGAAAGCCTGTTCTGCATGCAAGGGCCCTCTGGGTGAAAACCAGTTCCCTACAGCAGAGTTCCTGTTCCCCTGAACCAATGGGGGTGCTTTCTTTGAGCTAGAACCAGACTTCTCTGAGCCATGTGTACTTGCACTGCAGTCTCACCAGGCCTGTGTCCTTGGATCCCATTTGATCTTCTTTAGGAAGAATCAAACCAAGCCATGCATATTTTATTGTCCTATATAATCATGCTACTTAATACCATTCACTAAACTGTAGACACCTGAGGCAATCTCGTTTAGTTTAACAATTTGAAACCATCTGATAAATCTGCTCCTCTATTTAGTAAATGAACTACATTTTTAAAATCCATTCTTCCTTTTGAAAGGGATCTTGGTTGTTTCCAGGTTCTGGATATCACAAAATAAGACTACAAAGAACACAGTGATTCCACTATATATACTCCGTATATTATGTAGTCAATTTGTTCTATGATATTTGTCCTTTGCCTTACAAAGGCTTCTTTGTTTCATGAGGTCACATTTATCAATTCTTGATCTTCATGCCTGAGCCATTTTGCTTTCTTTCTTCTTTTCTTACAACATCATTTTTGTCTTTCTAAATTGTGTGACAAATAAAAAACCCAACTCTTTGATGTGATTCTTAAATCTTCAATCATCAGCCTATAAGCCACTCACAATATACCTATCTTCATTATTCTTATCAGAGGAACTTTTGTCTTTCTCTTTCGAGTATCCTCACTCTAATTTCTGACATGTTTCCTGTACTGAACTTCTAAACATCCTTAACAAAACAAGTCTGTATAAAACCATGTGTCTCCCAGTGGGGGACAGAGGAGGAAACATTCTGAAAGTTTCTGTTCATAGAATACATAACTGTGTCAGAGCTGATTTACCACTGTTAAATTTATTAAGCCACAAAGCAAGGTGAATATATGGGCTGGTACAGGGCTCCTGGCCCATTTATAAAAAGGACTGCCTTCTTTGGCCTCAAAGGGAAAGAATGCAACTAACCCTGTACAAACTTGTTGCACCAGAAAAAGGGAGTGTTGGGAATGAGGTGGGGTTGGTTAGATGGGTGGTTGGAAAAACTACCTTTCAGAAACAAAGGGTAGTGGGGACTGGGATGGATGACAATATTTAGAAAGTAAATAAATGCAATAATTTAATAGAAATAGAAATCTATCATTTTATAATGTAAACTCTTTGAAAATATCCTAACTCTTAATCATTTTTATCTTCTTATGAGACTTGTCCATGTTCTCTTTGAACATGGAAAGCTTTGGTTAAGTGCTGGCTGTTTTTCTCTGAAAGAAAAATCTTGTCTTCCTAAAACTTTATAGATGACTATAAATAAATCAGTAAGTTGCAATGTCTCTAAACAAGGAAGTGCAAGAATAAATTAGCTTTCTTATCTTTTTTAGGAAGTAAATCATATCCAATTTTAGACTTTCAGTGTGATATCTATATTCAAAATTTTTAAAGATAATCTTCCTGTTGAAAAAGTTTATTCCTTCTTGTGAAAGTTGAAGAACTTTTACCTTTTTGGGAAACTGCAAGAAATTAAAATATAGCAATTTAGAACAAAACTATACTTTTCATTAATAAGATTTTTATTATATTGTTAGCTTATTAGTGTCTATAAATCATTGCTGTATGAGACCATTTATCTTTTGATAAGTTGGTAGTTTTCGTCATGAGTTGCATTACCACATTTCCTGTTAAAAATCTGCAGTGTAAAATGGTCCTCCTATTGTTCCAAAGGCTCTGTCATTTCATTATACCTTCCACAATGTAGAAATTTATTGTTGTTCATTCCCTTTATTTGTCAAATATGTTAAATGTTTGGAAGGATCATGTGATAATAATAAGAAGATGGAAAGGTTTAATCTAAAATACATTTTGCTGGTAGATGTAATCTCATTATCCAGTTAGAGTCTATTTCCCATATTGGTATAGTTGTGTTAACATCCTAATTGTACTATGTAACCTCAGCTTATTCAATAACTTCACTTCTGAGAGAGTTCAGATCTGTTACATATACCTTGTTACAGTGTTTTATTAAGCAGGGAAGTCAAAAGCTGTCCTTACTGCTGAGCCAGGTATAGAAACTTTTGCTCAGAAAACTAGAGTTAAAAATAAAGTGGAACTCATTTTACAGACAATACTAAAGAAAATATAACCAAATCATAAGGAATTAGGAAGTTTTCATGCATGTCCACTGTTATGGATTTACAAAGAGGCCTTTAATTGAGAATCAGAAGGTTTCAGTTTTAAAATAATTGAATTGCAAACTGAGCTATATAAACTAGAGTCTAAGGGGGAAACTGACAACAGTGTTCTTGGCTATTAGAGGTATTGATTTGTTATATTTATGGAAAATTTGAGTGTAATGTCTTAAAAGGCTTAAAGGATTAGACTCAGGATAGGAAAAACATTCCCCAAATACCAGTTTTTTTCCTCAATTTAGTGAGACAGGGATAGCAATGAGCATTCCACCTGAGTTGTTTAAACACTTTAGTATGAACTCAAGAAGCTGGTGGAGATGGTTCTAGCTCCTAAGTGTTTGACTGAAGAGGTTGAATTTGGATAAAGTGGAACCTGTGTCTATCCGTCACATACCACAGAAGGGAAAATTCTCAGGGTGGTACTTTGAGAAGTTCATCCCATGTACAGTTTCTATTGTTACAAAATCAATTTACAAATGTATCTTTAAGAGAAAGAATCTATACCAGCTTAAAGTCTGTCCTGGAGGAGAAGACATGGTAGCAAAAAGAAAAGTTTGACAGCAGGAGCAAAAAGATGGCTGGCAACATAAACTCTAATTTATTCTAGATTTAGTCAATTAATAATTTATTAACCATCACAAAATATAGCAAAGAATTTAAACAAAGTAAAAAAGCATCAAATTGAATTACATATACATTCATAGTCATAAAATACTGTTTATACTTTCAGAATGATTCTATTTTTCATGATATTGTTGATAAACCCTTGCCACACCAACTACATGTCTCCTTAAATCCATTGAAAGTTGATTATCTTGCTTTAAGAAGTAAGTTATATACGAAAACAGTAGAGGTCTAAGCACGTATTGAACTTGCAAGGTGAGTGATAGGGGAAACTTTCCTCACTTTGAGTATACCTCCACAAACCATCCCAAATTTAACTACCAGATAATCTATTTTAATGCTAGTGAACAAAGAGGCCACAGATTTACACTTGCAAACCCAGTGCTAGAAACACACACACACACACACACACACACACACAGAGAGAGAGAGAGAGAGAGAGAGAGAGAGAGAGAGAGAGAGAGAGAGAGAGAGAGAGAGAGAGCAAGGAAAAATATCTATCTATATTTTTAAAACACTTCATGTTTTTCCACTTAGATAGATTGATGGTTCAAATCTCTCCATTGACTTGTAAATTTCAGATTACCTAAGCGTGTATACATATTTTCATAATCAATTTCCTACTTATGATACAAGGGTCATTATGGCTTTGTTTGTCCTACTAATACTATTTCATAATTGCATTCCCAGTCTCCACTATGATGTGCTACCCCTTTATCCAAAGACTTTGTTAATTGCTCACTGATAATTTTTTCAAACCTACTGTCTTCCATTTGTATTGAAATTCAACTGGAGGCTGTACAAGGACAGGACTTTTGCACATCTACTTCAAATATTTAATGAGTATTATATAGATATAACAAAATGATTGGACTACTAGTAGACACATATTCGATTCATATTTTATTAATTTTAGTGGTAATGATAAAAGATGAATCATTTTGAATTGCAAAATTCTGTAGTGATACATAAGTTTATGTGTATTAAATTCCCTAAAGACAAAATTTCAATCAGAAATAACATCTTTACAGTTTTGTGGGTATCTTTATAACAAAAGGCTTGATTTATAAGTTCTTAAATTTTATGTAAGTAACTTCTTTCAAGTAAAAATGGTGTAAAGTTTTGCATGCCTTGAGAATTACAAAGCTGCCTCTCATCAGATACTTGAGAAGGTGACAAGATAAGACACAGCTTGCTGTGAAATTCTGGAAGTAAGGCAAGCAGACACTGAAGAAAGTACTAAGCTGCTTGAATATTTTGGGCAATATTTCAATATCAGAATTTGATGTGCTAAAAAAAAGACACGGGCAAATAAGAAAGAGAGGTATTGCATGGGGGAATTGAAATACTAATTCTAGAAATGCATTCATAAGTAATATGCATTTAGTAAGATGCAGTGAATATGCTCAGGAGGCCAAAAATTTACATTAGAAAAATGTACAAAGGAACATGAGCAGGAATACTATTGGCTTGATTTCAACATAAACGAGGGATGGTACAAGGTAGAGTAGTAATAGGAAAAGAAAATAGTACCTGCACAGCAAATCTGGGCTCCCAATTTTATTTTATTTTAATTTTTTATCCAACTTGAAAATAACTGACCTTTTACTATTTATTCTTCTGGATATTCTTTGTATTTACATTTCAGATGCTATTCCCTTTCCACCAATGCCTTTTAAATGTAGCATGGTAAGCGAGAGGTTTGGCTTAAAGAGAAACCTTCAGAACTCCATGATGTTAAAGAACTCAAAATTCAATTGTTCCTATGTTTTTGAAAGCATTCATGCTAAACTTTTATGTATTATGTACAATCCTTATTTTTTCAATAGTCTTCTAAATAAATAAATATTAAATGTATTTTAAATAACAATAACAATAACAAAACTATTAATGAAGTTGCCTCAATTGTTCAAATGCAGAGAGATAATGGCTTTGAGATGAGTAAAAGACATCAGGTCATGTGTAATGCGAGACCTACGCCAAAGGTTCAGAGAGAGTTGCAAATAAAGGTTGAAGGAATGTAAGGATAGGAGAAAGGGGGCTTCTATTTTTAAACAGTATCTTTTATGCATGCCATGAAATATGAACAATGTTTAGCTAAAAGGTTTTGTTTACATATATATGTGGATAGACTCACTCATAGATGAAGAGCTACAGGCACCCATCAGCTGCTGAGTGAGGGAGTATCTATTTTCTCCTGATTGATTATACAAACCCAGTAATCAATCAATTGATTATATAATCCCTGCACATATAGACCTATGAACAGCAGTAAGTAAATTCAGAATGTGTGCATAAATGCGTGTGTATGTGTGTGTATATGTTTGTGTGTGTGTGTGTGTGTGTGTGTGTGTGTGTGTGTGTAACAAAAATCATCAGAAAAAAGATAATGTATTTGAATGTGGTAGGAGATATGGGAGAATTTGGAGGGGATATATAAAAAGATATGTATAACGCATATGCATGGTTTAATTTTTTTTAAACTTCAAAATGAAATTAGAAAATTTCGTTATTTTATTAAGATAAAATTATACCCCCATTTTAATGTTCAGAATAGTTTAAAATTAACCCTTTATTATAAATATTATTAATCATTATTATTTGGGATGCATTCTATTAATTACAGATGTGTGTGCATATGTATGTGTGTACATTTGTAAGCATTAAGGTATATATAAACATGCACATACAGATTAATTTATACAAATATACACATCAAGATGATAATTTTAGTAATAAGCACTGTTTTAACATGTACTGAAAAAATGAAGAATTATGAAATAAAACTGTATTTTTAGATGAACCCAATCACTAAAACTTGATGAATGTTTTTATTAAAATTGCTTATAAAAAAGCTAAAATGCAATAATTTCAGCATTAAAAACAGGTCCAACACAATTTCCAGTAGGGAGCAATATAATGCTAAAAGGAAGTTCATGTTTAAATGTCTCTGATTCACTTATGTAAGCACGTTTTTAACTGTCAGCTACTTGTTCCATTACCACATAGGCATGTGTGTGAAACTATAGTTGCAACTAACATGGCAATCACAACACCACAGTCCAATATGCTATGAAGCTTGATATTATCCAAGCAGTCTCTCTCCTAGAAGTAGCTTTTGCTTTTTATTACTAAGACAATCCTCTCAGTGGTTGTATCTTTATTTTTTATCTAGTTTGGAATAAGGCAAAATAGCTATGTCATGCTCCAATGATACTTATCATTTCATAGTAACGTAGTTGTTGAAAAACTTTTAGATTTTATTTTCTAGTGATGAACACATTAACAAGGTAATAATGAGTATTCAGAAAGAAAATTGATAGCTATAAATAATGTCAATAATCATAGTTTAGAGGTGTACAATAAACAGTTAAAATATTTTGAAAATGGACACATTAAGTTTTTGTATAATCTATGGCATAATATATTTGTTGGATAATGGCAAAGGACCAAAGAAAGAAAGACCATTATAAAGAGAAAAAGATACATAAATAAAATTAGGACTAGATGTGATATAATTTTCTTTCTCGTGAGAAATTGAACTACACTAAAGTTTTAAGCCTGCAGCTGGTTTTGTAGGTATGAGGGGAAAGAGTAGAATATATCAGTTTAAGATGATGTTTATCATAATGTTGGGTTAATTAATTAATTAATTGTTCCTGAAGGCAGGTTTCCTTCATGTCCTATTATTTTTGTTTTTTTTTTTTTTTTAGTTTTCTTTACAATTTTTTATTAAACAACTTTATTAAAAACAGAGATAAATGTACAGATTTTAAAAGCAGTTTTGCATAAAAGTATATGAAAATATTTTTGTCAGTACTTAATTTTTTTAAGGTTTCATAGTATGCATTAAAATCTTACTAGTTACAATGAGCATAAAGTACATGTAAAATAAGTTATAACCTGGAAATAATCAAAGTTTTCTGGGTGTGTAAAGATTAAACATAATGATTTTTCATATATTTTTGGTTTTTGTTTTTCTGAACTTCATATAGTCTGTGAGTTGTTTCTGGGGTGTTCAGAACTTTTTGGGTTAATATCCCATTATCAGTGACTACATATTATGTCTGTTCTTTTGTGACTGGGTTATCTCACTCAGGATGATATTCTCTAGATGCAGCCATTTTCTTAGAAATTTCATAAAGTCATTGTTTCTCATAGCTGAGTAGTACTTTATAGTGTAAATATACTATGATTTTTGTATCATCTACTGAAGGACATCTGGGTTCTTTCCAGCTTCTGGCTATTATAAATAGGGCTGCAATGAACATTGTGGTGCATGTGTCTTTGCTGTATGTTGGAGCATCTCTGGGGTATATGCCCAGAAGTGAAATAACTGGGTCTTCAGGTAGTACTAAGTCCATTTTTCTGAGGAATCACTAGACTGATTTCCAGAGTAGTTCTACCAGTTTACAACACCACCAACAGTGGAGAAGTGATCCTCTTTCTCTGCATCCTCACCAGCATCTGCTGTCATCTGAATTTTTGATCTTAACCATTTTAACTGGCATGAGGTGGAATGTCAGGGTTGTTTTGATTTGCATTTCTCTGATGGCTAAGGATGTTGAGCACTTCCTTAGATGCTTCCCAGTCATTCTATGTTCCTCAATTGAGAACTTTTCTTTAGCTCTATACCCCATTTGTAATGGGATTGTTTAATTCTCTAGTGTCTAACTTCTTGAGTTCTTTGTATATATTGGATAATAGACCTCTATCAGATGTGAGGTTGGTAAAGATCTTTCCCAATCTGTTGGATGCCATTTTGTTTTCTTGACAATGTCCTTAACCTTACAGAAACTTTGAAATCTCATTATGTCCCATTTGTTGATATTTGACCTTAGAGCAGGAGCCATTGGTGTTCTGTCCAGGAAATTTTGTCCCGTGCCTATGTGTTCTAAGGTTTTCTCTAATTTCTCTTCTAATAGTTTCAGTGTACCTGGTTTAAAGTGGAGATCTTTGATATACTTCCACTTGCAGTGCTCCCAATTTTAAACAAAACATATTTCTGTAGCACTTACACAACTGGGTGGCTTTAATAACCTGAATCTAATATTAATTTAGAGATGCTAAGTAGCTCAATGTACTTGTTGATTTATTGTGATGCATTCCTTTAAAAATTATACTATTTGGGGTGCTTCTTACCATTAAAACATAATTACTGCTATTGTTCAATATACTCAATAAAAAGTATAGTATCCAAAACTTCACTCTACCTGTATTCACAGCAATGAACAGTATATTAGTACTTTCATGGGGCTAGAAGTTTTCTATACTCCCGAACACAAATGCCATTGAATGTAATATAATATCTAGCATAATGAAAAACCCAACAAATGTAACAAGTCTGTCTAGGCCTGTTTCCTCCGGTACTAATGGGGGAAGAAGGCACATAACATTTCATTCCTATTTAAGAGTAAGGGAAGTGGCTTGCTTATTTATAGCAAAAAACTGCTTTAACAGTAGCACTTAAAATATATTGCCTGCCATTCTTAATATCTTTTGTGTCACAAGGGACTTATAAAATCAGGAAAAAAATAAGCACAAAAAGTGACACAGCTTTATTAAATTCTCTTTTGAGAATGATGCTAAGAATTCTGTCACTCACAGCTAATTTGGAGAAAGAAACATTATTTGCACAAGAAAATAAAAATATGACAAACAAGAAATAAAACTTTGTAATTTGTTTGTTTTCCACTATAAAATCAAACTTCTAGTGTATAACATATTCTCTCATCTCTGTATATACCAACAGATAGACTGACACCAAGTAATCAATGGCATTCAGATACAATCTACCATGTTTGGGAAGAGTTTTATGAGTAAACCTTTCTGAATTTCTGTCTTCCTCCTTATTATGAGTAATCAGACATGAGTGGATACATACTTTTGTCATCTTTCAATGTTTCAGCTGAGTTTACTTTATGTTTGGATGTCCTATCCTCAACATTTCCTTGCACAAACAATTGATACAATTAAAGTGTGACCTGACTGAACAGAGAAAACACACACACACACACACACACACACACACACACATTTTTTGAATTGCTTTATAATTCACATTTTTAAAGAAATATAGTCCAAATAAATTACTTGCTATATCATTCTGAGTGAGATAAGCCAGTCAAAAAAGAACAGACATAATATGCACTCACTGATAATGGGATACTAACCCCAGAAAGCTCTGAACACTCCAGAAACAACTCACAGATTGTGTGAAGCTCAAGAAAAAGAAAGAAAGAAAGAAAGAAAGAAAGAAAGAAAGAAAGAAAGAAAAGAAAAAATCATCATGCTCAATCCTTACACACCAGGAAAACGTTGACTAATTCTGGGTTACATCCTGTTTTACATGTACTTTATGCTCATTGTAACTAGTAAGACCTTAATGCACACTATCAAACCTTTGAAAAAAAAGCTAAACATTGACAAAATGTATTCATATACTTTTATGCAAAAATCCTTAAAATTTGTACATGTATTTTTGTTTTTTAAAATAAAGTTGTTAAAAAAAGAAGAAAACAAAAAAAATGCAGTTGGTTATTATTCTCTACATTTCTCTCTGTCGTGGTCTCTCTCTCTCTCTCTCTCTCTCTCTCTCTCTCTCTCTCTCTGTCTCTCTCTCTCTCTCTCTCTCTCTCTCTTTCTCTCTCTCCCTCTCTTGGTGGGGAGGTCCATTCATTTTATATTTTTTAATGTCTCTATACATGTGGGTTTACTTTCATGTAGAAGGCTCTGGTTAAAGATGGGTGCTTCCCTTTATTTTTTATTTTTTTTGGTGTTTTTATTATAATGATAGGTAAGCAAGCTTAAATGCAACTTAGTCATGTAATATTTTATTTCACTTTATAAATTACTCTCTATCATCAAATAATGACATGGGGAGAAACCTAGAGGAAGGAACTGAACCGGAAGTCATGAAGATATGGCAGTTTCATTATTGTCTTGACTTATATGGCTTGCTGAATGTTTTTAAGTCTCTTATTCTGAAGATGCTTTGTCTGTAGGATAGCTTCTTAACATCCAAGGAAATTTTTGACCCACCAAAGAATGAAAAGACATAAAATCATTGACATAAAAAGAGATTTTTAAAAAGTTAATACAGGGTATCTAACAATTGAGAAAAAAATTTCTAGCAACTTATTAATATGAAACTCATTTTTATGATAATTTAGGTTAATTATATTTTATCTTGTTACTATGAGTTTTTAAAATAGTAAGACAACATCAACATGTGATACTTGTAGCCAGTATAATTCCTAATATGCATGTGGACACACTAACTAGTAATAAGAGCCTCTCAGCAAACAAAAATGCTAGATACACCTGTAAGCACACCATAGCACAAATAATAGTGTCAGGTCTTGGAACCTCTTCTAGAGTTGGATCCTAGGTTGGGTTGGTCACTGGACCTCCCTTCTCTCAATATTTTCTCTGTGTTTGTTACTGCAGTTCTTTTAGAAAGCAAAAATTTTGAGTCAGTTTTTATGACTATGGAATGGCAATCCCATCTCTCCTCTTGATGCTCTGTATTTCTAATAGAGGTGGGCTCTGTACCTCTGCACGATTCTTCTCCCTACTGTTGGGGAATGGTAATATCTTGAGATGTTTTTTCTGGTAAATTTAATTTTTGTTCTGTGTGCTTACAGGGTTAACACATGAAGGCTATTGAACATTCTGCCTAAATGCTTTTGAAAGACAAAATTGAATATAAATTAGCCATTTAAAAATATTTTCCCATGGGGTTGTAAACCCTTTCAGCTTTTTCAATCTTTTCTCTAGCTTCTTCATTGGGGACCCTGTGTTCAGTATGATGGTTAGCCGCAAGCATCCTCAACTGTGTCTGTATGACTCTGGCAGGGCCCTTGAGGAGGCATCCATATCTGTTTCCTTTCAGTAAGCACTTTGGCATCAGCAATAGTGTTTGGGTTTGGTGGCTGCATATAGGATAGATCCCCAGGTGAGTCAGTCTCTGAATCATTGTTTCTTCAATCTCTGATCCTCTATTTGTCCCTATAGCTCCTCCTGTGAGGGTTTTGTTCTCCCTTCTAAGAAAGAGTGAGGCATCCACATTTTGGCCTTCCTTCTTTTTGAGCTTCATAAGGTCTGTGGATTGTTTCTTGGTTACTCTAAGATTTTGGAGATAGTATCTATTTAACAGTGAGTACGTACCACGTGTGTTCTTTGGTGACTGGGTTACTACTCTCATGATGATTTCTTCTAGTTCCATCCACTTGCTTAGGAATTTCATAAGGTCACTGTTTCTAATAGCTAAGTAGTATTTCATCGTGTAAATGTACTACAATTTTTCTATCCATACCTCCATTGAAGGACATTTGGGTTCTTTCCAGCTCCTACCTATTATAAGTAAGGCTGCTATGAACATGGTGGGGCATGTGTCCTTGTTATATGTTGGAGCAAATTTTGTTTATATGCCCAAAAGTACTTTAGCTGGGTTTTCAACCAAACACTTATGAACTCACAGGGATTAAACCACCAACCCATGAGTATACATGGAGAGATCCAGGGTCCCAGTTGAATATGTAGCAGAGGATAGCTTTGTCTGGCATCAATGGTAGAAGAAGCCTTTGGTCCAATGTTGGTGAGTTTCTCCAGTGCATAGGAATGCCAACGCACTGAGTTGGAGAAGGTGGTTGGTATAAGGAGCACCTTCATTGAAACAAGAGGAGGGGAAGTAATAAGTGGATAGTAATGGGGGGGTAAAATGATAACATTTAAAATCTAAATACAGAGGAAGTCCAATAAAATATTTTTAATATTATTGTCATGTCTTTACCTGTGTTTTTCCCTTCAGATTCAACTGTTAAAAGTAAATATGTGATGCATATATGTATACAGTTTAAGCAATTGAATCATTTCTAGGTTACCTGGATTAACCATCATAAAATGTTAAATATAACCTTAAGAACACTGCATTAATTAATAAATTAAAACATTTATATTACTGATAATAGAAAAATAATTCACATTGGTTAGATATTGTTTCAGGATTATTTGAACATGGAAAAGAGATATGAAGGAAATTATAATTAGCAGGAAGGGAATCTCATTGTTGCTAGCAAAGAGATCAGATAACATATTTGTTTTGTTTTGATCAATACTAGAGCCCACAGATAAAATTTATAAGACTTTTATAAGACATGGTCAGTCAGATTAGAGGAAAATACAAAATTTAATGGAGCTCCAGGAATAAATCCCTGAAACTTTGTGGACTTTCTTTTAAAGTTTTTAACAGGGATTAAATGCTGGAGAAAATGACAAAAAACTCAGTGGTGGGGAGGGCATGACAAATCTCTTATTTGATAAAAACCAGAACATTTTCTTCTTACAATGAATGTGGTTTCTTATCTTTACAAACTCTCCTGCTTTCTACAGAAAATAAAACATGCATTGCTAAACATTTCATTGTTCATGTTATGTTGCAGTCTATATTTTACAGTTGATAAAATATTTTACATCAGATCTTCTGAATTATAATTTCCATTTATTTTCAACAGGAAAAGAAGTAAAATGATATGCTAAAGCACTAGTGTACCTAAAACCCAACCCCCTCAATTAGTGCTCTGATTGAAAGTAATAAATGGTTATGACACAAGGGTACAGAAAATGAAATTGTTTTCCATGTTTTAGTGTCAACAACAGCTTTTTATAAAACATTAAACCAGCAAATCCTCATAGTGAGTAACAACATGATCTAAGCCCAATCTATAATTATTTGATTGAATGAGACAAGTAAAAAATATGAGCTCTCCTGTAGATGTTCAGAAAAAGTCTTAATATTAATATTTAATTATATTCAGGCATAGATGTCAGCTTTAACCATTAACACTGCATATAAAACATGAAGGTATAAATTACCATCATGGTGTCTGGATGCTAATGTCAGTCTTAGTTATGAAACTCTATGAGAAATATTCTGCCTGTGAAGTCTTTTTTTATTTTCACATAACTAGTAAAGCTATTATTGATATACAATGTGTACTGAATACCAATAGCTTTGCCATCCTCTAGGGAGTTTTCTTAACAATGTGTTTAAGTTCTAATTTTAAATTTCCAAAAATATATATTAATCAGAATTTATTTTTCTCCATGACTTGAAACACAACAGTGAAATAACCAACTGAATCTGTGAACAACTCTTCTCATGAGTTTGAACATATCTCTATAAGCTTGTTAATCATTAACTATAAGGAAATAATCAGAATCATTTTAGTGGTCATTTATATACATTGTGACAAATAAGATGTTTTCCATTTGACTAAGAAAAATATGTTCAAATAACAAAAATTATTACTACCTGACATCTACTATTGTTCAATAATATATTTAATACATTATATAGTGTCACAATTGTAGATATATTAATGTCAAAATAATGGCAGTATCATTTAGTATGATTATACTATTATTATTTAGCATATCATGATTATATCTGAATATACACAGAAAATTTTCAGCCTTTGTAAAAAAATATAGATAGATAGATAGATAGATAGATAGATAGATAGATAGATAGAGATAGATAGATAATATTTTCCTACATTTTAATCAAACAAAAAATTCTAGCCTCCGACAATATTAGTGGATAGTAAACATAATTAGGCTTGTATAAACTACAGAATACCCACCTTGACTACAAGAAAGTTGAGAGAGCATTGTATCTTATATTGATATGGAAAGGAAAATGTATTTAGTTGAGATTCTGAAATATATATTTTGTAGCTTGATATGTAGGAGACACTGGAATGTGGAAAATGTAGTGCCTCTTCTGAAGAATATTTCCATTAATTCTGCATTGTACATCTGAAACTCTTGTTGTACATGTTAAATTACAAATACTTGGTTTCAGATTCAAAGAATTTCCTCCATTGCACCTGATTTAGTAGTTTTTGGAGAGCTTTAGAATTTGGCACTTATAATGAATTAGAATGTATGTGAGTAGATGGTAGAGATAACCACCTGATATTCTGTAATTCTAGCAGAGTATAAGAACTGTGCCAAAATTTTACCACCCAAATCCATGTCATCTAATGTTTGTGTCCAAGAACTGTTTGCTTCTGATGTACTTCTGAATCTTCCAATAAGTCTAGGTAGAATTGTTGGAAATGGGTAAAAAGTGAGCTTTTCAATGAAATGCCAATAGAAATTCTAGGTCATTGAAAAAAGAAAACAAAAGAAGGATGCTTCATTATATTAGCAGAGTAGTTACCACTCTTGCATATTCAACTGTGCTTTCTCCTATCTAATTTTAGTTTAGGGAAATTTAGTAACTACTGAAGAACAAATGTTTCCACTTCCTTTGAGAAAAAAGAATGTGAAGCCTAAATATTGATTGGTAATTTTAGGTTATAAGGTTGATTTCTCCAAACATTCACTGTATATGACCATGGCTATATATCATTTCATTGTGACAACAATAATTCAATGATGAAATAAATTCATCCATAGAGGAAATACATCAAACAGCACAGAATTTTAGGGTACCTAATTAAATATGTTTATAATGTTATGAAATCAGTCATGACATGTTGCTACCTACCACAAAGGCAGATGGTCCCTGGTCCTGAGTTCTTCAGTTGAAGTCCAGTATTCCTTTCATATAAACTAACCTAGGCCTATTTTCTCATGTTGTAATATAGTTGATGGGTAGAGAATACTGCTGAATCTATGTTAATGCTCTAGACTTGAGTGGCATACAGTCTTCCTTTTCTCCATAAGCTTTGGGCATGAATGAATTAGTGTCAGGTTAAGTTCTGTTTTTATGTTTGAGATTGAAAGGCATCCTAAATATCCAAGACACCAAAGAAAGTGACTGGCCTTCTCCAACCACATTTGTGTGTGTGATGTGTTGTGTGTGTGTGTTTGTGTGTGTGTGTGTGTGTGTGTGTTGTTTTTCTATCAATATTTCTTTCTCTCTCTCCCTCCTGTTTGGGGCAGTCTTAGAGATATAAAGAAGCCAAAAACACATCTATATAAAGTACATTTTCTTGACCTCGCTGGTCATTACATAGCTATCATATTCATTTCACCACCTGTCCACCTCTAAAGATATTGAGCAGGTCAATGATGAGCTAGATCCTGTCATGAAGATTTTTCTCCAACTGAAACTGATAGATTAATTATTTTTTATGATGAAATGAAGTTTTAGAACTCATATTCTTTGATCTTGAACCACACCATGGTTATTTTACAAGCTTTAAGTAGAAGATGTAAATTGTGCCTATTGGCACACAGCTTTATTCTCAGCACTCAGGAAGCAGATTTATGGAGATCTCTGAGTTTGTCTCCAGCCTGGTCTACAAAGTCAGACCAGAACAGCCATGCTTGGTTACATTTGAGAAAGAGAGAGAGAGAGAGAGAGAGAGAGAGAGAGAGAGAGAGAGAGAGAGAGAGAGAGAGAGTTCTAGTCTCTCTCATGGTTTGGTGTAGAAAGGAATTCTGCAGTCTATCAAAAGAGAAAAATAGACACACCCAGCCATAAATCTTTTACGTACACTCTGTTCTATCTACAATATTTGCTATACAAATGTTGGCATATAACTTATGGGAATAACCAACCAATATCTGATTTTAACTTATAGCCTGCTCCACAAAAAGGAACCAATTCCTGACATTGCTTGGGTAACCAAGAATCAGACTAGCGTAGCAGAAAAATGTGGTAAAAACCAAACAGTACTAGACTAAATAAATCAATAAAAAGATTCTTATTGTTACCTTATTCAGTGGTCACTTGGGTTTTTCTCTGACAGAAAATGGAAGTAGATAGATTTACACTGAGTTGTTATACTGGGAGGGTCTAAATGAGAAGTTGCCACCAAATACTTCCCCTTAGAGCTTGGGACCTTCTGTAGAAGTGTAGAATGTAAGAAGACTGATGGAATGGACAACAACAGGAGAAAATGGCCTTGTGATGCAACTAAACAAGGCATATGTGACCTCACAGATACTGAAGCAGCAGATAGGCCTACAATGATCTATAACAGGTCTTCAGTGGATATATTCTAACTCTTATCTTAGTATTTTTATGTGGCTCCTGAGTCCTATGGCTTTTCCTCTTATTACCTCAACATATCCAAGTTTTATATGATAAGTTTTGTTCTATCTTATGCTTAATTTTTTTCATAGTTATCTTTTAGAGTCATATTCTTTTTAAATAAGAGACAAAAAGGGTTATGTCAAGAGGGAAGGAGAATGGGGGATGGACAGGAAATAGTAGAAGTAGAGGAAATTATAATTCAGATATAATGTATGAGAAAAGAACCTATTTTAAATGAAAAAGTCAATTTCTTTTCAACAATAAAATTAAAAAGAAAAAATGCCCTGGTAAAAAAAATACATGTACTGTAATTATATTTTACAAATATCCTTCCATACTCAGGTTAAAACAGTTTCTTGCTACAGTTCAAACAAGAAGGATGCAACCAAACTATATGACTCTTTTGTAATAAAGTACTTAGTTCATTGAGACAGAAGATCATTTATTCATTACTATATTTTTTTTGAATTAGGTCAATGGAGAAAGAATGAATCATTACCATTTATATTTACTCTGCTGCCACAGAACACTCAAATTCTATTAGTTTGTCATCAGTAGTTAGATCAAGAAACGGAGCTGTCAATTTCACTTAAAGGGTACTAGAATGATATCATTATCATAGGTTCCAGTGCAATAAAGGGAGAGAATAAATGTAAGTACAGAAGGACTGACAACCCTCTAAGATGTCTCATTCACTCTGGGCCCTTGGTATCCATACCATTTTTACAACAGAGTCTCCCCATGCTTATTCAGGTATGAGGGTTAAGGAGGCATTTCAGTGATTTAATGGACATTCTTACACATGTTTCCTTCTTTAACTGTGAAATAGTCCTCATCTCTTGGTGACCAAGTCAGTTCCTTTGCCAAACTGACAACAGCAGTTTTTTGGATATGATGTTCTCAGATTCACTGATTCAACATCAAGCTCTTTTCTAAGTATCTGTCAAGTTTACTTAATCCCATCAATTAATATTAAGTTCTTTAAAACTTATTTTATTGGATACTCTCTGTATTTACATTTCAAATGTTATCTCCTTCCCCTATCCCCTAACCCTGTCAACTTGTCTCCATGAAGGTACTCCCTCTCCTAATCACTCTCTCTACCTCACTGCCTTGGCATTCCCTGACACTGAGAAAATATGCCTTCACTGGTTGAAAGGTCTTGTTTTCACATTTATGCCAGATGCAGATATCCTCTATTACATGTACAACTGGAGTCAAGGGTCTCTCCCTGTGTGTTTAATGGTTGGTGTTTTAGTCCATGGGAGTTATGAAGGTTATGGTTGGTTGATAATGTTGTTCTTCCCATAAGGTTTCTAACCTTTTCAGCTCTTTAAGTCCTTTCTCTAGCATCTTCATTGAGGTTGTCCCTGTGTCCAATTCCATGGTTAACTGCAAGCATCCTCAACTGTATATATATATATATATATATATATATATATATATATATATATATATGACTCTGGCAGAGCTTTCAAAGAGGTATTCATATCTAACTCCTGCCAGTAAGCATTTCTTAGCATCAGTAATAATAGTGCTTGGCCTCATTAGGGGTGAATGCCCAGGTGAGGAAGCCTCTGAATGATCTTTTATTCAATTCTTGTTCCTCTATTTGATCTTGTGTTTCCTTCCATGAGTGTTTTGTTTTACTTTCTAAGAAGGACTGAGACATCCCCATTTTGGCCTTTCCTTTTTTTTTTTTTTTTTTTTTTTTTTTTTTGAGCTTCATACAGTTTTTGAATTGTGTTTCGGTATTCAGAGCTTTCTGGAGCTAGCGTCTGCTTATCAGTGAATACATACTATGTGTTTTCTTTTGGTACTGAATTACCTTACTCAAAATGATAGTTTCTTCTAGTGTTAACATGTACTCTGCTAGAAATAACAGGCTATGAATCTGAAAGTCTTTCTTATAATCCGTAACTAATGTTGTCAAACTAGGTTTGTAGAAGGGGAAACTATAGATAACCAGTTTTATTTCTCCTGAACATACATTGTGTTGTCTTCATGCGTTAGTGTGTGAGGCTGCTCCCAGAAAAAACCTGAGCTGAGTCTGGGGACTGAGAACTAAGTCACTGTCTGGTATCATTTGATCTCACAGCAGAACACAAATTACAGAAATTCCTACCATTCCAAACTTTCCATTCTTGCTCAGTTGATTATTCTTTTCTTTCTTTTTTTGTGAGTAAAAACTAAATAAAATGACTTTCAAGGCCCTGCACTGGTATCATGAAATTTTTCAGAGTAAAACCTCCAGCATTTAGAAAGTAATGAAACAGTCTTTTTTTTTTTTTTTGTAGCGTCTCGCCCATCTTATCCAGTGCGATTTCTGTCCAAAGAAGCCATAAAGCACAACTGCCAAAACTTGATCATTTTCAACATGCACAGGAACTTTCCATAGACAGCATATATTTTGAGAAAATATTTCATAATGTCTAGAAATGAGATTAAATATTAAATATTTATACAACTCATCCAATTAGTGATAAGAAAATGGCACTTAAGAAATAGTACTTTAATTAGAATTAACAGAAATTGATCTACATTTTAAAAAGTATATTTAGGTAATTTTACTCAAATATACTGAAAATCTTCCTACCTTTAGGGAAATATGTATTCTACTGAAAGTGACATGCATTCTTCACAAGGAGATGGCCATATCCATAAATGTATAACAAGACAAGTTTCACAGTAGAAAGTCCTATTTGGCAACCACTATTTCTATGTCTCTGAAAAAAATATTTGATGTATTAATATTCCTTTATCTTAAGTAGATACAGTACTATCTACTCAGAGGGTCATCAAAATATTAAAAAGCATTGTAAAATAAAACACATAGGGCACTGTCTATTAAATATTAAGTACTTAATAATTATTATTATCATAAATTTCTCTATATCATTCTATCAAGAAATGCCCATTTAAAAATGAAATCATAGGAGGAGGTTATACAGAAGGTTAATTACTGAATTGCTTTTCTAACTATAAAGGGGTCCTTGAAATAAGTAGGCTGAGAGGAAAGATTGGGCAAGATCTGGAAATAAGGCTAGTATTTAATCACTCTTAAGATGTATAAGACATTATGCATACAACCTTTAATTTTTATTCCTAAGTCTATGGTAAGACCTTGGCCAGGTGTACAAGTTGCAGAACAGAAATTACAAATGTGTCCTATCTGACTACTGAAATTCAAGTTTCTCATGAGAATGAAGTCAGAAGAGAATGATAATGCAGTTTAAAATTAGTTGTGCTGGTACATTCAGATTCAGGAGAATTACTATACAATCTGGGCTACATCGAAATATGCTTTCTAAAGATGAAAAATCTAGCCCATGTAGTAATTAATGAAGATAAAATAAGTTATTATTAAATCAAATAACAATTATCTTTGACCAAAATAAAGTCCACCTACCATATTCAGCTCTGCTCAAATAAATATATTAATAGTCTAAAATAATTATTAATTACAAAGTGCATACTTCTAACATGGAATTCTTGGAGGTACACTTAATAAATTGGCCTTTAGAAAATACAAGTTACATGGGAGGGGCAGGTGCTTGGTCTGCTTGAGCCACATGAATGACAGAACTACTAGCTACAGTGACCTCCAGGCCATGAATGCTTTACATAGGCAGTGGGTTCCTGAAAGGCCTGCCAGCAAAATGGCTTTGCTGCCCAGCCCTTCCTTCATTCTAAGATTCTGATTGTACTTGACCTGGCTCTAAGTTCAGCAAGGGGTACTAGTCTTGATCTTTCCAGTCCAGAGACCCACCACCAGGTTGTCTATGAAAGTGTCCTCAGCTTCCCCAGATCTATGGGGACATCACTGCACCCCAGCCATTGGACTGGGCCAGGTTACATGCCTGCAGAAACATGGTCACAGAGATTATCTGTTTCATTTTGACCAGGAAGTACTTTCAGGACTTCTTCTCACCTTCAGCCTTGGCCATCACTTAGGGTTGGTCCTTGTGAGGTCATGATCCACCACCTGGATGTCTGCACTAGCTGTGAACTTCTGCCAAGCATCCCAGACCTCCTGGTCAATGGGGTCTTCAATGGACAACACAAATGAGGATGCCTCAGTCCAACATGGGAGAGAGAAGAAAGCAATCTCAAAGAAGAGCAGGAATCTTGGAAGGAAAGGGAATGAGGTGAGAGAGGAAAGCACAATCAGGAATTGGGTAGAGGAAAAGGGACAGCAGAAAGAATGGAAACAGGCAACCTCTGAATTTAGGAGGTTGGGAGAACCCTCCAGAATGTACCAAAGACCTGGGAGGCAAGAGACTCTCAGAACTTAAAGGGAGGGACCTTAGATGAAATGCCCTGCTGTGGGGAGAAGAAACTTGCACAGCCCACCTCCCGCAGAAAGACAGGAATATTATATGTTGTAAAACTTAATAAATTTCAAACAAAAATTTTAAAAAAATAAAAAAGAAAATACATCAAAATTACCTTAAATTGCCTTTCCAGTTACTTCAAAAATACAAGCATATTACCTAAAGTGATAAGAAAAGTTCTTTTCTAATATCAGGTATAAACATTTACCTAAGTTAATAATTTCATGAACTAATCCTAGTTTATGGTTTAAAATTTATGATGATGATATATATATATATATATATATATATATATATATATATAGAGAGAGAGAGAGAGAGAGAGAGAGAGAGAGAGAAAGAGAGAGAGAGAGAGAGGGAGACCTTTAAACGTATATGTGTGCCTTACAAGCATGTTTGTAAGCATATGAACATATGAGTCTAATGTTATTTTACCTTCATTTATGTCTGTATGTTACATTCTTGCCTGGTTCACTCAACAGCCATAAATTGACTTTGGATCCCCTAGAGCTAGACTTATAGATGTTCTAAGCTCTTACAAACTATAAAGAGTTCCTTGAGGAAATGAGCAGCCTGAGAGCTAGGAGTTAACATGATCTAGAAATAAAGTGAATATTTAATCACTCTTTTTTTATTAGTTTTATTTTTGCATTTTATTGGATATTTTATTTATTTACATTTCAAATCTTATCTCTTTCCCCTTTCCCCTCTCTCCAATTACTATCTCCCTTCTCCCATGTCTATGAAGTTGCTGCCCATCCACCCACCCACTTCCACCTCACCAACTTGGCATTTCTCTACACTGGAGAAAGGAACCTTCACAGAACCGATGGCTTCTCCTCCTATTGGTACCAGACAATGCTGTCCTCTATTACATATGCAGCTGGAGTCATGTGTCCCTCCATGTGTATAGCTTGATCAATGGTTTAGTCTCTGGGAGATCTGAGGGCTCTGATTGTTTGAGACTATTCTTCTTATGTGGTTGCAAACCCCTTCAGCTCCTTTACTCCTTTCTCTAACTCCTCTATTGGAATCCCCTTGCTCAGTCCAATGATTGGCTGCAAGCATCCTCATGTGTATCAGTAAGGCTCTGGCAAATGTCTCTTAGAAGACATCCACATCACAAGTAATACACCTAAAAGTTAATTTGTCTTTATATATCTCATACACATACAATTATAATAGGAAATCAGCTTCATTGGGTGTGGGAAACACACTAAGATACTCAGGTACCACATAGTGTTTTAAAGCCTGATTGGTTACAGTAAAAAAGAAAAGAAGATAATTTTTAGATTCAGAAGAGCATTCTTAGCCTAGGATGCACCCCTGCCCTGATTGGTAAGTGACTGATAATAGTTTTAAAAACTATTGTTTAATATTTTATATGTTTATATTTCAAATGTTGTTCCTCTTTCAGGTTCCACTCCAGGATCTTCTCACCCTACCCCATTCCCTTGGCTATAATTATGAAAGTACTCCCCACTGTTCCTATCCTCTTCCACCTCACCCCTTTACCATCCCCCTTCTGTGGAGAATCAAACTTCTACAGCACCAAGTTCATTCCCTCCCACTGAGCCCAGAACACCATTTCAAAGTTTCTGCTCTATTTTTGTCCCTGCATTTCTGTCATATGTACAGGAACAATTCTGGATCAAAAATTTTGAGATGGGTAAAAGTTTAGAAATATGATTTATTTGATGAAGTATATATTTTAACAGTGCTTTAATCTATGGCAATAATTCAAATTTCTTTCATTGGGACTCAGTCAAGTTTGAAAAGACAGCAGACTACAATTTCTGGGTATAAATTATTTCACTGTGGTCATTGAGGTACTAAACATTCTTGGAATATCCATAATACATTTTACAGATCTTTTCAAGTTACTATCCTAAGGGAATTAAAAGTGAAAATGAGGAAAGGAGACAGTCTTATAGAAAAATCTCACTTATAATTCTGAGTCTCTGACAACCTTTTATTGTGATATATTATTACAATATGTGAGTGCATCTATTCAGCCTCAAAGTGACTCTTAAATTTCAATAAAAGAAAAATTCATGTCATATGTTTACAGTGAGATTTATATAATAATAAACTTAGTTATAACTTAGTTGTTCCAATTACGAAGACTCTGATTAAATAACTTTGAATTTATAAAAGTGACTGTGAGTTAGAAATAAATGTCTTTCAAAATTTAATGAATGATTCGGTCATATATAATTTCAAATCATAAAAATAATAAAAATTTAAATCAAACTCAACCTTATCAAAATATAAAATTCATGGTTCTACTTTCATTTTTGTTCTTTAAATCAGTGTGGACATATTAGAATTCTAAGACTTTATTTGCACATGCTGACGCTAGCAATGAATTTCTCTTTCAACCACTACTGAAGACTCATACTCTTTGTTATTTCTTCTCTTACAAATTTATTTTTAAAAAAGAGGTATACATATTTAGATTTTAAAGGCATTTTGGCATAACACTATATGAATATTTTTGTCAGTACTTAATTATTTTAGAGGTTTGATAGCATGAATTGAAATCCCACTAGTTACTATAAGCATAAAGTACATGTAGGACAGAACATAACATGGAAACAGTTTTCATGGTGAGTATAGATTAAGTATAATGATCTTTGAATATCATAAATTGCCACAAGGCTATGATCTTAGTTCTTGAATTATTAATGATTTAAGGTCCAGGTGGAACACACTCTGAGAAGGTGCTAGGTAAATGATGTAATATTTATAGAGATCTTCAGAATTATTGAGTTTCTTAATAGAATGAATTATTGTAGAGTTAGAAATGTCAAATGGTTTTAATGAAGGTTCTTTGAAACTCACGGAGTCCCTATCAACTTTAAAAGACATAGATCGTCTTTATTAGAGTGTATGATCTAGTACCTGCCTAAACCATTTTCTTTATAGACTTATATTTTTAGCAATTGCTTTACTTACCATGCAAGGAATTTGAACTCTGTGTTTCTACTTCAACCGCAAGAGTTCTTTTCATTGTACCTATGTGTAAAATCTGCTGTTCAGAAAATTTAAGCACTGAAATTTTATCTATAATGCTTCATAGAATTGGATTTAATATATTTAAATTGACAGACTCCTGTTGTGCTTTCATTTAAAATACCTAGAATATAAATCTTTATGTTTTTGTTTATATTTGTTTGAAAATTTAAACAAATTCTTTCACTGTGTAACAAAGGCTGAGTTTGAACTTACTATGTAGCTCAGATGGCCTGAAATTTCAAATAGTCTCACTGCTTCGGCATCTCAAGTGCTGAAATTATAGATGCACAATTGCAAATCTATTATTTTAACTTTACCAATATATCCTACATTTTGAGTAAATTGGTACTACATTGTTTAAATTTAGTATATTTTCTGTATCCATTCCTCCATGGAGGGACATCTGGGTAGTTTTTAGCATTTTGATATTATAAATAAGGCAGCTATGAACATAGTGGACCATGTATCTTTCTTACATATTGGAGCATACTTTGCATTTATGCTCAGGACGAGTATAGCTGGGCACTCAGGTCAAAAGATTTCTAATTTTCTGAGGAACCATCAAACTGATTTCCAGTGTGGTTTTACCAGCTTGTAATCTCACCAGTAATGGAAGAACATTCCTCTTTCTCTGCATCATTACTAGTCTCTGCTATTACCTGACTTTTTTGTGCTTAACCATTTTGACTGGTATTAGGTGCAATTTTAAGGTCATTTTTACTTGCATTTTCCAAACTACTAAGTGTGTTGAACATTTCTTTAGGTGCTTCTTGGCCATTCAGGATTCCCCAGTTGAAGGTTCTTTAACATTGTGCCCCATTTTTAATAGGGTCATTTGGTTCTCTGAAATCTAACTTCTTTGTATATATTGGTATTAGCCCTCTATTGCATGAATGGTTGGTAAAGATCATATCCCAATATATAGGGTTCTGTTATGTTCTATTAAATAATGACTTCATGAAATTCACAGGCAAATGTACAAAACTATGAAATATCATCCCGAGTGAGGTATCACAGTCACAAAAGAACACACATGAAATGTAATCACTGATAAATGAATTATAGGTCTAAAGCTCAAAATACCCGCAGTACAACTCATAGACCATATGAAAATCAAGAATAAAGAAGACCAATGTCTGAATGATTCAGTTATACCTATTAGGAAGAACAAAATAATCATGGGAGGCAGAGAGGAAGGAAGGATTGAATAGGGAGCAAGAAGAAGGAAAGAAAAGGGGGGCACTGGATCAAGTGAGGAAGAAGACTGGGGAGAGGTACAGGAGGTTTGGAAGTTGAATGGAGGTGTGTAGCAGTGAGGCATGGAAAACAAGAAATAGCCACAAAAATGTCCCAGTTGCCAGGGACACAAGAGGTTACCAGGACACAATTGGAAAGATATTAGCTGAATCACTCAGGAAGTGGGAAAGAGTATCTGTAGAGACCATATACACTGGATAGGTACAGCCCCAAGATGAGGGATGGGGCCACCTATCCTCCACAAATATATCAATACAGAAGTTCTCTTGTCAATGGAATAGAGACTGAAGAAAAGGCCATCCAGAGACCTCCCCACCTAGGCATACATCCCGTCACTAGACACCAAACCTAGATGCTATTGCTGATGGCAAGAAGTGCTTGGTGAAAGGACCCTGGTATAGCAGTCCCCTGAGAGGAACTGACAGAGCCTGACCAAAACAGATGTGGAAGCTAACAGCAAATTTTCAGAGTGAACACAGGGACCCCAGTAGAAGAGTTAGGGGAAAGACTGAAGGAGATGAATGGGATTGCAGTCTCATAGAAAGAACAACAGTATCAACTAACCAGACCACCCAGAACTCTCAGAGTCTAAACCACCAATGGAAGAGTATACATAGAAGAACTCATGTCTCTAGTTACACATGTAGCATAGAATGGCCTTATCTGGAGTCAGTGGGTGGGGAGACACTTGGTCCTGCAGAGGCTTGATGTCCTATCATACGGGGGAAGCTAGATTAGTGAGACAGGAGTTGGTAAGTGGGAGGAAAAGCAGCCTCATAAAGGCAGAGAGGAGGGGGACATTGGGAGCTTTTGGGAGGAGAAACTGAGAAAAGGGATATCATTTGAAATGTAAACAAATAAAATTATTAATAATAAAAAATTAAGTAAATTAAGCAAGCATACACAAAATATTTTATTGTTGTAAAATAGCATGTAATTTAAGAGCCATGATAAATACATAGAACACTGAGATATAGAAAGAATGTTGAATGTACTTAGTGCATATCCTCATATGAATATAGAAAACAGCTTAAGATTATGAAGAGTTTTGAAGGATTATTATAGTTGAAATCCATATACTTTATGTATACACATAGGAAGTTGGATATTTAAATATATACAAAAATTACTTAAATGTCCCAGAAATCAGCTTCTATTAAATATATAAACAATTGCCTAGAATTGCTGGAAAATGTATGAACAGACATATTCATGTTTATTTATACCCATAAGTGTGGAAATAATAGGCCATGGCAACTTCAATCTCTGTATTACAAATAGAGGAAATACAATATAAATTAAAAGTATGGGGGTATAAACATGTCAGTTCAGCCACTTTAAAAATAATAATAAAACTGAAATCAAATCTGTAATACCTACACAAAGTGTGATGTTTCAAAGTAAAAAATATCATGAAAGAAAAGTAGAAAAGCTGAGAAGACTGAATTATGTACTTGAAATGCACCCAAGAAGCATGAAGCTAAATACACTTGCAAACTGGCATATTAAATACTTAACAAGCACTGATTCAACATTGCACACGATAAAATTTATGTTTAATAGATAAGACTGTGAGGCAAAGCACTTGATGCATCAATTTACCAATTTTACTTTTATTCTGGTATTTTAGATTTTTTTAAAATTCTTTTTGAGTTCTTTGCTTTTGAGGATGATGTTTGTTAAAGAGAGTTTTGACTCCCTTTGAATTTTATACATATTTCTGTTGCACCTGCCAATAAGCTTGGGATAATTGACTCAACCAAAATTTATTCATTTCATTGCATGTTCAAAACTCTCCAGATATTAATAAATACCTTAAGTCATAGAGCCAAGGATTTTCACGGAAGCCCTGGGAAATACATAACTGTTAGTAACTGCACTTTGGGAGCCTAGTGGGACTTGTACCAGGGCATTCATAAAACTGCAACAGCTCCTTTCCCATTATTGCCACTTGGTGCTCAGATATTTAAAAAGCAGCTTTAAATACCAAATGGGAATCAAGGTACGTTGCTATGACTTAAGTTGTTTAATAACTTTCAGGTAATTTCTCCCATGCCTTCTATTCTGGTAGTCTCAAAACATTTAGTAAGGTTTGTGGTGATAGATTACAATTTACATGTAAAATATATCTTTGCTGATTTTTTAACAACTTTATTTTAAGAAACAAAGATAAATAAACAAATTTTAAGCATTTTTTGCATAAAAGTATATGAATACATTTTTGTCAGTGCTTGGCATTTTTTTTTCTCAATGGTTTGATAGTGTGCATTAAGGGCTTACTAGTTACAATGAGCAAAAAAGTACATGTAAAACAGGATGTAACCTGGAATTAGTCGAAGTTTTCTTGGTGTGTAAGAATTGAGCCTAATGTTTTGTTTTTTTTTTTTTTTTTTGTACTTCATGCAGTGTGTGAGTTGTTTCTGGGGTTTTCAGAGCTTTCTGAGGTTAGTATCCCATTATCAGTGACTGGGTTATCTCACTCAGCATGATATTCTCTAGATGCAACCATTGTCTTAAGAATTTCATAAGGTCATTGTTTCTGATAGCTGAGTAGTACTCCATTGTGTAAATGTACCACAATTTTTGTACCCATTTATCTACTGAATGACATCTGAGTTCTTTCCAGCTTCTGGCTATTATAAATAGAGCTGCTATGAACATCGTGGTGCATGTGTCTTTGTTGTATATTGGAGTGTCTCTGGGATATATGCCCAGAAGTGGATCTTCAGTTAGTACTATGTCCAATTTTCTGAGTAATCGCCAGACTGGTTTCCAGAGTGGTTGCATCAGTTTACAACCCCACCAAAAGTGGAGAAGTGTTCCTCTTTCTTCACAGCCTTGGCAGCATCTGCTGTCATTCGAGTTTTGGATCTTGGCTAATCTGACTGGTGTGAGGTAGAAACTCAGGGTTGTTTTGATTTGCATTTCCCTGATGGCTAAGGAAGTTGAGCACTTCCTTAGTTGTTTCAATGCTCATAAGTGCAGTAATCCCTTAAATATGTTATGTACATATCAATCACTGAGCTCAAATATACTTGGTAGTATTATTATTTCTTTGTATATAAACAGAACTCAAGCCAACCTAAGTAATATGTTGAGGAGACATGGTCATGTAAGTTATTTTTATTGCTAATAAGACATTTTAAGATTATTTGAGTGTTCACTCAAATTTCCTCACTATATTTAATGTTATTTTTCAATTATAGTGAATTTAAGTAAGTAGTAAACTGAAGAAAAAATATTGTCTCACTCACTACAAATAATTTAGTAGCAGGAAAAGACTAGTTCAAGAATTTCTTCTCCTACATATATCAATAATTTTTGCTTCATTGTCTAACACATATTTTTACCAAGCCATTTCTAAAAAACATTTTCAGAAGAATTAGAATAAATGAGTATAAAATTACATATACCTAATTTTGTTTGTTTCAAATTTTAATTTTTAATAATTATATACACATAACACTCATCCCTAGATAACGCTGATTGACTTTTAGGTCTATTAACTGTGTTTATAAGTAACTATCCTATGGGTAAAGCCTTCCAAAAATGCCCCCATTCACACTGGCTTGTCTATTGGTTGTATTATTTTTAGATCTTATGTAGAAACCATGTGATTGAGATTTTTTGGGAAACAGCCACCTTGCATATACAGGAGAGAATATCTTCTAGTAATTATTCTATTGAGATCTTCTAGCTCTTAAGATCTTGGTTGAAAGAAACTCTTGTGTGCTGTGTGTAAGCATCATATTTCAACAAAAACCTGATGGCCTGAGTTAAAGGCAGGAGACAGACAGTAGGACATCCAGCAGAGAGTCTAGGAGATAGTCAGGTGAGGGAAGTTTTATCCTGGAGTGTTGGA
The DNA here is from genome assembly GCF_963924665.1 of Micromys minutus. Lineage (NCBI taxonomy): Eukaryota > Metazoa > Chordata > Mammalia > Rodentia > Muridae > Micromys > Micromys minutus. The sequence continues at coordinate 32,798,075 of NC_137975.1, forward strand.
AGTGGGGCATGTAAAATAGAAGAGTAGAAAAATGTGGTAGAGCTCAACTCAGTTTAAAGTAAATAAGATAATAAGAGCCATTGGGTAAAAGCCAATGGCCTACAGCTTAGTCATTTTTAATCAAGTTAAGGCTCGGAGTTGTTATTCAGGAACCATTACATTTCTAATGTCTTTTTCTCCAACATTATCAAAACATTCTCTGTAGAGGTTGTGTGGTGGTTAGTCCCCAGCAAATAGAAATTTCTAGGAAGAATTATTATGCTTGTGCTTGTTGGAGGAGGTATGTCCTTGGGGCTGGACCTTGAGATTTCAAAAGCTCACTCCAGGTATAGTCATTCCTTCTGCCCACAAGTTAAGGATGAGATATGAGCATCTAGTTACTGATCCAGTTCCATGACTGCCTGCAAAACTGCTGCTGGAGAAGTTTATCGTCTAATTTTCTAAATCTGTAAGCAAATCTCCAATTACTTGCTCTATAAATTTCCTTGGTTAAGGTGTTTTATCACAGGCAATAGAGCAGTGGCTCAGACATTATGTGTTATAGATGTGCTACATTCACCATACTCAGGTATTCTCTGCATTTGACCAGTTGTGGCTGTCTGTAATCATGTTTATATCTTATATAAAGAAGCATCTTTGGTGAGAAATAGGCAGTTAAATTTTTATCTATGAATATTAATGAAAATAATTAGATGGCAGTTATGAATTATACTGGGTTAAAGAAGTAATTTTTCTAGTTTTTCAAGCCTTTGTCTTATCTTCCCTGGGAATTGTGCTAGGTTTGCAATAACAGACATGAATTGCCTCATATTGGGTGGAACTGATCTCAAATTAGAAAGAATTTAGTTACTTCCATGACTATGTCATAGTTCTGCAATAGGACTAATCAATATCACTATTGTAACTTTTAAGAAATTTTATTCTGGAGGTTCCTCAGAAAATTGGACATAGTCCTAACTGAAGACCCAGCCATTCTACTTCTGGGCTTATACCATAAAGATGCTCCAACATATAATAAGGACACATGCTCCACCATGTTCATAGCAGTCTTCTTTATAATAGCCAGGAGCTGGGAAGAACCCAGGTATCCTTCAGTAGATGGATACAGGAAGTGTGGTACATTTACACAATGGAGTGCTACTCATCTATCAGAAACAATGACTTAACAAAATTCATAAGAAAATGGATGCATCTAGAGAATATCATCCTGAGTGAGATAACTCAGTCACAAAAGAACAGACATAAAATGCAGTCACTGATAATTGGATACTAGCCACAGAAAGCTCTGAATACCCAAGAAACAACTCACAAATCATGTGAAACTCAAAAAGAAGGTAGGCCAAAATGTAGAAGCCTCAGTCCTTAGGAAAAAAAAATAAGTATATAGCACCCTCTAAAGTGTGGTACTCCTGAACATTATATCGTTGATAATTCTAGAGTTAAGAATGCAGCCCTATGGCAATTCTTGGTATTTAAAAAAGCATTATGTTTAGAATCTACAGACCGAGAAATCTTTAAATATTTCCATGTTATGTTTTATTTTATATGTACTTTATGCTCATTGTAACTAGTAAGATTTCAATGCATATTATCAAACCGTTAAAAATCAAGTACTGAGAAAAATAAATTTATGCAATATATAAAATTTTTGAAATATATTAAATTTTTATGCAACATAAAAATAGTTTTATGCAAAAATGCTTTTAAAATCTGTTTATTTATCTCTGTTTTTTAAATAGTTGTTTAATTAAAAAAAAAACTCCTATTCTAACCACTATTGTTTGTAGGCACTATGGCTAGATCTAATTGAAGAGAGCTATTTTCTCTTGGCAGGTTGCATACTTCATTCAAATGCTGAGAGCCAGTCCTTAGAGCAGAGGCTTCCAGTGCAGCTCCAGTTGGTTCTTGCAAAAGCCTGTTTCAGAAGTGTTGGCAAAAATGTGGCCTTAACTTCAGTTTCTGTGAGGTAAACCAAGGGCAATGCCAAGAGCCTATGTTAAGTGTTCCATTTGGCCTTCCCATAACCAAAATTAATACAAGGGTTTTGCATAACTGACAGTGGATTATTTGCCCTACATTCTATGGAGCTTGGGGGACATTGTCATCCCAATGGCATAAATTCAATAAATATATAGGTACACTTGCACTTAAACATGAGTAGTTTTAAGTAAATATCATATTCACTGACAGTCTGTCACCTTTCTAGCAGCTTGATATTACTTATCACGGTATCTTTCATGATTCTGTGTGTTGTATTGCCTGCTTTTCCAATTTACCTTTCAGGACACCTGTGCTATTAAACAGTCCCCTTTAATGAAGTGAAACATTAAAATCTCCTCTGTAATTAGCAGGTCTTCCTGACATCTCTTGCTAAACCATAATAGACCTGCACATGTGAATAGTCTTTTGTTCTTTTCTCTGTATAAAATTTTTCTGTATAGTTTGTAAAAATCACCTAGCATCTTTTTAATCAGTACACAGAATCAAACATGCATGAATATATACACACATGCATGCAGAGAGGGGGGAAGGGGAGGGAGGGAGGGAAGGAGGGAGGGAGGGAGGGAGAGAGAGAGAGAGAGAGAGAGAGAGAGAGAGAGAGAGAGAGAGAGAGAGAGAGAAAGACATATAACCTTGTACTTATATTCTAGTTTTATTCTAAATTATCTTAAGTAAACCTTGAATGCCTTCATATTTTTGTTTTTTTCACTCTATTATTTCTCTGCAGTATTTCCCCAAAGATCATAAGATTTATAGCTAATAAAATAGACTCATTGTAGAGTAGAAGCATCATTTGTGTTTAATATGTAATATTATTTAGTTGGTAAATTATTTATGATAAGGTATTCGATTGTCTATAATATTTAGTCTTTTTAGTTTTATGATTGAAAAATAATCCATATTAAAGTGTAGTGATGCATACATTTAAAATTATACTCTTTTAATTTCTTGTAATTTGAAATAAGATTGAAAACATGTCCATAGAACACTAAAGTAGAATAATTCATTGTAATTGTAGTTCTGTGATGGGTCGTTCTAATTTCTATTAGACTCACTCTTTAGTTTGGCAGCTGCCAAGGGAAAAAGATAGGAAAAATGACATCTCTCCATCACCTATTATGATAAACACATGTTTTATGCATTTGTGCTCAGTTCTTAAATGAAGCTGCTGAGGAAACATCAGTGAGACAGACAGCATAGAGTGTAAGGCTAAAAGCATTTTATTTTTACTTAGAATAAACTGACATTTCCTAAGTGTTAATTGAACTTGCTAATTATCTTTAATGGAAAATAAAGTACTATTTTGATAATTATAATATAATTTGGATACATAATTTCAAATTTTACTTCTTTTGAACACAGCATATGAATTAAGCTAGAAATAACATTATCCAAAATCACCTAAAATGGCTTATTCACATTGTTTTCATGTAATAATTAACTCAAAAGTTGATACTCTATTATTCGTATCCTCACCAGCATCTGCTATCATCTGAGTTTTTGACCTTAGTCATTCTGTTTTGTGTGAGGTGGGATCTCAGTGTTGTTTTATTTGCATTTCCCTGATAAATTTGAATGTTGGGTATTTCTTAAGGAGCTTCTTGGTCATTTGGTATTGCTCACTTGAGAATTCTTTGTTTCGCTCTGTAACCCATATTTAATAAGATTATTTGAGTCTCTGGTGCCTAACTTCTAGAGTTCTTTGTACTTACTGAATATTTACCCTCTCTCAGATGTAGGATTGGTAAATTTTCTTTTGCAATCCAGTGGCTGCTCTTTTGTTTTTTGACAGTGTCCTTAGCCTTATAGGAACTTTGCATTTTCATGAGGTTCCTATTTGTTGATTCTTACAGCATTAGCCATTGGTGTTCTATTCAGGAAAGTTTCCCCTATACCTATGTGTTCTAAGCTCTTCCCCATTTTCTTTTCTAATAGTTTCAGTGTACCTGGATCTATGTGGTGGTTATTTGATCGACATGGACTTGAGCTTAGTACAAGGAAATAAGAATGGGTCAATTTGCATTCTTCTGAATGCTGACTGCCAGTTGAACCAACACTATTTGTGTCGAAAAGGCTGTTCTTTCTCTCCTTCTCTCTCTCTCTCTCTCTCTCTCTCTCTCTCTCTCTCTCTCTCTCTCTCTCTCTCTCTCTCTCTTACAACTTTATTTTAAAAAAAGAGGGATACATATACATATTTTAAAGGCATTTTGGCATAACACTATATGAATATTTTTGTGAGTATTTGATTCTTTTAGAGGTTTGGTAGCATGCATTGAAATCCCAGTAGTTACCATAAGCATAAAGTACATATAGGACAGATCATAACATGGAAAGGCTGTCCTTTTTACATTGAATATTTTCAGCTTCTTTGTCAAAGATCAAGTGACCCTAGGTGTGTGGGTTCATTTCTGGGTCTTCAGTCCTGTTCCATTGATCTACCTACCTTTATCTTTAACATTACCATGCAGTTTTATCATTATTGACCTGTAGTATAGCTTGAATTATGAATGGTGATTCCCCCAGAAGTTCTTTTATTTTTGGAAACAGTTTTGTCTCTCCTTTTTTTTTTTTTTTTTTTATTTTTCCAAATGAATTTGAAACATGCTCTTTCTAGCTGGATGAAGAATTGAGAGAGAATTATGATGGGGATTGCATTTCAGTCTGTTGGTCACTTTCAGCAAATTGGCCATTTTTACAATGTTGATCCCCCCAATCCATGAGCATGGGAGATCTTTCCATCTTCTGAGATCATCTTCAATTTCCTTTTCAGAGATTTGAAATTATTGTCATACAGATCTTTCACTTGTTTAGTTAGATAAGTATTTAATATTGTGTGTGATTATTGTTAAGGGTTCCATTTCCCTAATGTTTTTCTCAGTGTGTTTATCCTTTGACTAAATGAAGGCTATTGATTTGTTTGAGTTAATTTTATATCCAGTCACATTGCTGAAGTTATCATCAGTAGGAGTTCTTTGGTGGAAATATTGGGGTCACCGTGTTTCCCAGTATAGGGGTATGCCAAGACACTGAGATAGAGAGGTTGATTTGGAGACGAAGAATCTTCATGGAAGCAAGTGCAGGGAAAAGGGGATGCCATGTGGTGGGAGGAAGAGATAACATGTGAAATGTAAATACAGATAATATCCACTAAAGTTATAAAAAAGAAGAGCAACATATATTACATGACTGATTTTAAGTTGCATGAACTGAAAATACCATTTTCTCAACAGCATTTTAATAAGAAATCTAATATAAAAATAGATCTCTTGTTTTCTAAAATGTTATTACTGAATAACAATTACAGTTTTACTACATTTAACAATGTGATGAATACTTGTTAGCTATATGCACTATGATTTGAGCAGGATTTATCTAAGATATTTAATATATCCAAAATATTATTAGGTATATATTATGTGCTTCATATGCATATTCACAAGTTAAAATATATTAGCAAGCATAGACAAAAGTAAGCAGAAAAACTCGTAAGCTATGTATAGTTTAACATGGTACTATGTGAGTGAAATCATATGTTAAGTGTGAAATCAGAGAAAACCTAAGATAGTGATTAATTTAATCACACAAAGATTTCTCAGTGTACTTTGATGTCTCATTGGGTACACACACACACACACAGAGAGAGAGAGAGAGAGAGAGAGAGAGAGAGAGAGAGAGAGAGAGAGAGAGAGAAAGGGAGGGAGGGAGGGAGGAAGAGAGGGAGGGAGGGAGAGAGGGAGGGAGGGAGGAAGAGAAAGGGAGAGAGAGAGAGAGAGAGAGACACTTAGATATCAAGTGTAAATGAAGAGAATATATTCAATGTAAAAATTCTAATGCTAAAGGTTTTGTATATAATGATCTCAGCATTCACCAGTGTTGGCTGGTATGGACATAGTTGGATCTAGTACAGAGAATATTTGCAATTTGTGTATTTATGCAAAACAAATCCCCAATTCTGAGGAACTAAAGGCAAAAGACATTGTGATATAGAAGAATAAATTAGAGTTGCTAATTCTCCACTGACTAACTTCTAAGTGAATACTCATACTACATTCTTCTTCATGTTTATTCTTTCTCCCTAACATGATATTTGGGATTCAGCCATATGCTTTCATTGAGTAACAGCATGCTATATTTTGTTGAAAAATAAAAAAAGGAGGTTTGGGATTACTCCTCTTGGTCAATGATGATTGGTTTTAAGAAAGCTTCTTGAGGTATTTGTTTCAGCTAAGTAGCATGCTACTAACATTACATGGATAAGATCTTGACTTATATCTCCTGAGAACAAGCGAGAAATAAACAAATAGTTTCCCATTTTATTCTCTGGTTTAATGTGAATTACCTAAAATATAAGGTATATACTAAGTAGAATTACAATTAAATTCTTTTTGAGAGTGGAGACAGAAAGATCTCATTTGAATCAAACTGAGGACTTCCAGTCTCACCTATTTCTGCCATGCTATAGGGGATATACATAACATTGTATATGATATTAAATTGTTATTGTCTAAAATCATTTGTTTGGAATTATTGTAGTTTTAATTAACTTGGAACAATTATTAAAGATTTTTATAATGGATAGTTCAGTGTCTATGTAGTTTGAAATTTAAAATTTAATTTATTATTTTTCTGTTTATTTTTGACTACTTCTTAGATACAGTATTTTAATCATTTCCATCCACTATAATTTCCTCCTATGTTATCCCACTCCCATTTACACTACTTCTTCCTATATATTTGTATAATTTCCAGTTGTTGTTTTGGAAAAATCAGGAATCTCATTAGGGTAACTTACAGAAACATGGGGAATTACTTTATGAAGCTTTCACCACTTACCAGAGGCTGCAAAACTGAAGTAATAATGACTTCGCTGTCAGTAACCATAAACTTCCTTTAACTCATTAGGAAGTCTTATTTTGCCAGTGATGAAGATCCCATATTATTGAAGTATAAAGAAAGTGAGATTTTTCTAATCATTATTTGTTCTTGCACATTTCAAGGAAAAAATCATTTCAAAGAAAATCTCTAACATTTAATTGTAAAAAAAAATTGTAATGATTAATATTTTCGGATTAAAAGATTTTCAATAGATGTTGAATATCATATGATATAATAAAATTTTGTTAATTAATGAATGTTAAAAATGACTAAATCTTACAAATGTAGACAGGGAAAAGTAAAATAAGTTTCGATCCTACAAAAGAAGTATGAGAGAATAAAACATTCTGAGATTAGGAGAAATAGTCTTCCATAATAATGTACTGAGAAACTAAAGTATACCAGTTGCTTAACCAAATGATCATTCAGGAATATAGATATACACCTCACAGTATATGGAATGAACAAGTTATATTTATGTATTTACAATTCAATATATAAAAAAATACACACACAAACACGTGTGTGTCTTTGTGTGTGTGTGTATCACAAGAGTTAAATAACCTGCTATAAATTTGCAAGGGGGTAAAAAGAATATGGGTGCATTTACAGGGAAGAGGACAATTATGTTACTAAAATATGAAACAATTAAATAATTAAAGTTAAAATGGAAAAGAAATTTTATGATATAAATTTAAATATTTTAATAATGACTGTTTATATACTTTTGTCACTGAACTACTGAAGTAGTGCATCACTTGTCCATAGGCTAAAACTCACATTGTTCACAATTCAAGCCAGAAATATAAAATATTCATATAAAATATTTATATATAAGATATATAATATATTTTATTATATACATCCTGAATTATACAAAATGTAATAATATTTAAATTTTATATTCAAACACTTATATAAAAATCCTGAATAAGCATTGAGCAACAAAAAGAGAAGCAAACATTCAAGGTATGCTTTTAATGATTGTGTCACTTCACAGCTTTTGCACTCGCGAAAGTCAGGTATCAAATGGTTATACATACTTTTATATTTTAATCATGGTTTCAATACATTCCCTTCTTAATAAACCATAATATCTGAACATTCACTAGAGGCTCCTATTCTTGATTGATTTCTAATTTGGCCTGAAGTTTCTCCTGTGGCCTGAACAGATGCACCGGACTCACAATGTTGTTTTTCTGGTTGTCTACTTGTCCTCTCAGTTGTGTGGCCATATTACCTATCTGCTTTCAGTAAGTACCCACTTTTCTAAAAAAAATAAATAAATATGCCTCTCATATTTTCTCTCTCAAGTGGTAAATGAGTTACAATAGTATAAAATTAATCTTCAATTATACAAAAATCATAAAATGCTATAAAATCTATTTAAATTAAATCTTATAATTTCTACTCAGTTTTATTCTACTCCTGTTACTTTGAGTATGGATCATTATCTTTTGAGTTATTTGGTTTAGCTTTTAGCATGCAGTACCCTAAATCTATATTAACATCTTTTGCAAGGTAATCCCAATATTAGATGAATCTCTACAGAGGTATACTGTTATAGTTTGATATTTTATCAAAGAAAATGTATGGAGCAGGTTTTGACATTCATTTCAATTAGTATTATGTTCTTTAATACAATTGACTGTATTTTATTAATATTTATTGTCACTACAGGGATAGGTGTTGTGCTATTCTGCTTGGAGATGTTGATGAAGTTATCTGTTCAGTATTTAGTGATGCTAATACTTCAAAAATCTTCCACATATGTTTCTTCAGTAGCATTTTAATAGTGAAATCTGTCAGTAGTATGTAATTATTTAACCACAATTGTGTCCATGACTTTAATTAGGTATTATACTTCTTAAATAATTTTCATTTGTTGAACGGGCACAGATATTACTTTATTAATTGAAAAGTCAACAAATTCCCTATATTTGTTAACACTGGTCCTCATATCCACGTAATTCAAGGTATTATTCTCTAATTAAAATAAACTAGAAATGTCAAAGTAACAGTATTATAGGTAGGTGACACTTCATAAACTATTAATTAGTAATAGCTAAAATCTGGTAATTTTTCCTATATGGGAAGCAGTATTACAATTTACCTAAAAAGTTTAATGGAACAATTTAATCATTTGTCCTAAAAAGTATTCTATGAAACATTAAAATAAATTTAACAGCCTAAGATAATAAAAATGAGTGACAAAATTTCTAAGACTAAGTGAAACCAAAGCCCATGTTCTTTATTTTTAGAAAAAAAATGGAGCAAAATCACCCAGAAAAATTCACTGGCTATGGCAGAAGGAACCCTGGTGGACTACTTGTTGCTCACAACATTTAAAGAATGCACAACATGAAAAGGATAGAAATTCTAACAGGACAAATGGGTTGACAAATACAGGATACAAATTTAAGAAAAGCAATAGGCATTTACTAATATTGACACAGTGCTTGTTTAACTGTATGCAGTATGGTAAGTCTACCTTGTTCTGGAGCTAAGATCATCAAGCCAAAAGATTAAATAAATTTCTTTACAATAAGCTTGTACAATAACAAGGAAGCATGTATGTTCTAAAATCTAAAATATGTACTACATACTACTTGACTTTCTAAAATCAGTACGTGCTAATCCCTGAGTCAGTGTCATTGCTAGGAAAAACTGCGGTCATGTATTCTACAGTTTGATGAACTTGTATTACCTCTTTTATGATACTGCCACTGTAGTACAGTCACTATGATAACTAAAAAAATATTTAAAATACATCATAATTAGATAAAGCTCAATAGAATGAAGGAGATGTAAAGAAGTATTTAATACGTGTTCTAAATGTGATTATGTATGATTTAATCAAGAGAGAAATTACAAAGTTATAATTATTGGACAATTACTGTTTTCTGGGTGTTTCAATTCTATTATTTTTAACGTATATTTTCTTATTTATCTGACTATTAGTTTAGATTACTAGGCCATAATTGGAGTAATCTTAGAACAGCTCAAAGTATTCAATTTGTATGTATTACAATGCCATTTACATTGTAAGTAAGCAAAACAGTTAAGGGGAATTCCTAGATGTAATCTTCACCACCAGTGTATAGCAACTACATCTAGAAGAACACATGAAAATATAGGAATAATCAGTAAGTAGTGTTAAGTGACTAATCCTTGCATTCAAAAAATTTTAAATACGCACAATAATAATTAGTATGCTCAAATTATTAGTTTAAAACTGAAGTACTTGATATAATTTACTATCATAATTATTGATGGTTTCCACTGGAATTTCAAATATCCATCCAATTTCAATAAAATTTTATGTGAACCATAACTTATAATATATTTAAGACATGTTGCTAAGTCAAACAGAACATAAACTAATAATAATCAATGACCACTTACTACTGTCAATTTAATATTTTATATGTAAAGAAATGATCTTTGAATGTAATGAACAATAAGTAGTGTTTGAAGCAGTTTATATTAGTCTCTGTAGTGGGTTGATATCATGTTGCTTAGGAAGGACACCTTTTACTCATTAAAAGAAAAAAAAATCTATCAAGATGAATTCTCAACTTTAAACATCTAGGCTCCTAATACAAGAGCACTCACATTTGTAAAAGAAACCCTACTAAAACTCAAAACATGTATTGCACCACACATTAATAGTAGGAGACTTCAACAGCCCACTCTCATCAATGGATAGATAACAGATCATGGAAACAGAAATTGAACAGAGAGACATAGTGAAACTAGTAGAAGTTATGAACCAACTGGAATTAATAGACATCCACAGACCATTTCATCATAAAACAAAAGAATATACCTTCTAAGGACATCAAGGTACCTTTTCCAGAATTGACCATATAATCAGTCACAAAACAAATTTTAACAGATATAAGACTAATATACTCCCATGCATCTTATCAGATCACCATGGGCTAAGGCTGGTTTCTAATAACAAGAACAACAAAAAAAGCCCACATACACATGGAAGCCGAACAATGCTTTACTCAATGATAACATGGTCAAAGAGGAAATAAGGAAAGAAATTAAATTAAATTAATTCTAAATTTTAGAATTTAATGAAAATGAAAGTACAGCATACCCAAACCTATGGGATGCAATGAAAACAGTACTGAGAGGAAAACTCATAGCTCTGAGTGCTTCCAAAAAGAAACTTAACAGCCCAGTTGAAAACTCTAGAAAAAATAAAAAATAAATAAAAAAAATCAGATACACCCAAGAGCAGTAGACAGCAGGAAACAATCAAACTCAGAGCAGAAATCAACCAAGTAGATACAAAAAGAACCATACAAAGAATCAACAAAACCAGAAGCTGTTTCTTTGAGAAATTCAGAAAGATCGATAAACCCATAGCCAGATTAACTAGAGGGCATACTCACATGATGCCATGTGAACTCTCTCTCCCATTTAACTGATCAATGAAATGTTAAAGCCTGTGATGGAGAAGTTCGGGAGAAAGGTAAGATTAGAGGTTTGAGAGAGAATGTTACAGGCAGAAAGAATAAGGATAGGAAATGGGGGAACGATGAAGACTCCATGGACCCGAATGCATGTATTGTGACACTTATATGGCTTTTAGGATGATAAATTCATACTAAAATTCTCAGTTATCTAAAAAAACAGAACTGATAGAATGAATATATTCTCATACCCACAGCCCTCCCCTTCCTACAATCACACACACATACACACACACACACACACACACACACACACACACACACACACATTAAAAGTGGATACATACAGTTATTAAGAAGAATTGGGAAAACCAGAGTATGCCTAACATAAGTCAGACACTCAAATATCTTTCTGATGATTTTGTGGTACAGGAGAATATTATGATGATATGGAAGAATAAAGGAACCTTGGAAGGCCCCAGAACCTCAGAAAGTATGGTGACACCTGGTCCCCTCTTCCATCCTATATCTATGGATGTTCATGCTGTGTTCATGCTCCTGACATTAATTTGAGTAAGCTGGTGGTCTACTTGTTCTGTAGTCCTTGTTATTATCAGTAATACCACAAAAACAAAGGGCCAAATGCAATGTGGCCAAAAAATCTAAAGACACAATATGACAGGAACTTACAGTAAGGCATCAATAAATAGTAAAGATGGCTAATGATTTCCCCAGCTGATGGTAAAGGCAGAGTAGCTAAGGTTCAAAGGTCTTATATATGAGGCACTTAGAACACAGTTTTTGTTTTTCTCACATGATTTTGATTTCTCAAATGATAAAGAGTTATGATTTCATAGATATTTTTCTACATTTTTATTTATAAAAATAAATAAGCATGTTTTTACATGTTTTCAATTTATGTAAGATGTACTGACTAAATCATAAAAGTAGGGGATATATTCTTTTTTCGCTGTTTTAATAATATTCATTGATTGATCTCTTACTGTGCACTGATCACTTACTGATCACTGTTTTAAAAAAAGTATTGTATCATAACTTATAATATTAAGTGAGGCCTAAAACAAGTTTTATTTCTAATGCTACTGTTTCTGAAGCCAGTATTAAAGGAAGAAATATTGCAAAACACAGACTTCAATTCCTATTAGTTTAATTAAATGAATGAGTTTAAATTAAGATGGCATTAATACGTCATTTAATTATCATGTATGTATTATAAAAATCTATTACAAAATGGGTGATGATTTCTCTAGTTATATGTGATATCTTGCTATTGCAAAGCCGTATATAAACTCTAGACTTTCTCATTTTTGTTTTTTTTTTTAAGTTTTGTTTTTTATTTGATACATGGCATTTTTATTATTTTTTTTTAAAAAACTTAATTTTAAAAAACAAAGATAAAACAAAAAAATTAAACATTTTTTCATAACTGTCTACAAATACAATTGTGTCAGTGCTTGAATTTGTTTTTCTTTTTTTTTTAAGGTTTGAAACTGTGCATTAAGGTCTTAAGTTACAATGAGCAAAAAGTACATGTAAAACAGGATGTAACTCGGAATTAGTCAATGTTTTCTCCGTGTGTAAGGATTGAGCATGAATTTTTTTTGTTTGTTTTTGTTTTTTTCTTTTCTTTTTTTCTTGAACTTCACACAGTCTGTTAGTTGTTTCTGGTGCATGTCGAGCCTCTGGGGTTAACATCCCAATATCAGTGACTGCATATTATGTCTGTTTATTTGTGACTGGGTTATCTCACGATGATATTCTCTAGATGCAACCTTTTTATTATGAATTTGGTTAAGTCATTGTTTCTGATGGCTGAGTAGTACTCCATTGTGTAAATTTAGCACACTTTTTGTATCCATTCATATACTGAAAAACATTTGGGTTCTTTCCACCTTCTGGCTATTATAAATAGAGCTGCTATGAACATTGTGGTGCATGCATATTTGTTGTATACTGGAGTGTCTCTGGGGTATATGCCCAGAAGTGGAATAGCTGGATCTTCAGGTAGTACTATATAAAATTTTCTGAGGAATCACCAGACTGATTTCCAGAGTGGTTGTATCAGTTTACAACCCCACCAACAGTGGAGAACTGTTTGTCTTTCTTGGCAACCTCGCCAGCATCTGCTGTCATCTGAATTTTGGATCTTGGCCAATCTGACAGGTGTGAGGTGGAATCTCAGGGTTATTTTGATTTGTATTCCCTTGATGGCTAAGGATGTCGAGCACTTCCTTAGATGACTCTCAGCCATTAGATATTCCTCAATTGAGAACATTTTGTTTAGCTCTGTATCCCATTTTTTTAATAGGGCTGTTTCATTCTCTGGTGTCTAGCTTTATGAGTTCTTTTTCTACCTTGGATATTAGGCCTCTATCTCATGTTGAGTTGGTAAAAATCTTTTCTCATTCTGTTGGCTACCATTTTGTTTTCTTGAAAATGTCTTTAGCCTTACAGATACATTGCAATCTCATTAAATTCCATTTGTTAATCTTTGACCTTAGAGCTTGAGCCACTGGTGTTTTGTTAAGAAAATTTTCTCCTGTGCCTATGTGTTCTAAGGTTTTCCCTAATTTATCTTCTAATATTTTCAGTGTATCTGGTTTAATGTGGATATTTTTGATCCACTTACACTTGAGCTTTGTACAAAGAGATAAGAAAGTGTCTATTTTCATTCTTTTGCATGCTGAGTGCCAGTTGGACCAGCAGCATTAGTTGAATGGGCTGTCCTATTTCCATTGAATGTTTACAGCTGATGTATGCTCTCTCCAGTTTCTTTTAGGAAGCACTTCCTCTCAGTACTGCTTTCATTGCATCCCATAGGTTTGGGTATGTTGTGTTTTCATTTTCATTGAATTCTAGAATATCCTTAATTTCTTTCTTTATTTCTTCTTTGACCCTGCTATAGTTTAACAGAGTGTTGTTTAGTTTCCATGTCTATGTGGGCATTTTATTGTCTTTGTTGTTTTTTGAAGACCAGCCTTAGACCATGGTGATCTGAGAGGATGCATGGGAGTATTTCAATTTTCTTATATTGATTGAGGCTTGTTCTGTGTCCAATTGTGGTCAATTTTTGAGAAGGTGCCATGGAGTGCTGTGAAGGTGCATTCTTTTACTTTAGGATGATATGTTCTGTAGATATCTATTAATTCCAGTTGGTTCATAGTCTCTGCTAGTTTTACAGTGTCTTTGTTCAGTTTCTGTTTCTATGATATGTCCATTGGTGAGAGTGCGGTATTATAGTCTCCCACTATTATAATGTGGGTGAAATGTATTTTTTGAGCTTTAGTAAGGTTTCTTTAATGAATGTGGTTGCTTTTTTATTTGGAGCATATATGTTAAGGATTGAGAGTTCCTCCTGACAGATTTCCCAGGTAATGAGTAAAAAGTGTCCTTCTTTAACTTTTTTGATAACTTTTGGTTGGAAATTTACTTTATTCGATATTAGAATAGCCTCTCCAGCTTTCTTCTTGAAGATGTTTGCTTGGATGTTTTTTTTTTTTTTTTTTTTTTTTTCCAACCTTTTACTCTGCTACAGTGTCTGTCTTTGTCCCTGAGATGAGTTTCCTGTATGCAGCAAAATGCTGGATTTTGTTTATGTATCCAGTCTTATAGCCTATGTCCCTTTATTGCGGAGTTAAGACCATTCATGTTAATAGATATCAAGGAATAGTGGTTTCTGTTTCCTGCTATTATTGCTTTTGTAGTTTGAGTTGTGTCTGTGTCTCTTTCTTCTTTTGGTTTTCTTGCTTAGGAGTTTTATTGTTTTTAATAGGATGTAGTTCCCCTCATTGTATTGGGTTTTCCACCGATAATTTGTTTTAGTGCTGGGTTTGTGGTCAGATAATGTGTAAATTTAGATTTGTTTTGAAATATTGTCATCTCTCCATCTATGGTGATTGATAGTTTTGCTGGGTATAGCAGCTTGGGCTGGTAATTCTGCTCTCTTATGGTCTGCATGATGTCTGTCCAGGCTCTTCTTGCTTTCATAGTCTCTGTTGAGAAATTGGCTGTGATTCTGATTGGTCTGCCTTTATATGTTACCGGCCCTTTTTCTCTTACTGCTTTTATTATTCTTTCTTTGCTGTGGGCACTTGTTGTTTTGACTATTATGTGTTGGGTAGAATTTCTTTTCTGGTCCTACATATTTGGAGTTCTAAAGGCCTCTTTTATGCTCATGGTCATCTCATTCTTAAGGGTAGGGTAGTTTTCTTCTACAATTTTGTTGAAGATATTTACTGTGCCTCTTAGTTTATATTCTTCTCCCTCTTTTATTTCTATTATCCTTAGGTTTGGTCTTCTCATTGTGTCCTGGATCTCCTGGACATTTTGGGTTAGGTGCTCTTTGGTTTTTCATCTTCTCTGTCTGTTTTGTCTATGTTTACAATGTTGTCTTTGATCCCCAAGATTCTCTCTTCCATCTCTTGTAGTCTATTGGAAATGCTTGCTTCTGTGACTCCTGATTTCTTTTTTTGGTGTTCTACCTCTAGGGTTATCTCTTTTAGTGTTTTCTTTATTGTGCCAATTTCTGTTTTAAATTCCTTCTTCCATTCCTTCATCTCTTTAGTTCTGTTTTTCTTTAGTTCTTTGAGTTCTTTGAGTGATTTTCTTGTTTCCTCTTTGAAAGTTTCTGATTTTTTTGCTTTTCCTGCTGTTTTTGTTTAACGATCTCTATCATTGTCTTGAGGTATGATTTTAGGTCTGCGTCTTCTTTTTCTGGAGTGGTTGGCATTCTAATGTTTGCTGTGATGGGAGAGCTGAGTACTGGTGTTGCCAAGTTGTCTTGGTTTCCTTAGGATATGCTTTTTCGTTTTCCTCTTGCTATCTTGTTGTCAGTGATATGTTCTTGCCTTTTCCCTGTACCTAGTCTGTGTCCCTGGATCTCCACTGGTCCAGGTGGCATATGGCCCAATCCCTGTTCTGTGACCCAAAGCACCTGGGTGGTAACATAGGTCCCAATGCCTGGTTCCTGGTCCCTGGATCAGGCAGGTCAGGGGTGTGCTTTCGGTGCACACTCGGCAGAGATCTCTCTGCTCCCAGGATGCACAGATATCCTTCTCATTTTTTTTTTTTTTTTAAATTCAACAACTTTATTTTAAAAACCAAAGATAAATGTTCAGATTTTAAGCATTTTTGCAAAAAAAAAAATGAATTAATACAGTTTCATCAGTACTTGAGTTTTTTAAAGCATGAATAGTATGCATTAATTTCTTCCTAGTTACAATGAGAATAAAGTACATGTATAACAAGATGTAACCTAGAAATAGTCAAAGTTTTCTTGGTGTGTAAAAATTAAGCATACTGGTTTTTCATTTTCTTTTTTTTTTTTTTCTTTTTTTTTTAACCTTTGTTTTTTTTGAACTTCATATATTCTGTGAGTTGTTTCTGGAGTGTTCAGAGCTTTATGGATATAGTATCCAAATATCAATGATTGCACATTATGTCTGTTCTTTTGTGACTGGAATACCACACTCAGGATGATATTCTCTAGATGCATCCACATTCTTAAGAATTTCATAAAGTCATTTTTTCTGATAGCTGAGTAGTACTCCATTGTGTAAATTTACCAAAATTTTTGTATCCATTCATCTTTTGAAGGACATCTGGGTTCTTTCCTGTTTCTAGCTATTATAAATAGGGCTGCTATGAACATTGCTGTCCATGTATCTTTGTTGTATGTTGCAGCTTCTCTGGGTTATATGCCTAGAAGTGGAATAACTGGGTCTTCAGGTAGTACTATGTCCAATTTTCTGAGGAATCGCCAAACTGATTTCCAGAGTGGTTGTACCAGTTTACAGATTCACCAGAAGTGGAGAAATGTTCTCTTTCTCAGCATCCTAACCAGCATCTGCTGTTATCTGAATTTTTGATCTTAGCCATTCTGTTCAGTGTGAGGTGGAAACTCCGGTTTGTTTGATTTGCATTTCCCTGATGGCTAATGATTCCAGCTCTTTTTTAGATGCTTCACAGCTATTCAATATTCCTCAGTTGAGATTTTTTGTTTAGCTCTGTACCACATTTTTAATAGGGTAGTTTCGTTCTCTGGTGTCTAACTTCTTGAGTTCTTTGTATACCTTGGATATTAGGCTTCTATCAGATGTGGGGTTGGTAAAGATCTTTTCCCAATATGTTGGCTGCTGTTTTTTTTTCTTGAGAGTGTCCTTAGCCTTACAGAAGTTTTGTAATCTTGTTAAGTCCAATTTGTCTATCTTTGACCTTAGAGCACAGAGTGCTGGTGTTCTGCTCAGGAAGTTTTCTCTTGTGCCTATGTGTTCTAAGGTTTATCCTAATTTCTCTTCAAATAACTTCATTGTACCTGGATCAATGTGGAGATCTTTGATACACTTGTACTTGAGCTTTGTACAAGTTGATAAGAAAGGTTCTATTTTCATTCTTCTGCATGCTTAGTGTCAATTGGACCAACACCAGTTTTTGAAGAGGCTGTCCTTTTTCCCATTGAATGTTTACAGCTTCTTTGTCAAAAATCAAGTGATCATATATCTGAGGGCTCATTTCTCAATCTTCTATTCTATTTCATTGATCCATGTGCCTATCTCTGTACCAGCACCATGTTGTTTTTAGCACAATTGCCTTTTAATATAGCTTGAGGTCAGGTATGTTGATCCCACAGATGTTTTCTTGTTGTTGAAGATGGCTTTCAATATTCTGGGATTTTGGTTTTCCAGATGAAATTGCACATTGCTCTTTCCAACTCTAAAAAGAATTGGGTTGGAATTTAGATGGAGATTGCATTGAATCTGTAGATTGTTTTTGTTAAGATGGCCATTTTTACAATGTTGATCCTTCCAATCCATGAGCATTGGAGACCTTTCCATTTTCTGAGATCTTCCTCGATTTCCTTCTTTAGAGATTTGAAGTTCTTGTCATTCAGGTCCTTCTCGTGCTTAGTTAGAGTCACACCAAAGTATTTCGTGTTGTTTTTGACTATTGTGAAGAGCATCTTTTCCCTAATTTCATTCTCCGCATGTTTGTCCTTTGAGTAGAGGAAGGGCACTGATTTGTTTGAGTTAATCTTATATTCAGCCACTTTGCTTAATTTATGTATCAGCTGAAGACTTTCTCTGGTGGAATGTTTGAGGTCATTTAAGTACACTATCATGTCATCTGCAAACAGTGATGGTTTTACTTCTTCCTTTCCAATTTGTATTCCTTTTATTTCCTTTTGCTGTCTAATTGCTCTGTCCAGGACTTTCAGTACTCTATTGAGTATAGGTAGGGGGAGTTTAGGCAGCCTTGTCTAGTCCCTGACTTTAGTGGGATTGCTTCAAGTTTCTCACTGTTAAGTTTGACACATAATGTTTCAGCCAAGGAATAAAATTTTCCACAATGCAGGAATATGCCAATTTTTTTGCCTTCTCACTTTAGTTTTGTGAGTTTTCTGGATAATTCTTCTCAATGTGACTTTAGATACTTGTGAAGAACCAATAAAAATGGTATTATCCTCTGTAAGCCACTAAATCTCAAACTGTAATCTGATTAAACTGTCTGCAAATCTTTAAATGTTAGTATGGAAGACACTCAAATCTAATAAAATCTAATCTAAGCAAGAATTTATTGAGTTTTCTAAATCCATTATGAGACGAAATGGTCAAAAGTTGTGGACTAAGGAAAATTTAGTAACCTAATTTGGATTTTAAAATGAGTAGTTTTTATTGCTATTTTTGCAGAGATATTTTTCGATGTTAACTAAGGAAGCCACAAATCTAATCATCATTATACTAAAAGAACCTTTAGAAGTTAAATAAATCACAGATCTTTGGTTTAAAAAGAGGCTGTTATAAAAACTGTTTGTTCTCTGTGGCATTGTCAAATTTAAGAATGATGTAACCAAGAAGATATCCTTTTAACATGAGAAAGACATAACTTCCCTGACTATCTAAATTACTATACTGGAAGTGGAATTAGGTTTAGTGTTGTCTCTGGTAGGGTTTTGAGGAATAACATAGACCCCTACCTTGGTAAATCATCTCCAAACCAAATTTTATGTTTTAAACCATTTCTACTTTCTGCTCTATGTTTGTTTTTGCATTCTTTCTGGGGATTTCTGATCATTAGTCACACAATATTACCTGTATTAACCATCATGCATTTAAAGTCTGACATTAGTAACTATGTATTAAAGATGAGATTAAGTAGAAAATTTAAAAACAGTTTATTAGGCTAGGATTAACTTACCTTTTAATCCACCCAGGATAATTAAGAAGAGTAATTCCTCTTCTTCTATAAGTATTGCTATATGACAATTTATACAAAGACACAAGATAAAGACTAGAACATGTATAAATTTACCTGTGTAACAAATAGTTGATCATGCAGTCTTTGCTGTCACTGGGTTGCCTCAATATTTGCCTGTTTCTGAATTTGTGCAAGTCTGTGCTAAAGAAAAATTGGTGTTAATGTTTCCTTGCTTTAGAAAAGAAAAAGAGCCTTAAGAACTTTTTGGTATATGAACATCTCACCCCTTCTAGTACTGGTAGAGTCTTTGGTTCCTAGGTCAATAATTTTCACAGGATACAGTGGAGGCCTTTACAGCATTATGATATTTCTGGCTTTGAACTAAAAACTTAGAATCCCTAGTGTCTGTCTATTAAATTCACTGATTTCACAATGAAAACAAATGATAATAGTTTGAAACACTTTATAAGGAAAGGAAATTGGGTTTCATTACATTATTTCTTCTTTGTCAGACCTTCCTTCTAAAATTGTAGTTTCCTAAGCAGGTATGCAACCATTACATTGTTTTCAGATAAGACATATTTGCTTTCATTTTACGTTTAAAAATCTATGTATTATTTCTAGTTAATACATGCAGCAGTAAATGGGTTGATATTTCCCATTATCTATATCTATCTATATCTATATCTATATCTATATCTATATCTATGTCTATGTCTATGTCTATGTCTATGTCTATGTCTATGTCTATATCTATATCTATATCTTTATCTACATCTATATTTATATCTATATCTATATCTATATATATATATATGCTTCAAATCTCTAAATGTTCTTCATTGAACCTCTAATTTATTTTATATAATTTCTATTGTATAACTTATTATGCTTTTATGTTAATAAAGTAAATAGAAAATTCTCATAAATGAAATGTTTAGTTTTGCTCAGCAAAAATCAGGAAGACAGTAGTTGAAAGTGAAACACACTCCTGATACTAGGCCCATCTTGTCGCAGTAAATATTTGGTTCCCAAGGTCCAGACACTATAGGTGTTAAGATCTTTCATTTTTTGACCTACAAAAACAAATTTTCCTCCTACAACATGGTCTCTATCAAATTTAACATGAAAAAATGCCTTCCAGGTTTTTGTAATGTGGCTGGAATACAGACATGTCCTTAGTATACACCTTTAAGGTATAATTAGTTTGTAGATGAAAGCAGTCATGTTTGAAAGTAATATCTAATAGAGGGGCAAACAAAGTGACAAATCAGAGAAAGATTTCATATAAAGAATGGAAGACAGTGTACTCCCAAATCTATAAGAATAGCAGAGTGAAGAGAATATATGTAAGAGCAGATTAGGGGAAAAATCAGTTTCAGCTTAGAAATAAATAAAAAGAATGAGCTTATCCAGCACTAAGTTTCCCAGATAATTATATCTGACAAATATAAGATAATTTAACAGACCACTAGGTAATCATAATGTCAGTCTTTTTTGCTTGTAAGTCTTCAATGGTTTTACTGGTTCTTAATCCTGAAGACAAATCTATGTAAGATATATACTTTGAAGCAGAGATACTCCTAGCATTGCTAGTATTTCTATTTATTGTCGCTACCATCTCTGAGCGGCAGAAAAGGAGCGACCATACAGTGTTCTTCTCAAAGCGGTTTATTCAGGAATCTTACAGCATAAAAGTGAAACTCTTTCAGTCTCCTTTCTGTCTCTCTTTCTGTTTCTCTTTCTGTCCTCTCTGCCCCCAAGCACAGTCCCTTTTATCCTCTCTCAACTACACCTCCTCAGTCCATGTTATGTGGCTGCATATCATAGGTCCACGTCATCTGGCCTGATCATGGGTGCACCTGTGCAGCTCGCACACTGGGAGTGGCTAATCTCTGGGGCAGGAGGAGGTCAGGTGTAGGCACAAGACTAGGTCGGTGTCCCAAACACCATTGTTGGACTGCTGCCATACCATCTCTAAACAATTTATAGCAGTAGCATGTCATGTTTACTGCAAGTACTTACTAAAAGGACATATTTTGCTATTTACTTTTAAAGGAATAAAATTAGACTCATATGACTCCAACATGTTATTCTTCTAACACTTTCATGTACTTTTCACCTGCATGTACATCTCCCAATATAATATTAAAGAAGGGAATTATAGGAAAATATATTTTACAGCTATTTTTGCGTTGAATTATTTGTACTATTATTGCTCAGTGATGTATAGAAATTCTGCCATTTGTTCTTTGTTCAAAATAGAATAGAAAATGCTGCATAGTTACTAATTATGAAACTCACCTGTCATTATCCACTGTTTACTATAATGACCTGAATTCTTAAAGAATTAATGATGATTAAAATGACGCATGCTTACCATTCTTTTGTTCTTTTGTAGCCCTAAACATGAGATGCTTATCATGAACTACAGGAATTGTTGCAATAGATTTAAGTAACAGGCATTTCCAGAGGGTCCAGCCCAGAGACAGCAGGGCTACCATCATACAGACTCACTGACTTCACACAGATAGCTGAACACACAGAAAAGCCTCAGAAGGCTCTCCATCCTGAGCCAATGGGTGATTCCCCAAATCCTCCCTACTGATTATTTGGGGAGAGACCAACAGAAATTCTCCGGGTACAAGTATCATGTGCTGACTGGGTATGGTCTATTTTGGCCCAGAGACAGAACAGGGACACTGCAATCAGATCTCACAGCCGAACCACAGAGAGCTGAACACCCAGGAGCAATATACATCCTGATTCCACAGGCCCACAGACCCACAGAAGAGACAAGCTAAATTCAGAGACAACAAGATCACATAACATCAAAGAGAACAAGAAGTTAAGAGGCAACTGTAAGAACCTAAGCAACAGAAACCAAGACAAGCTGGCAACATCAGAACCAAAAAGTGGATAGCCAAACAATCAATAAACACAAGAATTGGACATGAAATCATACTTCATGATGGTGGTCCTTGAGAAGCACTTGAATAACTTCATTAAAGAATTATGGGAGAACCAGGAAAACACAGGTAAAAAGTAGAAATCCTTAAAGAGAAAACACAAAATAACTTAAAGAATTTCATGAAAACACAACCAAACAGGTGAACAAATTTAAAACAGAAATAGAAACAATAAATAAATTACAAAATGAAACAGCCCTTGAGATAGAAAACCAAAAAGAGGCCAGGAGTTATAGATGTCAACATCCACTAACAGAGTACAAGAGATGAAATTGAGAATCTCAGAAGCAGAAGATACCATAGAAAACATTGACATAATAGTCAGAGCAAATGCAAATGCAAATGCAAAAAAAAAAAAAAAAAAAAAAAAAAAATCCTAAACCAAATCTCCCAAGAAATCCAGGAAACAATGAGAAGACAAAACCTAAGGATAAAGGATGTAGAACTTTTAAGTAGTCTATGTTATCTTTTCAGTTTAAAAATATAATAATTGAATTGTGATTTATGACTATATATATATATATTAGTAAGGACAAAACAACTAAGAACCATATAATTATAAGCTAAATATAAAATGCAGACCCAAAGACTAAGATTAAGTAATTAGGTTTCCATTGTACAATATGATATGAGAAAGAAAGAAGTGCATATTACTAGAATCACTGAAAATATATCATTTCTAAAAGTCAGTAAACTGAAATTTTCTAAATTAGATAAGTATAGAGCAAATATTTAAGAAACCAAAAGTACTCTTGAAAGAGTAATGAGGGATATTTTTCACCATCAAAAGAAACTCTTCTAATTCTGGAAGAACATTCATAAACTTTAAGCATGGATATTACTTATTTCTAGGAAATGCAAAACACAGTTCCTATATTGAGACTGCATCTGAAGAGCAGGTGACAGCACAGAACATTGCACTTTATACACTCTTGCCTTGACAGAGAGATGGCCATAATCTTCCCGTGCATTCACATGTTTTATTATTTTTTTTTAAAGAATATTGTCCAAATTTACACTGTAATTCTTTCATTCATACTGGATTGGGGCCAACACTAGCTGCTTCACTTAACCACATTATTGATTTAAAAGTCTTTCTCTAAATAATAGTATATTATTTTTAAGAGCTGAGCATTTAGACTGAAGTATGTGCATTGCATGAGAATGAATTCAGCTCAATCCAGGAGAAAACATTAAAACCACAAAGGATGATGTGTTGTATGCAAAAGACCAAAATAAATTCAGGCCATTCATCTCATGTGGCAAGAATAAAATTAATACACGCCTGAAAATAACTAAAAGAAAGCTATCAAGTCAGATACTATATATAATTTTAAGAAGGTTTTAAAACCTTAAATAAACTTACAAAGGGGATCATATTTTGTTTGATTTTTTGTGGGTATGTTGAAGTGTGTAAATAATTTATATATATACATATCTATATTGCACACAAATATATGTATTTTATATGAGATAAAATAACTTTTTGTACAAAATATAATTAAATCTTGAATTCATAAAAGTAGACAGAATGTACCAGAAACCTGGAAGGTGAGAGGTTCTCAAGACACAAAGGGAAGGGGATCCTAGATTAAATTCTATAGAGTGCAGAAAAAGAACTTGTAGAGCCAATCTCCAGAAGAAAGACAAGGCATTAAGTTAGTGATGAGGTTGCTATCCTACAGTCAAAACTCTGATCCACAATTTGTACTGCCTGAAAGAAATGCAGGGATGAAAATAAGAAGATCTTGAGGAAATGGAGGTCCGGCAACAGCCCAAAGTGGGATCCAGCTCAAGGGGAAGCCTCAAGGCCTGACAAAATTACTGAGGCTATGAAGTGCTCACAAAAAGACCTGTCTTGACTGCTCTGCAAAAGACCCACAAGCAGCTAAAGGGGGTAAGATGCAGATATTTGCACTCACCCAATGAACAGAAGCTGATGATCCCTGTGGTTAAATTAGGAAAAATCTGGAAGAAGCAGAGGAGGAGGGTAATCCTGTAGAAAAACCAGCAGTCTCAGTTAACCTGGGTCTCTGAGATCTTTCAAACCCTGGATCACCAACCAGACTGTATACACCAGCTGATTTAAGTCCACCAACATATATACAGCAGAGGACTCTCCAGTCTTTGTCCAGTCATAGACGATTCAATAACCCTGAAGAGATTGAAGGGCCCAGGCAGTTTAGAGGTCTGGCGAGGTAGATGGGGTGGGAACATCCTTTTTTATACATTGGGGCACAGGGAGGAGGTATGGGATGTGGAACAGTCAGAGGGTGAACCCGGAGGAGAATAAAATCTGGAGTGTGGAAAAAAATTAAAAAGTAGGCAATAAAATGTGTGATGGTATCAGTACAAAAGTGATCATAATGAGAAATAAAATATGCTATCTTTTATGATATGCAAGCATGGACTAAGTTTGTGATTTAGACATGTCA
Source organism: Micromys minutus (assembly GCF_963924665.1). Lineage (NCBI taxonomy): Eukaryota > Metazoa > Chordata > Mammalia > Rodentia > Muridae > Micromys > Micromys minutus. The sequence goes on from NC_137975.1 coordinate 32,822,999, forward strand.
CCTGTTGGCAACCAAAAGACATTCATGAACAACATGTGACCATATTTGTTCAGAGGAGGTTTATTTGTAGTAAAAGCTTTTAAACAAACAAAATACCCCGAAAAACAATGAATTGATCAATAAATTTTGTTAAAGGGTTAGATAAAACACGTCTCATCAATAAACAGTTACTGACCCCAATCACAAAATGGATACATTACAAAGAAATTAAAGCAAAAAAAATCACATATGCATATGCCATGGTCGTGTTCATATACAATTTTGGAAAATTCAGTCAATATCTATTTAGTGAACAATAGAATAATGTTTGAATGGTGTTCTAATTAATTCCTCTCAACTCTAATCCAATATTTATGCATCTGAAAATAAGAGCATCAAAATTCAGGAACTTCTTACATCAGGTTTGCCTGAGATCATATCTGTAGGAACTTTTCTTAATTCCTGATTAATGTGGGAAGACCTATGTATTGATTATGCAATTTCTAGGCAAGGAAGAGTGGAGTATATAAGAAAGAGAGATATGCAAACAAAAGGATACAAAACAGTAAACAGTATACTTTTCTGGCTACTTCAATATCCCACCTGGGAACTTCTGCCTTGGTTTCCCAGACAATTATACGAAAAATGTATTTCTTCATCCAAATTCCTTTGGCTATGGTATTTATCACAGCAACTGAAAAGAAATTAGGATGCAAAAGTAAAGGTGTTTTAAGGAGAAAGACTAGGTAGAAGGAATTAAATAGGTAAAACAATAACCTTCCTACAAAAAGTATATGATTTATCAAATTTCAAGTTATTTAATATTGGCCAAAAGTTATAAACTTTTAACATTTTAAAAGGTGTCTAATTTTGCATTTTGTTTCACCTTCACAAAATGTGTCACTATATATGTAAACATATCTCATAAAATCTAGAGAGTTAAATATTTATAAAATAATCTGCTTTTTAACTTTAAGACAGGTTTGCTAATTCTTAATCACAAGCATCTGCATATAAGAGTTTATGTGGATAATAGATCTGGGGCAAGATGATTATTAGGTCCTCCAAGCAATGTTCACAACAATTACACTCCATGTTAATAGAACATTTGTGTTTGATGTTTAAATAATTTCATTATGAAGATGAATAATAGGATTGACTTTGACAACTCTCTTAATTACTGATTTTGATATGAAGCCAACACTAATTTAAAATTCAGTTTTTAAAATGAATGTACTGTTTGTAATCAGCCAAACAGCTTTTAATTAAATCAGAGTTCTAATATTGCCCAAGTTGTCATTTTAATTACAGCTTAATATATGTAGAAAATTAGTATTTATGTTAATTTTAAAATATGAATTTCAAACAGATTAATTCAGATGTGAATCTGTGGTAGTCTGATGCAAATTTTATATGTTAAAGGGACATAAAATATTTTCACACATCATTTATATTTAAATTTTGAAATATTCTACTATCTTAACTAATTTAAGTATATAAAAGCTTTTATACACAATAAGAAAATTGCAGTTGAACAACTATTGGAACATCCCCTAAGTTTGTCCTGTTCTGCTGAAGCTGAGAATGAATCTGTTTATTTCCTTCCAGAGACCAGCTCACAGGTCAGAGTTCTCTAAGAGAAGTGATACATTATAGCCTGGGTTTCTGTAGAAGCTTCCTAAAATGAGTAACCTCAACACTCTGTGTTCATGTTAAAAGATAGGTGACCATTATCTTAGCCATAGCATAGCTATGAACTGAGTTTACTATTGGCAGGAGTCTCTATAGTTTGAAATAGCCCTTTCTGTTTTTTAATGTTACTTGTGATTTTTGCATTGAGAATTAGTCATTTGGGGCTGGATTGTTGCTTAGTCTGTGTTTGAGTGTAGGTATTATTCTTTCAGTTATTAATTAAAGTCCCTGCTCTTCTTTCAGCACATGTATTTGCAGTGTTAATGAGATACTGTGTTGTAGTAGGGTTGTAATAAAATTTTCCTTCGTGGAATTGATAATCATGGCATCCAGACCCTATCTCTAGTCTTCTCATAACAGCTAACCATTTTCTTATCAACTGCAGCACTGGGGAGAGTGAGTCTTGCACTTCACCTGGGTAGAACAATGGAGCTGTCTCTGGTGGCAGGAGAGCAGGGGATCTTATCCTTCCATTTGGCTGCTGTGAGAAGGCATGGACACAGCACCTCATTACTTTCCACCTACAGCAGTAAGAGAGGTAGCTCCAGAGCCAAAAGAGATGAAGAGCTAGCTATCCTCGCCCCTCACTGGCTGCAGAGCTCAAGAGAGTTGTCTCTGTTCCTCATCTGAGCATCACAGTAAAATAAGCCCTAAGACAAAGGTGCAGGAGAGCCATCCCTGAGGGTGTGAGAATAAGAGAGCTAGCCCTGGCTCGTGCCAGATTTAGCATTGGGTAAGCTAGCCAAAGCAGTGCTGGAGAACTCACTGAGATAGTGTAGATATAAAACAGCTAGCAGCATAATGAACTTTAACCACTACCCAGGCCCAGATCAAGGGCCTTGAGTTGGTCCATTTCACCATCTACCTCATCTATCACCTTCTGAAACATGTGAAAGGACTAAAGATCCAAACTACATGACACAGAGCAAACAACAGGATATCTGAAAGAAACAAGAATCCAGTACTAATAATGTAACTGAAGCCAGAAGACTCGACCTAATTAACACACTCTGACACACAACAGCTTTCATGAAAGTTAATCAAAAAAAAAAAAAAAAAAAAAAAAAAAGAAGATATATTGTCTAAGCTCAAGTGTGAATCACATTAGAGAAGAGATTAAGGAATGTTCATTGTTATGAATTATTTGTGAAGATCTGGCCTTCTTTTGAGTCAGTCAAAGTAATATACAAAATCATTTTAGATCACTCTAGGCATAAAGTTAGAATTTAAGTTAATATGCTTATCAAGTACAAATCTTTATCCTTTGTATACTCCTTTTAGCTTTCTTTTCATTTATATTTTATGGTAGTCATATTCAATTAGCCATTATATTTTATATCTTTAAATTTATTTATTTTTATTTTTATTGGATATTCTCTGTATTTACATTTTAGATGTTATTTCCTTTCTGCTCATTCTGTTCTGCTCTCCTGCCCAATTTCTCCATGAAGATGCTCCCTCTCACGAACATTCTCTCGAATGTCAGTGGCTTGTCATTTCCCTACACAGGGAGAATGGGCCTTTGCTAAACCATTCAAAAAAAAAAAAAAAAAAAAAAACATAGGCACAGGAGAAAATTTTCTGAACAGAACACCAATGGCTCATGCTGTAAGGTCAAATGTTGACAAAAGGGATTTAATGGGATTGTAAAGTTTCTGTAAGGCAAAAGACACTGTAAAGAAAACAAAACAGCAGACAACAGACTGGGAAAAGATCTTTACAAAACTCCCATCTGATAGGGCCAAATATCCAAGATATACAAAGAACTCAAGACACCAGAGAATCAAACAACCCTATTAAAAAATGGGGTATAGAGCTAAGCAAAAACTTCTCAGTTGAGGAATATTGAATGGCTGAGAAGCATCTAAGAAAGTGCTTGATATCATTAGCCATCAGGGAAAAGCAAATCAAAACAACCCTGAGATTCCATCTCACACCAAAAAGAATGGCTAAGATTAAAAATTCAGATGACAGCAGATGCTGGCTAGAATGCAGAGAAAGAGGACACTTCACTGTTGGTGGGGTTGTAAACTGGTACAACCACTCTGGAAAGCAGTCTGGCAATTACTCAGAAAATTGGACATAGTACTACCTGAAGACCCAGTTTTTCCACTTCTGGGCATATAACCCAGAGACGTTCTAACATACAACAAAGAAACATGCACCATAATGTTCATAGCAGCCCTATTTATAATAGCCAGAAGCTGGAAACAACACAGATGTTCTTCAGTAGATGATTGGATACAAAAATTGTGGTATATTTACACAATGAAGTACCACTCAGCTATCAGAAACAATGACTTTAAGAAATTTTTAAGAAAATGGATGCATCTAGAGAATATCATCTTGAGTGTGGTAACCCAGTCACAAAAGAACAGACATAATATTCAGTCACTGATATTTGGATACTAAATCCAGAAAGCTCTGAACACCCCCAGAAACAACTCACAGACTATATGAAGTTCAAGAAAAACAAAGGCCAAAAAAAAAAAAAAAGAAAGAAAAACCATTATTCTTAATTTTTACACACCAAGAAAACATTGATTATTTTCAGGCTATATTTTGCTTTACATGTACTTTATGCTCATTGTAACTGGTAAGATTTTAATGCATACTATCAAACTTTTAAAAAAATCAAGTACTGACAAAAATGTATTCCTATACTTTTATGCAAAATGTGTAAAATTTGTACATCTATCTTTCGTTTTTAAAATTAAGTTTTCAATTTAATTTAAAAAAACTGTGGTTGCATACTTAACTTCATAATTGGCACATCATTTTCATAAGCAGTCAAAACTTTTTATCTGACTATGTAAAAGAAGTTATCATATTAGATTGCATGTTAGTAGTTAAGCTGGGAAATAAATATAAAACTTATATCAACTAAAAATAAGAAACTCTACTAAAGCTTAAAGCATATATTGTCCCACGCCCAATAATAGTGGGAACTTCAAATCCATACTCTTCTCAATGGACAGATAATAAAAGTAAAAAGTTAAGAGAGACATGGAGAAACAAAGAGACTCATGAACCAAATGGATTTACCAGAAATCTATAGAATATTTCATTCTAAAACAAAAGAAAATATCTTCATCTCATCACCTTGCTGGACCTTCTCTAAAATTGACCATATATTCAATCACAAAACAGGCCTCAAAATATACAAGAACATTGAAAATTTCCCATGCATCCTGTCATATCACCATGGACTAAGGCTATTATTCAATAACAACAAAACAACAAAAACCTACATAGACATGGAAGCTGAATAATGCTCTACTTGATGATAGTATGGTCAAGAAAAAAAATAAAGAAATCAAAGACATTTCAGAATTTAACAAAAATTAAGGCACAGCATATGCAAATTTATGGGATACAATGAAATAAGTCCTAAGAGGAAACTCATAGCTCTGAGTTCCTCCAAAATAAACTAGAGAGAGCATACACTAATAGCTTGACAGAACACCTGTAAGCTCTAGAAACAAAAAAAAAAAAAAAAAAAAAAAGAAAAGAAAAAAGAAAAAGACACAGATAAATCCAAGAGAAGTAGACAGAAGGAAATAATAAAACTCACATCAACCAAATAGAACCATAAAGAACTATAAAAAGAATCAACAAAACCAGAAACTGGTTCTTTGAGAAAATTTACAAGATCAATATTCCTTACCCAGACTAACTAGAGGGTACAGCGAGAGTATTCATATTAACAAAATCAGAAATGAAAGGGACGATATAACAACAGAAACTGAGAAATTCAAGAAGTCACCAGATCCTACTAGAAAAGCCTATACTTAACAAAACTGTTAAATCTAGAGGAAATGGACAATTTTCTAGACAGATGTCAGATAACAATGTTAAATCAGGATCAGATAACCATTTAAACAACCCCATAAGCCCTAAAGAAATAAAAGTGGTCATCAAAATATTCCCAAGCATAAAAACCCCAAGACTCAATGTGTTTAGTGGAGAATTCTATCTCACCTTCATAGAAGACCTGATACCAATTTTCTGAAAACTATTCCACAAAATAGAAACAGAGGGAACACTATCCAAGCCATTTTTTGAAGCCAGAATTTTTCCTAAACCACACAAAGACCCTACAAAGAAAGAGAACTTGAGACAAATATTCTTCATGAACATTGATGCACAAATACTCAATAAAATTCTTGCAACCCTTATCTAAGAACAAATCAAAATGATCATTCAACATGATCAAATAGGTTTCATTCCTGTGATGCAAGGATGGTTCAACGTATGAAAATTTGTCAACATAATTCACCATATAAACAAACTCAAATAAAATAAAACACATGTTCATCTCTTTAGATGGTGAGAAAGAAAAAGATGATTCTTAATATGCCAGTGAAATAGACTTATTCTGTGGTTGACAGAATTCTAACATGCTATTCACAATCTTATCCCATAGTCTGCATACCTTAAATAGTATCTCCAACTAAGACAGTACTGATGAGGCTTGAAAGCTATAATCTTTAAGATTGAGTTAGTAGTCAGTTCAACTTTACCTAAGATAAAGAGAGATACTCTAACTCATTGTGACCTGACCTGTTACAGTTTTGAGGCAGAAAAATACCAGGGACAGGCCTTCCTGTGTGATCAGAAGGAATAAAACTGCTAGTTTGTAAAGAAGACTCAGTTGTCAGGAAGTATGTGTGGCCTTCAAGAATGACATTTTTTCTTCCTGTACATACACTGAACTGATTCTGACAGACAACAATCAGCAATTTAAGAAATAATTCCTAATACAAGAAATCATAGCCAAGGCAATAATTTAATTTAGCCTAATACACCTCTGGGCATAAAACTCAGTCCATTTGGGACTGAGGGTCCTACTTTATAGAAGATGATAAATCTGATTTGTGAGAAGGTGATAAAATTTTAAAAAATGTTATAGAGTGCTCTAAAATTGATCAATACACACATATATATGTAATATAATTTAATGAAAAAGAAAAAATGAATTTGCAAAAAAACATGGAGGAATGTATGGAAGAGTTTGAAGAAAATAAAGGGGCTGGTGCAATTGTATTGAAATATCTAAATGAAAAGAAAATGAATATAATGTCATAAAGAGTGGAAAAAGAAGAGTAAGAGTATTAGCAGAACCTGAGGCTGTGAGATTTAGGGCAGTCCTTAGTACTATGAAGTATAAGCAGTAAAGCACTTTATGTCAGATTCTATGTAGTAATGTTTCTTGAATGAACTTTGTTCCCACCCTGGATCTGGCTTGGTGACGTATACTTTAATTTAATGAGTTAGAGCTGAAAGAAAAGCAAACTTGTTCATCTTTAGCAAGGCTGAAGGTCTATTTTAATTTTCTCTGTTCCAGCTTTTTGTAATACTGTTTGTATGAAAACTGTTCTGACTTTGTAATGGTCACTTCAGATTTACAGAATCATATTTTTAGAATTGGGTTGCAGCTCAGTTACCTGGGACATACAAGGCCTTGGATACAAAACAAAACAAAACAAAAAAAAAAAAAAAAAAAAAAAAAAACAAATCTCTGAAATTATAGCCCATTTTCATGAAGAAATTATTTCCACAGTGATTGTGTCAGTTAATACATGGTCATGGGGCTCTGGGCTATGAAACATACCCTGATTCCTGGTTGAGATAGGTCAAAGCCTGGGGACAGAAAGACACTTTCTAATCTCCCAGGAGATTGAGTAGAGCAAAGCCCCAGGTCCCTCCTCCACAGTTGTGGATGTGACCAAGACAGAGGAATCACATAAAAGTAGGACTTTGCCCCCAAACATGTAGACAAGGTATTCCAAGCTCTCAGGTCAAGTCAACAGGAAATACCTATTGTCAGACCCTGACCCTTCCCAAAACTGTATATAGGAATCCTATCCAGAAGGATTAAAGGTATGCAGGAATTAACTCCATCTTGAGAACTTCTGTCATTAGAGCTGTAACACCACTGCTTGAGGAAGAGATCTGCTCTCCCAAAATCACTGTCAGAAGCTCCCCTGAACCCTTTGCTAGCTAGGCACTTTCGGGCTGGCTCAGTCCTGCCTGATGTTCTGTGGCAGCAATAGAAAGAGGGGAGGGTCAGCACCAACAGTGAAACAGTGCTGCAGTCCCTGCCTGAGTCCTCTCCCCTTTGTCTGAACATGCATCTAGCTAGACCAGAGATCTCAGTGTAGGTCCCTGAAACAAGGCCCACACATGGTATTGTTTATGATTTCTAGAATCATCTGGCCAATCAGACAGATTTTATACTTTATAAGACATTTCAGGAAAGGTATTACTGCTATTCCCTTGCTCCCATGATTACCTAATGCCATTTGAGGGTTCTGGTTACATATCGTAATGTGTAGTTTTTATTGTTTAATGCATACTGAAGATTCATATATATTTTTGGGTGGTAGACTTAATTTAACATTTTTTAACTCTTGTGTACAGGAATATTTTCAATTAAATGATGTTACGTGGCTGCACTGAGGCTATGAAGAGTACATACATCTGTCCGAATACACCAGTTTGTATACTTGAAATTAACTTACAGTCTGTATATAAAGTAGACCACGAGAATGTTATTTTAAAAAGAAAGTCTTTGTCAGATTGAAGGGAAATATCAAAGCTTAATTTTTCAAGTCTCTGAGTCATCGCAAGTCCATTTGTTGTCAATAACATTCCTATACAAAACTCTCTTTTTGTTTTATTTCTTTGTTATCATATTTTTTCTGCCCTGTTAATGAAGCCATATACTACTTTGAATACTTTGTCACAACACTTCCTGAGCTGTATACACCTATTTGATAAGTATAGTTACTGTCATTGGATGCACCGCCATAAGCATTTCCCTTACACAGTTGTGTGCCTATGCACATGTAGGTTTTCTATAGCATCGACATATAAAAAAGGCTTTGTGAATCTCTCAGCCATGTCATTTGGGAAGTCACTGCTTTTTCTGCTAGGATTACAATCTAATTTTTTCTTCTATGATCTAATTTGTGACCATTCTCTTAGAGATTATAAAGCATTTTTGTTTTAAACACCTGTAATTACTGATAATTTTCTGTTACACATGTCTTTCTAGTTAGACTCAAACACATGACACAGTTTTACTCCAAAATTTATAACTTTAATCATGCTAGAATCTATGAAATGGTTCTATAAATAATCACACGTAAATGGAGGCAATGGGAAGGGGATTGTGGATAGGATTATGCGAAAGGAATAATATCTAAAATTTAATGCAGAGAATTTCCAGTAAAATATTTTTGGGAAAAAATAATCACATGTAAAGATACAATTGAATAGTAACTCAATTTTAATTATGGCATAAGTATTCCACATTAATTTTGCCTACCATCTGCTATCTATATTTTATTAGCTCAGGTCTCTCATCATGTTATTAAGGTGTATATTTATATATTTAAGATAACTTATATGTCTCTTCTTATATTAAATTTATATTTCCTATTGACAAAAACAAATCAAATACACATGAGAATATATGTAAATATAAACATACATATTTTGGATAGAGTATTTGGACTCACTGTTCAGAGAAAATATATAGTCTGTTAATGAATAAGGATGTCCAGTAATGATAAGACTGTACATTGATAATACGTGATGTGACTCCCATTATCCATATTATCCTATGCTTTTATTTTATGACTGGGTGTATGTCAAGTACTTTGCAATGAACTATACATATGAATATCTGGTTATGCTCATAAAGACACTCTGTCCTAAATTTTAGTTTTATTTATAATGTCTCAGAGCTGTTCTAGAATTGTTCCTGACTTATAGGACTACAGTATTGCTCTTTAACAAACACTGAATTTATTTCACATGAATTTTGGCAGCAATATTTTTCTCTTGCACAATTTTCAAGAAAAGTCGGTGGAGTGCTCTTTTCACAAAAATATGATTTACTAGAAAATTTGATCTTCCAGTGATGACTGAGAATAATGTCTTCCTGAAATAATTTACATTATAATTAGCTTGTAAGTGATTTAGCATTATATTATTCTTACTTTTCTTGAAAAAAAATTTCCTCTTTGTTTCTGATTTCCATAATGAACAAATTGTAGGAATATTGGCCTACTTCTAAAAATAGTGTGTTTTTTTTATTTAAAATAGGTCAATTAGTTCATGTTTCCAATAAGTTTTAACTAAGAGCAAGAAGTCATATCTGCAGAGATTATTACAGCATGATTTTCTTAGTTCTACTAAACAAATTTCTTCCAAAGAGTGAAAATACTAATTCATTTTAATAGTATAGTAAAAGCAAAGTTAATTTATAAGATGGTCACAAAGTATTATTTGGTCAATTTTACAGAACACTATATAAATTTCTCTTAATAAATATTTAGAAATGTATATATTATATACATAGACATGACACATAACAAATCATGTATCAAGTTCTGTATATAAAATGTTACACATCATATAATAGACTATATGCTTCATATATATTTGTGGTACTTGTAATACATCTAGCTGTTTATCACTTGAAACAAATGATGATTTTGACTAACATTAAGTTTTATTAAAGTTAATAAAATTGCTTTAGTAGTTTTAAATAACTCTGTCATGATCACACAGCGACCAGCATTCATTGCTATTAGTATTTCTCGCAACTTGGCAATGCTACATCATTTGACATATTTATACTCTCAGCATATAGTTCCTGGCTTGTCTTCCATGTCCCTATCTGTGTTTGGTCTCACACTAGTCTTCCTTTCTTCTCATTAATATTTATCACTTACCATAATGTTAACATTATGCTTGGTGCTAGGGAACAATCACTGACTAAATATATGTCATTTATTCAAAGGGATTTTTCTGCTAAATGAGAAAAGACACTCAATTAAAATACAATAAAATACACGTTGATAGGAACTTCTAGGTTTAATGGAAATCTCTGTTGTACTGAGTAGTACAGGTCTGTCTGTCTCTCTCTCTCTTTCTCTCTCTCTCTCTCTCTCTCTCTCTCTCTCTCTCTCTGTATCTCTGTCTCTGTCTCTTTCTCTCTGTCTCTGTCTTCGTGTCTCTCTCTCTTCTCTCTCTCTCTCTCTCTCTGTCTCTCTCTCTCTCTGTCTCTCTCTCTCTCTCTCTCTCTCTCTCTCTCTCTCTCTCTCTTCTCTCTCTCTCTCTCTCTCTGTGTGTGTGTGTGTGTGTGTGTGTGTATGTATTAAAAAAATTACGGGACACCATAAATGGAACTGAAACATTTTAATGTGCATAAATTATTTCTCAATAAAAAATCATGGTTATGAGCTACAATAATAGATGAAAGATATAAAAAAGCATAAATCTACTTGCCTGCACTCTATTAAACCAATTTTATATTTTGACTTCATTTTTTATCTTGCTAAATCCTAGTGTGGCTTGTAAAACATTGTTTAACTTTTTATGTTTTATCTTTATGATTCATGTGGACTTCATTTAATACTAACTGTATACTTAAATCAAAAGTTAAACATGTATTCTTGCTATGTTGTAGCAAAATATTTTTTTAATGAATAAGAATAAATTGAATATCAGAAAATACCAAAGGCAAAAAAGATTAACCGAATAAAGAGAATAATTTGTGGAAGCATAATGACATAGTTGACAATACCAATTATTTTACATTTAATTTTTATTGGCAAGTTGTTTATGCACATTTCAAATATTCTCCTCTTTCTCACGTGCCCCCTCTAGCATCCGACCTTGTCCTGCTTCTATGAGGATCCTCCCACTCCCACGGACTCCCTCCTACCTCAGCATGCTGGCATTTCCCTACACTGGGGAATAGACTCTTCACAGTACCAAGCGGTTCTCCTATTGATGAAAGAAAATATCCACCTCTGCTACATATGTTGATGAAGCCTTAGCTTCTTCCATAAGTAATATTTGATTGATGGTTTAGTCACTAGGAAATCTTGGGGGTCTGGTTGGTTAATATTGTTGTTCTTCTTATACGGTTGCAAACTCCTTCAGATCCTTCAGTCCTTTCTGTAACTCCTCCACAGGGTTCGATGGAGTCTGATTTTTAGCTGCAAGCATCTTAATCTGTATTAGTAATGCTCTGTCAGAGCCTCCCTGTGAACATTCATATAAGACTCCTGTCAGCAGTTATTCCCTGGCATCAGCAATAGTGACTGGGCTTGGTGACTGTATATAAGATAGATTCCCAAGTAGGGCAGTCTCTGGATGGACTTTCTTTCAGTCTCTGCTCCACTGTTTTTCTCTGTATTAGCTCCTGTATTTTGTTCCTTCTTCTAAGGACTGAAGCATTCACATTTTGGTCTTTGTTTTCCTTGAGCTTCATATGGTCTCTGAATTATATCTTGGTTGTTCTGAGCTTTTGAAAAAATATCCAATTATCAGTGAGTACATACCATGTGTGTTTTTTGGGTGGTGGGTAGGATTAGGTTTCCTCACTCAGGATGTTATCTTCTAGTTCCATAAATTTTCATAAGAATTTCAGGAAATCATTGTTTTTAATAGTTGAGTAGTACTCCATTGTATTAATTTTCCACATTTTCTGTTTCAATTCATCTCATGAAGGACATCTTGGTTCTTTCTAGTTTCTGGATATTACACATAATGCTGATATGAATATAGGGAAGCATGTTCCTTGTTATATATTAGGACATATTTGGGTATATGCCCAAGAGAGGTATAGCTAGGTCCACTGGTAGTACTATTTCCATTTCTCTGAGAAAATGCCAAATGATTTCCAGAGTGGTTATACCAGCTTGCATTTCCACCAACAATGAAGGATTGTTCCTCTTACTCCACATTCTTGCCAGCATCTACTATTACTTGTATTTTTATCTTAGCCATTCTGAAGGCTGTGAGTTGGAATCTCAGCATTGTTTTTATTTGCATTTCCCTGATGAATAGGGATATTGGACACTTTTTTAGATGTTTATTGGCTATTTAATATTCCCGACTTGGAACACTTTGTGTAGCTCTAAATCTCTGAACACCCCAAAAACAACTTACAGACTATATGTATTTTTCAAGAAAAACAAAGGCCAAAAAAAAAAAAAAAAAAGGAAAATCATTATGCTTAATCTTTAAACACCAAGAAAACTTTCACTATTTCCAGGACACATCTTGTTTTACATGTACTTTATGCTCATTGTAATTAGTAAGATTTTAAGGCGTACTATCAAAACTTTAAAAAAATCAAGTACTAACAAAAAAATGTATTCATATACTGTTATACAAAAATGCTTTTAAAATCCATATATTTATCTTTGTTTTTGAAAATAAAGTTGTTCAATTAAAAAATACTGTTATTTGTTTCTAGGGAATGTAAATTTTTGAGTTCTTAGTATATATTAAATATTAGACCTCTACCAGATGTAACATTGATAAAGGTCTTTTCCCATTTTGTTGGTTGAATTTTTGTCCTATTGACAACGACCTTTGCCTTACAGAAGCTTTGCAATTTTATAAGGTCTTATTTGTTGATTTTTGATCTTAGAGCACAATCCATGGATGTTCTGTTTGGGAAATTTTCCCCTGTGCATATGAGTGTATGCTCTTCCCCACTTTCTGTTCTATTAATTTCATTGTATCTGATTTTATGTGGAGTTTCTTGATCCATTCAGACTTGAGCATTTTACAAGGAGATAAGAAATTATTGATTTGCATTCTTCTGCATGCTTGGTGCCAGTTCAACCTGCACCATTTGTTGAATAGGCTGTCTTTTTTACATTGAATGTTTTTGGCTCCTTTGTCTAAGATCAAGTGACCATAGGCGTATGGGTTCATTTTTTCAGTCTTCAATTCTATTGCACTGATCGACCAGACTGTCTCTGTACAGGCAGTACCATGTTTTTGTTTTTTTTTTTTTAAATTACAATTGCTCTGTAATACATCTTGAGATCAGGGATGTTGATTTCTCCAGAAGATCTTTTATTGTTGAGAACAGTGTTTGCTTCCCTGTACGTTTTTTTACCCCAAGTTCATTTGCAAATTGTTCTTCCAAACTCTAAAGAAACTTGATTGGGATTTTAATAGGAATTGCATTAAACTTGTAGATTGTGTTTGGCAAAATGGCCATTTTTTGGCAGCTAGAAGCAGTTTAATATTTGTGTTTTTCATTTATTATAAATACCTGAACCGTTCAAATAAGTAACATACACAAAAGATAAAACAAGAAGTTAAATGTCTTTGCCTTACTGTCGAGAGAGAAATCTGTAGCTGTGAGCTCTTCTACTTTACTTAATCTTCATCATGTTCCTGCCTTTTCCTCACACCCTGGGAGATGGTCAGGGTACCACATTCTCCATTACACATCTTTTTTTTTTATTTCAAATACACTTTTAAGAGTGGAATTAAGTATTTGTGGGTATATACACACACACACACACACACACCCACCCACCCACACACACACATATATATATATATATTACACAATAATATAGGAAAAGAGGCGATTAATTTCAGGGGATAGGAGAACAACTAGGAAGGTCTTTAGGGAGCAAAGGGGGATGTGAAACACTTTTATTTTTATTAAAATATATTCTTTTTTATATTTTGTTGAGATTCACTCAGTCTGTGAGTTGTTTCTGAGGTGTTCAGAGCTTACTGGGGTTAGTATCCCATCATCAGTGAATGCATATTATGTCTGTTCTTTTGTGACTGGGTTATGTCTCTCAGGATGGTATTCTCCAGATGCATACATTTCCTTAAGAATTTCCTTAAATCATTGTTTCTGATAGCTGAGTAGTACTCCATTGTGTAAATGTACCACAATTTTTGTATCCATTCATCTACTGAAGGACATCTGGGTTCTTTACAGCTTCTGGCTATTTTAAATAGAGCTGCAATGAACATTGTGGTGCCTGTATCTTTGTTGTGTGTTGGAGTATCTCTGGGGAAAATGCCCAGATGTAGAATAACTGGGTCTTCAGGTAGTACTATGTCCATTTTTCTGAGGAAGGGCCAGACTGATTTCCAGATTGGTTGTATCAGTTTACAAACCCACCAGCAGTGGAGGAGTATTCCTCTTTCTCCACATCCTCTCCAGCACCTGTTGTCATCTGAGATTTGGATTTTGTCATTGTGACTGGTGTGAGATGGAATCTCAGGGTTGTTTTGATTTGCATTTCCCTGATGGCTAAGGATGTTGAGCACTTCCTTAGATGTTTCTTAGCCATTCGATAGTCCTCGATTGAGAACTTTTTGTTTAAGTCTGTACTCCATTTTTATTAGGGTTGTTTAATTCTTTGGTGTCTAGTTTTTTGAGTTCTTTGTAAACCTTGGTTATTGGGCCTCTATCTGATGTGGTGTTGGTAAAGATTTTATACCAATCTGTTGGCTGCTGTTTTATTTTCTTGACAGTGTCTTTAGTCTTACAGAAACTTTGCAATATCATTAAGTCCCATTTGTCAATCTTTGACCTTAGAGTTCGAGCCATTGTTGTTCTGTTCAGGAAATTATCTCCTGTGCCTATGAGTTCTAAGGTTTTCCCTACTTTCTCATCTAACAGTTTCAGTGCATTTTTTTTTTAACGTGGAGATCTTTGATCCACTTACACTTGAACTTTGTACAAGGAGATAAGAACGGGTCTATTTTCTTTCTTCTGCATGATGAGTGCCAGTTGGAACAACACCATTTGTTGAATAGGCTGTCCTTTATCAATTGCATGTTTACAGCTCCTTTGTCAAAAATCAGTTGACCATATTCGTGAGGGCTCATTTCTGGATCTTCTATTCTATTCCATTGATCCATGTGCCTATTTCTGTACCAGTACCATGCAGTTTTCAGCACAATAGCCTTGTAATATAGCTTTAGGTCAGGGATACTGATTCGTGCAGATGTTTTCTTGTTGTTGAGGATGGATTTAGCTATTCTAGGTCTTTTGTTATTCCAGATGAAATTGCACATTGCTATTTCCAACTCAGTGAAGAACTGGATTGGAATTTTGATGGGGATTGCATTGAATCTGTAGATTGATTTTGGTAAGATGGCCATTTCTTAAATGTTGATCATTCCAATCCTTGAACATGGGAGATCGTTCCATTTTCTGAGATCTTCCTCGATTTCCTTCTTTTGAGGTTTAAAGTTCTTGTGATACAGGTCCTTCACTTGCTTAGTTAGTCACACGAAGGTTTTACATAGTTTTTGTGACTATTGTAAAGGGTATCTTTTTCCTAATTTCTTTCTCCATATGTTTGACCTTAGAATATAGGAAGGCTACTGATTTGTTTGAGTAAATTTTATATCCAGCTACTTTACTGAACTTGTTTTTCAGCTGTAGGAGTTCTCTGATAGAATTTGTGGGGTCGTTTTAGTACACTACCTTGTCATCTGCAAATAATGGTGTTTTTCTTCTTCCTTTCTAATTTGTATCTTTTTGATTTCCTTTTCCTGTCTAATTGCTCCGGCAAGGACTTCCAGTACTATGTTGAATAAGTAGGGGGAGAGTGGCAGCCTTGTCGAGTCCCTTATTTTAGTGTGATTGCTTCAAGTTTCCGACCTTTAAGTTTGATGTTGGCTGTTGGTTTGATGCATAGTGATGTTATTTTGTTCAGGTAAAGACCTTGGATTCCTGTTCTTTCCAAGACTTTTAACATGAAGCGATGTTGTTTTTTTCAAATGCTTTCTCAGCATCTAGTGAGATAACCACGTGTTTTTTTTTTTTTTTTTGAGTTTGTTTATATGGTGGATTACATTTATTTATTTCCTTATATTAAACCATCCCTGCATCCCAGGGATAAAGCCTACTTGATCATAGTGAATGATCGTTTTGATGTGTACTTGTATTTGGATTGCAAGTATTTTGTTGAGTATTTTTGCATCAATGTTCTTAAGTGAGATTGGTCTGAAGTTCTCTATTTTTGTAGGGTCTCTGTGTGGTTTAGGAATGAGGGTTATTGTAGCCTGGAAAATGAGTTAGGTATTGTGTCTTGGATTCTATTTTGTGGAATAGTTTGTAGAGTATTGGTATTATGTCCTCAATAAATTTCTGATAACCCTCTGCACTGAACCCATCTGGACCTGGACTTTTTGCTTGGGAGGCTTTTGATGACTGCTTCTATTTCTTCAGGTGTTATGGGATTATTTAGCTCGTTTACATGGTCCTTGTTTAACTTTGGTATCTTGTATCTTTCTAGGAATTCATCCATTTACTCCAGATTTTCTAGCTCTGTTGAGTATAGGCTTTTGTAGTACGATCTTTTTATTTCTTGAATTTCTTCATTTTTATTCATTATTTCTCCACTTATATTTCTGATTTTGTTAAGTTATATACTCTCCCTTTGCCCTCTAGATAGCCTGGCTGAGGGTTTTTCAATCTTGTTAATTTTCTCAAAGAACCAGCTCTTGTTTTTGTTGATTCTTTCAATGGTTCTTTTTGTTTCTATTTGGTCTATATCTGTCCTACATTTGATTATTTCTTGCTGTATACTCCTTTTGGGTGTATTTGCTGCCTTTTGTTCTAGAGCTTTCAACTGTGCTGTCAGGAGGCTAGTGTATGCCTTCTCAAGTTTCTTTTGGAAGCACTCAGAGCTATGAGTTTTCTTCTCAGTACTACTTTCATTGCATCCCATAGGTTTGGGTATGTCGTGTTTTCATTTTCATTGAATTCTAGACAATCTCTAATTTCTTTCTTTATTTCTTCTTTGTCATTCCTATCATTTAATAGAGCATTGTTTAGTTTCCATGTTTATATGGGCTTTTTGTTGTCTTTGGTCTTATTAAAGACCAACCTTAGACCATGGTGATCTGAAAGGATGCACGGGAGTATTTTGATCTTTTTTTTATCGATCGAGGCTTGTTCTGTGTCCGATTATGTGGTCAATTTTCAAGAAGGGCTGTGAGGTTCTGAGAAGAAGATATATTCTTTAGTTTTAGGATTATATGTTCTATAGATATCTACTAATTCCAGTTGGTTCATAGTCTCTGTTAGTTTCATAGTGTCCTTGTTCAGTTTCTGTTTTATGATCTGTCCATTGATGACAGTGGGGTATTACAATCTCCCACTATTATTGTATGGGGTAAAATGTATTTTTTGAGCTTTAGTAGGGTTTCTTTTATGAATGTGGGTGCTTTTGTATTTGAAGCACATATGTTAAGGATTGAGAGTTCCTCCTGATAGATTCCCCTGTAATGAGTAAAAAGTGTACTTCCTTATCTTTTTTGATAACTTTTTTTTGAAAATCTACTTCATTCGATATTTGAATGGCCACTCAAACTTTTTTCTTGGGTCTATTTGCTTGGAAGATTATTTTCCAAACCTTTTATTCTGAGATACTGTGTGTCTTTGTTTCTGAGATGAGCTTCCTGTATACAGCAAAATGCTGTTTTTTTTTTTTTTTTTTTTTTTTTTTTTTAATGTACCCAGTCTGATAGACTATATCTTTTTATTTGGGAGTTGAGTCCATTTATGTTAATAGATATCAAGGAATAGTGGTTGCTGTTTCCTGCTATTGTTGCTTTGGTAGGTTGAATTATGTCTGTGTGTATTTCTTCTTTTGGTTTTCTTCCTTAGAAATTTTCTTGTTTTTATTATGAGGTGGTTCCCCTCATTGTATTGGATTTTCCACCTATAATTGGTTGTAGTGCTGGGTTTGTGGTCAAATATTGTGTATTTGGTTTTGTCTTGGAATATCTTCATCTCTCCATCTATGGTGATTGATAATTTTGCTGCATATAGCAGCTTGAGCTGGCACTTTTGCTCTCTCAGGGTCTGCATGATGTCTGTCCATGCTCTTCTAGCTTTCATAGTCTCTGTTGAGAAATTGGGTATGATTCTGATTGGCCTGCCTTTATATGTTACATGACCTTTTTCCCTTACTGCTTTTAGTATTCTTTTTTTGCTTTGGGCACTTCGTGTTTTGTCTGTGTCTGGAGGAATTTCTGTTTTGATCCAAATTGTTTGGTGTTCTGTAGGCTTCTTTTATGCTCATGGTCTTCTCATTTTTAAAGGTAGGAAAGTTTTCTTCCTGGATTTTGTTGAAGATATTTACTGTACCTCTTAGTTGATATTCTTTGCCGTCTTCTATTCCTATTATCCTTAGATTTGGTCTTTTCATTGTGTCCTGGATCTCCTGCACATTTCGGTTTAGGAGTTTTTTGGTTTTTGCATCTTCTCTGAGTGTTTTGTCTATGTTTTCAATGTTGTCTTTGGCCCCCGAGATTCTCTCTTCCATCTCTTGTAGTCTGTTGGAAATGCTTGCATCCATGACTCCTAATTTCTTTTATAGGTTTTCTACCTCTAGGGTTCTCTCTTTTAGTGTTTTATTATGTATATTTTCATTTTAAATTCTTTTTTCTATTCCTTCATCTCTTTGGTTCTGTTTTCTTCTAGTTTTTTGGGTGTTTTTCTTGTTTCTTCTTTAAAAGTTTCTAATTCTTCATTCTTTTCCTCCCATTCCTATTTAAGGATCTCTATCATCGTCTTGAGGTAGAATTTCATGTCTGAGTCTTCTTTTTCTGGAGAGTTTGGCATTACCCTGTTTGTTGTGATGGAAGAGCTGGGTTCTAGTGTTGCCAAGTTTTCTTGGTTTCCTTGGTGTACATTCTTTGGCTTTCCTCTTGCCATCTTGTTTTCAGTGATTGGTTCTCATCTTTCCCTTGTGCCTGGCTTGTGTCTCTGGATCTCTGCTGTTCCTGGTGGTGGATGTGCACCCTGGAATCTGTCCGCTGGGAACAGAATGCCTGATGCTACTGGGTTCCTGTTTCCCTGGATCATGCCGGGTTGGCAGGCACACACTTTCCAGGTGCTCTGCTGATATCTTTCTGCCCCCTGTCTAGTCAGAATTAATTCTCACCTGGTTCTCACCAGTCCTGTGTTGTCTGTGTCTCTGCCTTTCCTGGAGGTGATGTTTCAAGTGCCTGTTGTGCTGGCCATTTTTACCATATTAATCCTGGCAGTCCATGAACATGCAGAATATTTCCATCTTCTGAAATCTTCGTTGATTTTTCTTTATAGATGTGAATTTCTGTTGAAAGAAAGTTAAAATAGAAGTAGAGAATACAGATCTTTCACTTGGTTAGAGTCACACCAACATATTTTATATTATTTGTGACTAATGTGAGATATGTTGTTTCCTTAATTTTTTTCTCTGACTCTTTATCTTTTAAGTAGTAGAAGGCTACTGATTTGTTTGAGTTAATTTTATATCCAGCTTCTTTGCTGACATTGTTTATCAGGTTTAAGTGTTTTCCAGTGGGATTTTTGAGGTCAATTTAATATACTATCACATCATTTCCAAATAGCTTTGTGGTTTTTCATTTTATTCCTCATTATACAGCAAAACAGTAGCCAACATCAAACTAAATGGAGAGACACTTGAAGCAATCTCATTGAAATCAGAGACTAGACAAAGCTGCCCACTCTTTCCTTACCTATTCAATATAGAATTTGAAGTCCCAGCCAGAGCAATTAGACAACAAAAGGATGTCAAAGGGAGACAAAGTGAATTTTTAATTACAGACTTTGAGAAATTATAAATCAAAAATCCTACATGCTGAAAAGCAACAGGAACTAATATACGATTTAAACAGGCTCTCTGTACATTTATAAAGTTTATTTAACAGATAACCAACACAATGACTTCTCCTTGTTATTTCATTGACAATAGGTAATAATAAGCAGAGAGGTGCATACATGTAATGCCAGTTCTTGTGGAGCAGAGTTGAAAGAGTTTTTATTGATTGTTTGCATTTTATCCTCAGGTACAAAGTGAGTTTAATATAAGTGTGAGGTAGTGCAATCCTATCCTAAATCATAAAATGCAAAAATAAATACATGACTTGGGGTAAAATAAATAAGTCAAAACAAAAGATCATTAAGAAACATCAAAAATATATGCATACTTCTGATTTCCACCAAGATCCAAGCTCTTGAGGCAGATCAAGGGTATGACATCAAGAAGTGACTCATTCTTAGGGAAATATCAATTCTCCTAATCAAATATTTTTAACATGTTTTTATGTGAAGTTGAAATGATGTGTGATTTCCCACATCATTGTTAAGATATCAAATATCAATGAGTTATTTTTTCCAGGTTGTTTTCTGGTAGATGTAGTCATGACCTGTACAGTTTTGGACTTGAGTCCAGCTGGTGATGAAAAAATAAAAAAACATAACACAGAAACACAAGTCCTGAAAAGGTGCCATTTAATGGGCTCTAGCTCTAATGGAAAATTACCAGGGACCTGGAAGCCCATTTGTTTTTTATATATAGCCAAATGAGGATGCAGGTTTTCACATACAAGTGAAAGAGAAGTTTAAGCACCTAATCTTGCTAGGACATCTCGGTAAGGAAGACGTTTCAGATAGAAGTCATTCCAGAAGAAGTTGTGATACAGTTTTTGCCAACATGGCTTATCTAATGGTCAATTGCTTATAATAGTTCTGCTTGGACCAGAAGAAGTATATATTCTTTTGGGACTTGGGCACTGAGTTCCTTGACAAAGTAGCATTCATGTCAATAATATACATTTATTCAGAATATGATCCCATTCCGCAGACAGCTATGTTTCTGAGATATCATGGGTCTGGAAAAACTGGGTGTAGAACTAGAAAATCCAATTCTAACAAATATCTATTTCCTCATCTTCCTTTTGGTTCTATAATTCCCCTTCTTCCTTTTTCAATATCTTTTTTTTCTCCACAAACTATCTGAAATACAAATAGAGAGGTTAAACCAGGTTGTTTAAAAGACCTCCTATCCCCACCCACAGAGCTTACTGGAACTAAACCACCAACCATAGAATACACATGAAGAGACCCATGACTCCAGTCATATATGTAGCAAAGGATGTCACTGTTTAGCATCAATAGGAGAAAAAGCCCTTGGTCCTCTGAAGGGCTGATGCCCCAGGGTAGGGAATTATCTTGCATTGGGGCAGGAGTGAGGGAGACACCCTTAGTGGATGCAGGAGAATGACAGTGGAATGTGGGGTTTTGGAGGGAAAACCTGGAAGTGGAATAACATTTGAAATATAAATAATCAAAATAACCATGGAAAAGTTTAATAAAATCATGGAAGCTCAACAGGCTACATGAATACTTCACAATCCATTTTTAGTGTTTTTATGATTATTTTCCAGAAAATTATTTGTTAGAATCTTCAGAATGACATACTAGACCACACAGATGGCTAATATAAATGTACCAATCTGTACTGCTTTTTGAATCTGATCTTTACCCATCCTAACAGATGAGAGGTGATGGTTAATTCTTACTGACAGCTCGACTGTACATGGAATGGTTTAGGGATCAATGTCTGATATTTTAATTAGGAAATTCTTAAGGAGATTTACCAAGGAGGGAATGACCTACTGAATGTGAGTGACACCATTCTGTGAGTGAATGCCAGGTGAGCAACAGCAATAATTTTCTATCTCCCTGATCTCTTGCTATTAATGGGTAGATTGTTACCAGCTAAACAAGCAATACATCATCTAACATAATAATAGTGTATTACAAATTTGACACAAGTGGGTGCCTGAGGCATAAAAAAATCAATAAAGCAAATTATGGCATCACTGCTTTCCAGTAATAGTGTTACTTGTCAAATTAGAGACTTAACTTCCTTTAGTAAGTTAATATCTGACATAAGGGTATTTGACAATGGTGTCTGGACTTGTTATGCTAGTTTCATTTCAGTCTACATCTGAAAATACCATACATGGGACAAGATTTATCACAAGTAAGATTGGATCGTATCATTGAATTCATTGCTTCTGCAAAGTACCTATTAAAATGTGTGAGGAAACTTTATTTAAGAATGTCCTTAACCAAAGTGAAAATTAATGAATGCCATTAAATTCTGATGCTTAGTATTGATTTTCAGAGTCCCTACTGAAATTTAATATATGACAATTATTATGTATGAATGAAGTGTCTAAATCATAACAAAGGTATATACCTATATTTTAGGACTGAGACTTTATATATGCTTTCCGTTCCAACAAGCAGTCCCTGGCTTCTCATAGCTCTACATCCCTACTGACATTGATCTTGTCTATCATATATAGGTATATATAATGCTTTGAACAAGAATGACACCCATATATTCATGTGTTGGAATGCATGGCTCATAGCCTAATAGTGAGTAGCACTGTTAGGAGGTGTGGTCTTTTGGAGAAGAAGAATCCTTTATAAAATAAATATGTTGATATTAGGGCAGACTGTGAGATATTATATGCTTAAACTATCCCTAGTTTTGCACACAGTTTTTCCATGAAGATGTAGACCTTTCATCTCCTCCAGTACCATGTCTGCCTGCACATTGCCTTGCTTCCTGCCTTGAAAATAGTAGAATAAACTTCTAAGACTGTAAGGCAGTACCAATTAAATAAGATTCTTTATAAGAGTTGCTGTTTGTCATGGAGTCTATATGAGGCAATAAAACTGTACCTAAGACATTATGAACTGCTATATGTTTTCATTTGCATATTATTAATAATATTTGTCAACTCTATTGTCTCTTGTAAAATCATGTATGCATTGTTAATATTCATAACTCAGAAATGTACTTTTTACTATATTTATTTGCTCTTAATATTATCTAAATGTATCTTTTTGCGGACTCATCATTTTAAATGCCTTAAATTTAAAACGTGTTTTTATCATTTTATTAGTTATTTGACAGTTCCATACAATGTGTTTTGATCACATTTATGTGCATTCCATTTTATTCAAACATACTGTCCTTTAATAGTCTCCATTGTGTGTGTTCTTTCAATTTTGATTCTTGACAACCAATTGACTAACCAAATCTTCATGGCTGTGTGGTCTTATACATGATAGTGGTTCATGAAAGAGGGATCAATATCTTGGAGTCACTCCTTCCATCTCCCGTTCCCAGCCGCTAAGAGTTGCCAATATTTCTATGGCAAAGGGTAGAACTATGAACACAACTCTACTTTCTGTGCTGATATTTGGTCTGGCTTGGGCATGCACAAGTTTTGCACATGTTTCCACAATGATTGCAGCTTCCCTCCTGAAAATATATGGAAGACAATCCTTCCATATAGCCATCTACATTAGAGAGTATGGAAGAATTTGTACTCACAGATATATTCAGAAAAAAACATGGAATGCAAAGCACACATTAGTCATTCAAAGAAAGGAATGCAAATGTGTTTCTGCAGAGAAGGTTAGGACAGACATGGTTTTAGTTATGGTAACCTTTGATCAATCTCTTTGGCTGAAGACTTCATGGCAGAAAACCATTCTCTGAACCCATTCCCCCAAATATGTTTTTCTTAATAAATCCCTGGAACTTATCTTTATAAGAAGTGCCACATGTACTTTCCAGATGTTCCTTTGCTGTGAAAAGATGACCATGGTCAAGGGATCCCTATAATTGAGGCTTGCTTAAAGTTTTAGCATTTTGTCCCATATCATCATTGTGGGAAGCATGGTATTATGGAGATAAGTAGCTAGGGCTCTAAAGACCATTCTGAAGGCTGCAGAGAAAGTGGACTACAAGCCCGAGCTTGTGCTTTTGAATTATCAAAGCTCTTCCCAAGTGACACACTTCCTCCAACAAGGCCACAACTCCAAACGCTACTCAATTAGTGCCACTTCTTGATGACTAGGCATTCAAAAATATGAGCCTCTAGGGACCATTTTTAGTTAACAACAATAATTGGTAGTTTTCACAAAACCATACTGTGTTTACAAATGCCTAAAATAGAATAACTCAGGGAATTGATGAGAACAGGGTACTAAGTCCCCTTTCTGCAAAATCACCTTTATACTTCCTGTGGCTGTCTTATGCCCATGAGGCTATAACAGCCTTCTCAACTGGCTACCTTTAGTGCACTTGTTGAACATTTACTAACAGCCTATGGGAGGGGTATGTGAATTCCTAGCCTAGAAAATAGTATTCTACTACAAATATCCATTACCACTTCCTCTTACCGTATTTCTCTTCCTTTTTCTGAGATTTTTCATGATCCTTGCATAATCAAGGTATAACAGGTATTTCACATTTAGAGTAAAGCACCATACATCCCCTTATTTTGTGAACACTAGTTATGTGTTCTAATTTGATCACCATCCTTTGCAAAAAAAAAAAAAAAAAAAAAAAAAAAAAAAAAGCTTCTTACATGAGAGTCAGGAAAACTCCTAATCTGTGTGAATAAATGTAAGAATTTTCAGTGCATTTAAGTCCATGTAATAGAATAAAAATAGTATAAGTATATTAGCTTCTCTCCTATGACTAGACAGTCAGGAATATCTCTGTCTCCCTGTCTCTGTCTCTGTCTCCCAGTCTCTGTCTCTCTGTCTCTGTCTCTCTTTGTCTCTCTCTCTCTCTGTTTCTCTCTGTCTCTCTGTCACTCTGTGTCTCTCTGTGTCTCTGTCTCCCCCATCTCTTTCTGAAGGAGGAATTAGATAGTATCAGTAAAAAAAAAAAAAATGTTCATAGTTCATTAAAATATCTTGAGGTATAGGATCAGGTGTTTGATTTTATCCTTGGTTAAATTTGTTGGAAGCAAGTGTTTTCACTCAATAATTGTATTTCTGTATATTTATTCTGAGATTCTACTAAATTTGGGTAAATGTAATTTCTAGTACTTTGACTTAATTTTATATTTAAATTATGTGTAGTGGTATAGAGTTTTGTGTTCAAAGTTTTTAACTAATAAAAAAAATTTAATTAATTTTTATTGGATAAGATATGTATTTACATTGCAAATGTTAACCTCTTTTCTGGTCCCTCAACTCCAATCCCTCCTTCCCCTACTACTATGAGGATTCTCTCCCTGCACCCATCACTTCCACCCCAACATCCTGACATTGCTCTACACGTAAAAAAAATGAGCCTTGATAGGACCAATAACTTTTCCTTCTATTGATGCCAGACAATGCCATCCTCTGCTACATATGCAGCTTGAGCCATGCATGTCCGCAATATGTACTTTTTGGGTGGTGGCTTAGTCCTCAGGAGCTCTTGGGTTATCTGTGGGATTGCAAGCTGGTACAATCACTCTGGAAGTCAGTCTGGCAGTTCCTCACAATACTAGACATAGACTTACCTGAGGACCCAGCTATACCACTCATGGGCATATATTCAAAAGAAGCTCCAACATATAACAAAAACACATGCTCCACTATATTCATAACAGCCTTATTTATAATTTCCAGAAGCTAGAAAAATACAATATGTCCTTCAACAGAGGAATGCATAGAGAAAATGTAGCATGTTTACACAATTGAGTACTACTCAGCTATTACAAACAATGACTTTTGGGAAATTTTAGGTAAATGGATGGAACTAGAAAATATCCTGAGTGAGGTAACCCAGACAAAAGAAGAACACACATCATAGGTACTCATTGATAATTATATGTTAGCTGAAAAGCTCAGAAAACCCAAGATATAATTCATAGACCACATGAAGCTCAAGAAGAAGGAAGACCAAGATGTGGGTGCTTTAGTCCTTCTTAGGATGGGGAACAAAATACTCATGGAAGAAATTACAATGGAGTAGAAACTTAAGGAAAGACTATCCAGAGACTGCCCCATCTGGGGATCTACCTAGAGCAGTGACAATACCCACGCACTACTGCTGATGCCTAGACATGCTTGCTGATAGGAACCTGATATATATAGATGTCTCTTGAGAGAGTCTGTCAGAGCCTTAGTGATTCAGATTAAAATGTTTGCAGCTAACCATCAGACTGAGCACAGGGAGAGGAGTTAGAGAAAGAACTAAAAGAACTTAAGGGGTTTGCAACCTCATAGGAAGAGCAATATCAACCAAACAGACCCTACCAGAGCTTCTTCTTTTCCTTCCCGATATGACTCCTCTCTCCCTATGACTGTTCCCAAACACATACCTCAATGAGAAACATCCAGGAACCTCATGCTTCTGATGGTGGTGGTGTACTTTTTCTAAATTTACAGTTCTTTTCCACCAGTTTCTCCTTAAGCCTTCTTTTTCCATTTCATACAGTGCTCCTCATTCATACAATACTCACGAATAACTGGTATCCAGGAAACCTCACTTTATTATCATACCTCCATTGAGCATTATCAATTTTCTGATAGCTTTTGATACTTGACACTACCAAATGCTTCTGCATAAATTTAAGACATTCATTTCTCACTCAGCACTACCAATTTCTTCAGGAAGAAGTGGCAACATGTTTTCTGCATCCATAATAAAAGTGTCATTTGAAGCTCATTTTAAATAACTTGCATTTCTGAAATGAAAATGAATTTAGAAGGTCTTTTGTTCAACATAACTCTTGCACTCTCCCATAGATTTTTTTATTCGTTGTATTTATTTTTGGGCAAAAATATATTAAAGGCTAGCTTTGGCTCTTAAAGAAACGTTAGAGGTTTTATTAACTGTCAGATCCTGAGCTTACATTGGTGAAAACTGGTAAAACAGCAGACAATATATCTTCTTATAAGAAATTGTACTAAAGAGCATAACAAATAAATACTTAAATACAATACCACAAAACTTTACAGATAGAAATAAGCATTATTTTAGAACAAGAAGTATATAATAATGTGGTCAGATAAGAATAAGTTGTGTTCTTAATGCTGGGCATATAAGACCTTTCTGAGAAATTTTAATGGAAATATATTGATGCTTTCTGGCAGAAAAAAAAAACGTGTTTTCCATATTATTATGGTTTGAATAAATTAATAATGTAATAATGAGAGTTGATATTACCTTTGTACAGGATGTTGCAGACTTAAATTAAAAAATTGGATTTTATTTCAGTGTAAGAGGGAGCCATGAAAGAATTACAAGGAACAAGTGGCAGGGTTTAATTTCTTAGGTAGATTTCTCAAGCTATTTTCTAGCTAATAATCTGTATAAAATGAAGGTCCTGAAGCTGAAAAACCATTAACCAGAATGGTATCTGTCTCTAGGATAGATGCAACATTAGCTTGCGTTAGAGATATAAAAATAGACTGTAGTGTTGGAAGCATCAGTACATTGAATTTAAGGGTGTTGCTGACAAAGGTGCAGTCTAGCATTCAGCTTTGACACTACTTATCTAGAAAGATGGTAATGCCTTAAAATGAGATGTGAAACCTGGAAAGAGGGGCATCAAAACCAGTGTTGTCTGAACCATCAGGACCTTCCTGTTTGCAATAAACACACTCAGAATTATCTCATAAAGAAACAGTAGGATGGCAAAGTAAGACAGTGTATCTATATTTCTGTGAGCCTGTGAGTATTTTATTATTTTCTGTTGATGCAACTTGAAATTTATGATAATTATTTTCACAAGTTGTAAATAGTGTTTTCTGTAAACTTGCAGTGAAAAAAGGTGTATGAACATTTTATGGGTTCATTTTTGCTAGTAATGAAATACCTATTTATATCCATCCTTTAAGGAATTGCTGTGTGTTATAAATTATAATGATACTTAATGTTTATATTTAATGAACTTGTGACATAACTCTTGCAACATTAAGTTGAAGCTTCAATTTTTATTTTATTTTTAAGTAATAGGGTGCTTGCATTTTAAATGTGTCTTTCACTTGAAAACATTCTAAGTCTTTTTATTATTTTTAATATAGTTGTCATGGTCACCATATTTGTTCTTCACATGTTGCTTAAAGAAAGGAGTCATGTATATTAGATACGACAAGAAGATCAAGTTGCAGAATATCATCCTGACATTATGTTCTTCATTACTAGAAATAATGCTATATAAACATAGGGATATATTACTCTAAATTTGCTAATTTTTGGTGTGTCACTGTTGTGTATTTTCTGTCTCATTGCTGAACAGTGCTGTAATATAAATCTTAAATAGTTTCCTGGTTTTCCTACTTAAATACTAGTCTTTCTCCAACAGGAAATTAACTGTCTTGTGAGTAAGAGACCTTGAATCAATCTTGTAGTGAATAGATAAACTGGGGGAAAGGCTTCCAACAAAGGTGACAAGCGTTTCTATACCACCAATTGCCCCAAAGTCACTCAGGGCAATTTACCTTAGGTGAAAGTGTAAACTTTTAATTTTAATGCAGATTCCCACTGAAAATGGCCAATTTACCTCAGGAAGTTGCTCATTTTAAGCATTTAAGCTAAATTTTGAACTATATTTTGAAAATATTTGTTATAGAAGAGATCTAATGAGTTTCCAATACCAACTGAGTTAGGATGGAGGGAGAATTAACCTGGTTGTATTTAATTCAACGAAACACAGCTTCTTGATGAAATACAGATTACTAATAAGGCAAAAAGATGGTATTAATTGTACTTGTGAGAACCGTTGTAAGAGGTTTCAACTTAATTATGACTAGAATTTAGTGATCTCCTCTTTTTGTATGTGCTATAAAGCTTATGATACTAAAGAACCTCAATACTAGCCATCTGGTATTTTCAAGCTGAGCATTGAAGTAATAGTGGGCTGAGGTAAAGTTTAAAATGAATTACCATTACTCTTGAGCTTTCAGTGCTGCATAGCTTTGTTTGGCTTTATTTTCTTCTTCTAAAACTACAGTTTCACATTTACTTCAAAAGTTTATCAAATATACACACATATATGTACATGTTCATACATGTCATATATACATGCATAGAGGATAACTCATGAAGAAAACATAATAAAGCATTAAAATTAAGAATCAAGCTAGAGTTCAGAAAAGCTCAATGTAATGTCTGGCTGCTTTGCTGCAGCTTTGCAAATTTGAACCTAAAGTACAGATTTCAATAATCACAAAAAGATAAGTTATTCTGTAGATATTAAATTTCCTACATACTAGGGCCTTCCACAGCCATTAAGAGGATGGCCCAAGTGACAGTGATGTGTTAGAGAGGGAGGAGGGAGTTAGGCAAGGGGGTTAGGGGAATATTGCTGCCAGGACTGACCAGCAAACCCCTTGCCTTTTTATTTACACAGGTTTTAAAAAACAAAGGCAGACTAAGGATCATCCGCTAAGTGCAGATTATCTCACTTTATTCAGAGTTACAAGTTTAGTTCTAGATAAACACTGCAAATAGAACAGATTTTCTTTTTATTATTAACCTTATAACTCTAATTCAAAGAACCTAAAGAAGGTCTCCACCAAATACAGCCATTTATTTTATGACAGCCTGCTTCTAGGCTGGCAGTATTTTTAGTTTTAAAGCACTCCAGACAATGAGAAAATATCTGAACAATACTTATTTGAGTAGAAGTTACTAACATTTATTTCCTTTTAGTATATTATTATAGCATCTATGCTATAAATTAGAAAAAGTTTATTTAATCTATCTTACTAACTGAATTCTATTTCTCCGGGTATGTATCCTGTACAATCCCCTATATTGTTAAAAAAAAAAAAAGTGATTTAATATCTGCTGCAAATTCTTCAGGCCAGTCACAATTTGTCAATTATCTCTGATTGTCCTGTACCAATTATAATGTTCAATTTTATTAGGGGTAGATATCTGAAGGATATTCTTCGAGTGCAGCATCTAAACACTCCTAGTTTAGTGCCTAACTGTACTTATTGTCTCCAGTGTATAAGGAAGACTTCCAAATAGAGTAAAATCAACTTATTTCCCTAAACCTAGGTGGTATAATATTTCTGAAAGATTTCTAAAATGGATTCAGTCCTGTTCTCAGAAAAGGAAATAATGTGAATAGTGATACAAATGTCACCCAGCATGCAACACACAGAGACTGGAACTAAACTGTGCTGGTGTCATGATATGACCGTGTCATCTACTCTTAACTGTGATCTAGGTTTTGTGACTTCCTGAAAGTGAGTAAAAGAGTGTGAGTACAGGATTCCTGAGAGTAGGCTCTAGACCATTTTAGGTACCTGTATTTAGGTACATATAGGTATATGTATATACATATATATATGTATCAGACTGTATTTTATTTATTTATTTATTTATTTATTTAATATATAAGTACACTGAAGCTGTCTCTAGACTCGCCAGAAGAGAGCATCTAATCTTTTTTTTTACATTATGATATCAAATTTATTTATAATAAAATAGTAATGAGATTCAGAACCAACAGAAAAAAATACCAATTTACTCAACAATATATAACAGCCAATATAAGGCTTCCCAAAATTTCTGATAACAGGTGTTCCAAGCAAGAAATGAACTAAAATATTATACAGGCAGTTCTCAAAAGAAAGTCTACAAGTGGACAAAAATATGATAATGAATGTACAATACACTAGATCCTCCATTTCATCACAGCAGTTAAGAAAACAATTTACAACAAAATCCAAGAAGGTAAAATATGGGGAAAGAAACTCCATGAACTTCAGGCAGTACAAATTATTACAGACATTATAAAGTCACTATTGAGAAATCCTAAAATTTTCAAATAAGAGAACTACCACATGGAATAGCTGAAAAACATGAAGGCCTCAGCCAAAGTATGCATGTTAATTTGTAATACTATTACTATTCAAATTACATGCCCAGAAAATGATATCACATGAGGAAAATTACAGACATATATTCCTTATAAATATTTTTTAAAAAATGTTGAGCATAATAATAACACACACAATTCAACCTCACAAGTCAATTTCAATCAACATGACTAAATGGAAATTTTTCTATTGTGCAAATATGATTCAAGTCACAAATATATGTGTGGTGTACTATAAACCACATTGAACTGAAAGTTGACTTTTTGTATGTTTCCACACTGACATGCAACTGACATCCCAAATTATTATATAGAAAATTCCAGACCATAAATGACTTACAAGTATTGGGCACACATATCAATTTGTTATGGCCAACTATTATTGTAATATCTGAGATTGGCTTCTTTATAAATTAAATTAAATTTATATAGTTGCATGTAATATGAGAACCTCGTATTATCCATTTTGCCATGTTTCTGAAAAATATCTTGATTAAGTTAATTAATTGGCTATATAAACTCAATGTAAAATAAATATTGCATAAACAATTAAGAGGCAAAAATTTGTTGCAATGTCTTTGAATATTTTATTTTTTTTTATTTTTTATTTTTTTTATTTTTTTAAACAACTTAATTTTACAAGACAAAGATAAATGTACAGATTTTAAACATTTTTTGCTTAAAATTATACATATTTGTCAGAACTTTTTTTCAGATTTTAACATAATTTTATATAAAACAATATGAATATATTTTTTAGTCAGTACTTGATTTTTTTCAAGGTTTGATGGTATGCCTTGAAAACTTAATAGTTACAATGATCTAAAGTACATGTAAAACAAAATGTAACATGGAAATAGTGAAAGTTTTCTTGTTTTGTGAATTTTTTTTTGTTTTGTTTTGTTTTCTTTATTTCTTGGACTTCATACAGTCTGTGAGTTGTTTCTGGGAGAGTGCAAGCCTCTGGGGTTAGCATCCCACTATCAGTGACTGCATATTATGTCTGTTCTTTTGTGACTGGGTTATCTCACTCAGGATGATATTCTCTAGATGCAGCCATTTTCTTAAGAATTTGGTTAAGTCATTGTTTCTGGTGGCTGAGTAGTATTCCATTGTGTATATGTACCACATTTTTTGTATCCATTCATCTTCTGAAGGACATCTGGGTTCCTTCCAGCTTCTGGCTATTATAAATAGAGCCGCTATGAACATTGTGGTGCATATATCTTTGTTGTGTATTAAAGTGTCTCTGGGATATATGCCCAGAAGTGGAATTGCTGGGTCTTCAGGAAGTACTATATCCAAATTTCTGAGGTATCACCAGACAGATTTCCAGAGTGGTTTTATTAGCTTGCAACCCCAACAACACTGGAGAAGTGTTCCTCTTTCTCCACAGCCTCGCCAGCATCTGCTGTCATCTGAGTTTTGGATCTTGGCCAATCTGACTGGTGTGAGGTGGAATCTCAGGGTTGTATTGATTTGCATTTCCCTGATGGCTAAGGATGTGGAGCACTTCCTCAGATGTTTCTCCTCCATTCGGTGTTCCTCAACTGAAAACATTTTGTTTAGCTCTGTACCCCATTTTTTAATAGGGTTATTTGATTCTCTGGTGTCTAGATTTTTGAGTTCCTTATACACCTTGGATATTAGGCCTCTATCTGATGTGGTGTTGGTAAAGATCTTTTCCCATTCTGTTGGTTGCCATTTTGTTTTCTTGATAATGTCCTTAGCCTTACAGAAACTTTTCAATCTCATTAAGTCTCATTTGTTAATCTTTGACCTTAGAGCTTAAGCCATTGGTGTTTTGTTCAGGAAATTTTCTCCTGTGCCTATGTGTTCTAAGGTTTTCCCTATTTCTCATCTAGTAGTTTCAGTGTATCTGGTTTAATGTGGAGATCTTTGATCCACTTACACTTGAGCTTTGTACAAGGAGATAAGAAAGGGTCTATTTTCATTCTTTTGCATGCTGAGTGCCAGTTGGACCAGCACCATTTGTTGAATAGGCTGTCCTTTTTCCATTGAATGTTTACTGCTCCTTTGTCAAAAATCAGGTGACCATATACATGAAGGCTCATTTCTGGATCTTCTATTCTATTCTATTGATCCACATACCTATTTCTGTACCAGTACCATGCAGTTTTCAGCACAATTGCCTTGTAATATAGCTTGAGGTCAGGGATAGTGATTCCCGCAGATGTTTTTTTTTGTTGTTGAGAATGGATTACGCTTTCCTAGGTCTTTAGTTATTCAATATGAAATTGCACATTGATCTTTCCAATTCCATGAAGAACTGGGTTGGAATTTTGATGGGGATTTCATTGAATCTGTAGATTGCCTTTGGGAGGATGGCCATTTTTAAGATGTTGATTTTTCCAATCCATGAGCATGGGAGATCTTTCCATTTTCTGAGATCCTCCTCAATTTTGTTCTTTACAGGTTTGAAGTTCTTGTCATACAGTTCCTTCACTTGCTTAGTTAGAGACACACCAAAGTATTTCATAGATTTTGTGACGATTGTGAAGGGTACCTTTTCCCTAATTTCTTTCTCCACATGTTTGTCCTTTGAGTATAGGAAGGCTACTGATTTGTTCGAGTTAATTTTGTATCCAGCCACTTTGCTGAACTTGTTTATCAGCTGTAGGAGTTCTCTGGTGGAATTTTTGGGGTCACTCAATTACACTATCATGTCATCGGCAACGAGTGATGTTTTTATCTCTTCCTTTCTTTTTTTTTTTTTTCTTTTTTTTTTTTTTACCCAGTCTGTGCAATTTTATTACAAGAACACAAAAAGACAGATACACCTCTAGACAAAGTGATACAAACTACATCTCTTATCTGTTTTCCTAAGTTTCTTTCACTCACCCTTGTAATGAGTGCATGATGTCTGTTTTGTCCCCCATCATGGTCTCCATGAAGATAGTATATAAACTCTTTAGTCTTACAAACTTTTAAGTTAACTACAGTTTTTTTTTTTTTTTGGTCTGTGCGAGTAATAAATTTGTATACATTTTCTCTATTAATCTGTTTTCAGTTTGTTTCCTAGACTTGACTCTTTTTTTTAAACGACTTTATTTTGCAAAACAAAAATAAATGTTAAGATTTTAAACATTTTTTGCTTAAAATTATACATTTTTGTCAGTACTGTTTTTTCAGACATTAAAATAAATTTTACATAAAACCATGTGAATATGTTTTTTAGTCAGTACTTGACTTTTTTCAAGGGCTTGACAGTATGCATTGAAAACGTACTAGTTGCAATAAGCGTAAAGTACATGATTCCACCTCACACCAGTCAGATTGGCCAAGATCCAAAACTCAGATGACAGCAGATGCTGGCGAGGCTGCGGAGAAATAGGAACACTTCTCCACTCTTGGTGGGGTTGCAAGCTAATACAACCACTCTGGAAATCTGTCTGGCGATACCTCAGAAAATTGGATATAGTACTACCTGAAGACCCAATTATTCCACTTTTGGGCATATACCCCAGAAACACTTTAATACACAACAAAGATATATGCACCACAATGTTCATAGCAGCTCTATTTATAATAGCCAGAAGCTGGAAGGAACCCAGATGTCCTTCAGAAGATGAATGGATACAAAAATTGTGGTACATATACACAATGGAATACTACTCAGCCACCAGAAACAATGACTTAACCAAATTCTTAAGAAAATGGCTGCATCTAGAGAAGATCATCCTGAGTGAGATAACCCAATCACAAAAGAACAGACATAATATGCAGTCACTGATAGTGGGATGCTAACCCCAGAGGCTTGCACTCCCCCAGAAACAACTCACAGAATGTATGAAGTCCAAGAAATAAAGAAAACAAAAAATATACATATATTCACAAAACAAGAAGACTTTGACTATTCCCATGTTGCGTTTTGTTTTGTATCTCTTCCTTTCTGATCTGTATCCCCTTAATCTCCTTTTGCTGTCTAATTGCTTCAGCCAGGACTTCCAGTACTAGGTTGAATAGGTAAAGGGAGAGTGGGCAGACTTGTCGAGTCCCTGATTTTAGTGGGATTGTTTCAAGTTTCTCGCCATTAAGTTTGATGTTGGCTGTTGGTTTGCTGTATATTGCTTTTATTATGTTTAAGTATGGGCCTTGGATTCCTGTTCTATCCAGGACTTTTAACATGAAGGGGTGTTGAATTTTATCGAATGCTTTCTCAGCGTCTAGTGAGATGACCATGTGATTTTGGTCTTTGAGTTTGTTTATATGGTGGATTATGTTGATGGATTTCCTTATGTTAATCCATCCCTGCATCCCAGGGATGAAGCCTACTTGGTCATGATGAATGATCATTTTGATGTGTTCTTGGATTCGGTATGCAAGGATTTTGTTGAGTATTTTTGCATCAATGTTCATAAGTGAGATTGGTCTGAAGTTCTCTTTCCTTGTAGGGTCTTTGTGTGGTTTAGGTACAAGGGTTATTGTAGCCTCAAAAAATTAGTTGGGTAATATTCCATCTGATTCTATCTTTTGGAATAGTTTGGCGAGTATTGGTGTTATTTCCTCAATAAATGTCTGATAAGATTCTGCACTGAACCTGTCTGGACTTGGGCTTTTTTTGGTTGGGAGGCTTTTGATGACTTCTTCTATTTCTTTAGGTGATATAGGGTTACTTAGATGGTTTACTTGGTCTTGGTTTAACTTTGGGAACTTGTATCTGTCTAGGAATTCATCCATTTCCTCCAGATTTTCCAATTTTGTGGAGCATAAGTTTTTGTAGTAAGATCTGATGATTTCTTGAATTTCCTCAGTTTCAGTTGTTATGTCACCACTTTCCTTTCTGATTTTGTTAATTTGTATACTCTCTCTTTGCCCTCTAGTTAGTCTGTCTAGGGGTTTATCAATCTTGTTGATTTTCTCAAAGATCCAACTCTTTGTTTTGTTGATTTTTTCAATGGTTCTTTTTGTTTCTATTTGGTCTATTTCTGCCCTAATTTTGATTATTTCTTGCCGTCTACTCTTTTTGGGTATATCTGCTTCCTTTTGATCTAGGGCTTTTAGCTGTGCTGTCAGGTTGCTGATGTGAGCTCTCTCCAGTTTCTTTTTGGAGGCACTTAGGGCTATGAGTTTTCCTCTCAATACTGATTTCATTGTATCCCATAGGTTTGGGTATGTTGTGTTTTCATTTTCGTTGAATTCTAGAAAATCCTTAATTTCATTCTTTATTTCTTCTTTGACCCTGCTATCCTTTAACAGCATTGTTTAGTTTCCATGTATATGTGTGCTTTTTGTTGTCTTTGTTGTTGTTAAAGACCAGCCGTAGACCATGGTGGTCTGAGAGGATGCATAGGAGTATTTCAATCTTCTTATATCGATGGAGGCTCGTTCTGTGTCCAATTATGTGGTCAATTTTCGAGAAGGTTCCATGGGGTGGTGAGAGGAAGTTGTATTTTTATACTTTAGGATAGTATGTTCTGTATGTATCTACTAAATCTAGTTGGTTCAAAGTCTCTGCTAGTTTTGCAGGGTCCTTGTTCAGTTTCTGTTTCCCTGATCTGTCCATTGGTGAGAGTGCGGTATTAAAGTTTCCCACTATTATTGTGTGGGGTGAAATGTATTTTTTGAGCTTTAGTAGGGTTTCTTTCATGAATGTGGGTGATTTTTTATTTGTAGCATATATGTTAAGAATTGAGAGTTCCTCCTGACAGATTTCCCCGGTAATGAGTAAAAAGTGTCCTTCCTTATATTTTTTGATAACTTTTGGTAGGAAATATACTTTATTTGATATTAGAATAGCCAATCCAGTTTGCTTTTTGGAGCTGTTTGCTTGGAAGTTTTTCCCACCCTTTTACTCTGAGATAGTGTCTATCTTTGTCTCTGAGATGAGTTTCCCCTATGCAGCAAAAGGCTGGATTTTGTTTCTGTATCCAGTCTGATAGTCTATGTCTTTTTATTGGGGAGTTGAGACCATTTATGTTAATAGATATCAAGGAATAGTCTTTTCAGTTTCCTGCCATTATTGCTTTTTTGGGTTGAGTTGTGTCTGTGTTTTTTTCTTCTTATACTTTTCTTGTTTAGGAGTTTTCTTGTTTTTACTAGGCTGTATTTTCCCTCATTGTATTGGGTTTTCCACCTATAATTCCTTGTAGTGCTGTGTTTATGGTCAGATATTGTGTGAATTTTGATTTGTCTTGAAATATATTCATCTCTTTATCTATGGTGATTGATAGTTTTGCTGGGTATAGCAGCTTGGGCTGGCACTTGTTCTCTCTTAAGGAGTGCATGATGTCTGTCCAGGCTCTTCTAGCTTTCATAGTCTCTGCTGAGAAATCGGGTGTGTGTCTGATTGGTCTGCCTTTATATGTTACCTGACCTTTTTCCCTTACTGCTTTTAGTATTCTTTCTTTACTTTGGGCACTTGATGTTTTTACTATTATGTGTCGGGAGGTATTTCTTTTCTGGTCCAACCTATTTGGAGTTCTGAAGGCTTCTTTTATGCTCGTGGTCATCTTATTCTTGAAGGTAGGGTCGTTTTCTTCTATGATTTTGTTGAAGATATTTACTGTGCCTCTTAGTTGATACTCTTCTCCCTCTTCTATTCCTATTATCCTTAGGTTCAGTCTTCTTATTGTGTCTTAGATTTCCTGTACATTTTGGGTTAGGAGCTTTTTGTTTTTTGCATCTTCTCTGGCTGTTTTGTCTATGTTTGCAATGTTGTCTTCTGCCCCCGAGATTCTCTCTTTGATCTCTTGTAATCTATTGGAAATGCTTGCTTCTGTGACTCCTGATTTCTTTTTTTTGGTGTTCTGACTCTAGGGTTATCTCTTTTAGTGTTTTCTTTATTGTGTTAATTTCTGTTTTAATTTCCCTCTTCCATTCCTTTATTTCTTTGGTTCTGTTTTCCTTTAGTTCTTTGAGTTCTTTGAGTGTTTTCCTTGTTTCTTCTTTAAAAGCTTCTGAATCTTTTTGCTTTATCTCCCATTCTTGTTTAAGTATCTCTATCAGCATCTTGAGGTATGATTTTAGGTCTGTGTCTTCTTTTTCTGGAGTGTTTGGAATTCCGATGTTTGCTGTTATGGGAGAGCTGGGCTCTGTTGTTGCTAGATTGTCTTGGTTCCCTTGGGATATACTCTTTCTCTTTCCTCTTGCCATTTTGTTGTCAGTGATATGTTCTTGCCTTTCCCTTGTATCTGGTCTGTGTCCCTGGTTCTCCACTGGTCCAGATGTCAGATGGGTGGAGCCCTGTTTTATGTCTCAGAGTCCTCAGGTGTGGGCAGAAGTTCCAATGTTCTGTTTCTGGTTGCTGGATCAGGCATGGCAGGGCAGGGCAAGGCAGGGGGTGCACTTTCTGTGTGCACTCCACAGAGATCTCTCTGCTCCCTGCAGCCTAGGTCTCCCACTCACCAGTTGCTGAGCCTCTATGAGCCGCCGTTCCGGGTGGCAGATGGGCCAGGCTCCGCTCTGTGTCCGGAAGTCGCCTCCGGGTGGAAACAGAAGTTGTAATTTTCTGTTCCCAATCGCAGTTGCTCAGCCTCTATGAGCCGCCGTTCCGGGTGGCAGATGGGCCAGACTCTGCTCTGTATCCTGAAGTCACCAGTTGCTCAGCCTTTATCATCAGACTGTATTTTAATTACATCATTCCTCTTTCTGTAGTAGTACTCAATTAATAATCCTACAAAGTCAACCCCATCTGAGGCAGTAGTGCAATACTCACTAACTGCCCCAATGTGTTGGGCTACAAAATGAAACACACACACACACACACACACACACACACACACACACACACACACACTCAAACACACTCTTTTCCATATGTCTTAAACATCTCAATGGCTGGACCATGTCCTAACCTCCACATATACCCTCCTCTGAGATTCATTACTTACTAAAATATATACTCCATTTTGCTCTCCCAGACCCAGACTTATAGTCCCATCGGGGTGCATTCCTTAGCACCTATATGATGACTATCTGTCCTCTACACCTCTCAGGCTTCTGTTTCTTCCCTGGCATGGTGTCTGTCTCTCTCCTCCCTTGGTATCTTGTCCAGGAAACCTAAAAGTCCTTGGCCACAGGCAACATTACTTATCAATCAAAAACAACTGGGGGGGGTTCCCTTAGTTTCATATATGCAGATGTGCAGATTCTCATAAAAATTTGGGTCCTGATTACCAGAATGCAAGTGTCATTAGACAAAAATCACAACAACTTTCCATTTCTTGAATCTAAATTCTCCTGTTCACCCATCCTCACTTTTCTATGAACTCATGACCTCTTTTTTATCAATATTTACAGAATGAATATATGTATTCATATATACATATATATCTCCAAATAAAGTGTAATTTTACTTTGATGTATATTTTCAGGACAAAGGACTGACTGTGAGGTATGGTAAAACCAGTTGTGCACTTCACTTGGAGGGATGTCTCCTAAACTTAGCTGCACTTCATTGCTTTGGTTTTCTGTGTATGGTTGAGGCCTCCTTACATTTTTCCAATAGAGTTTGGCATAGCAGTTTGTGTTCCTCTTGTCAACCCAAAGTCTGAACAAGACTATTTTTTTATCCATTGAAACTCTGCAGTGCCATTGAAAACAGATATAGCCATGTTGGGAGAACACTTTAGAAACCCCTCTAGAAAGACCTACCTTGCAAAAAGGCTACCTATTAGCGGCCAGATAAGTGAAGCACATTGAACAAAAATTTCTCAAGTGCAAGTCAAGCTTTCAAACTGTCACTAACAAGTGGATGTCAAGTGTAACTGAGATGCTTGAATCAGAGCATGCCTGCTCAGGCTCCCAGAAAAGAACCATCTCCAAAACAATGACCCGAGAAATGATAAGGATAAAAGTGTACTGCTTTAAGATGCTAAGTTTTGTGGCAATTAATTACACTTATAAAGATTGATAATATAATACATTTAATGATTTTGCATATACTTGAAATTTTGGCATATTAATTTCATTGTTGGAATCGATTGCATTGAAATTTGTTACTATGTTCAAATGTGACCAAAAGTTTACATCCCTGACTACTGTTTTTGTATTCAAAACTTCTGCAAATATCAATTAAGTTTTAAAGTTGTAGCTATAATTAATATTAGTTTTACATTTGCATTCCAGAATTTATGAGCACTTTTGTATTTATTACTGTATTGGGAACTTAAATAGTGATGTTAAATGAATTAATCACACTTTTCTTCCCCATGAAGAAAAAACTCAGAATTATTAAATATTTTAGCAGAATAAAACAGCAGATGACTCAGTCCCTGGTCTTTTATTAAAAAATGATTGCTCTTTCCAAGGTACTCTTTTGTCTGTTAGTGTTTTCAAATGTATAATATATGGAAATGAAAGGAATATCACGCGAGTCCAGGACTGCCACAATTATCTGGTTGGTCTTAGTTACTGTAGTATTAGGAAATGCTTCGTTTTATGAACATTTCAAAAAAAAGTTATTGGTTGATTATTTACACTGAATGACTGGAAGTCCATTATTTCTGTTTACTAAAAATCTCATTGTGGAAGACACTAAAATTGAAACATTCACAATACAGGCCAGTTTTTTGATGTTTCTATTTCGTATGGTAAAATACACATACAAGTATGTTTGCTTCTTCCTTTTGTCCTGAGTTTTTCCCTCTAGACATATTTGTCTTTTAACAAAGTGCTTAGGAATTTAGGAAATATGCATTGGAATCATTGAGATTATATTGGTAGTTCTCAGTGTTTGATTGTGAAATATGTAGCAATATAATCTTTCTGAAATATAATGATTTGGAACTATACTGTTTCTTTAGAAATAACAATAATTTAATTTTGGTTGATCAATAGACTGAATGAATTTTTAGACAATTGAAAGAGCACTCTTTTTGACAGATATGGCAGGATAGATGTATAATCCCAGAAATGTGGAGCTAAAGCCAGAACAATTCCTGTTGGAAGGTCAACTTAGTTACAGACAGAGAGTGTCCCCATGAAATGAAGGCTCGTGATAAATTGTAGTGGTATGACATTTGCATAGAATTTATGTAAAAATGCCTTGGATTTGACTCTCAGCACAGAAATTTTAATCATTTTTATTTAGAAACCAGAGCACAGCTATGACTCTTGAAAACATAAAAACAGCCTCAAAATGATTTCAAAAATAATAGAAACTTTATTGTAAAAAACGATGATATATATAAAGTATGCATTCTTTATATATTAAGTACTATTAATCTAAAAATGAGCAGTGTTTATTGAATCAGTATGACAATCTGGGATTTTTGCAGATTATCAATGTATGGGATAAACAAACATGATATTTTGTGTGGTGGCCAAGCTCACTTCTGCTAAAACTCTTAGTGCTTTAGATATGTAATTCTAAATTCTAAATTCTGACTGGCACGTTAGTGCGATAGATATTCACTCTGCATTCAGTATCCAAATTCTTTGTCAAGTCACTGATTTTCTCCCTTATTCTTACAGTTACTGATCAATGAACCTAATATTGTAATCTTTCCTTGGCATGATATATTATTCATTATTACTAATTACTGTTAATGTGAGTGTAATTACATAAATACACCTGGCACAGATAATGATTCAGTGCTGCTAAATATTATTATATACTTCCCACAGAATCCATCTTTGCCACCTTGTTGTGTGAGAGTCCACCCATACATAGATTTTATTTTTTGCCAAAAAATTCTAGCAATTACTCTGCATTTTATAGTTTCTAAAGCATACTTGGAAACGTTCCATTCTCACAGTCCAGACAGACTCTAAATGAAGGTTCATTGAGTCTTATCTGTAAATTAAATTGTTTTGTTAGTGGGGTGGTGTTACATTCTAACTGAGAAGATTATAGTTGTTGTTGTTTTAACTTTAATCATCCATTAGTTATAAGGTTTGATGAATAAACCAAATATAAAGTCAGATTTATTGTAACATTTTCCTTACTCCAATTATTAGTCATATTATATGTGGATCTCTTTGAAATACATATTATCTAAATGAAAGTGTATATAATCATTACATCATTACTTAACATTTTATTTAATTCTAAGGCCAGTTATGTCAACACTATAGTATATTCAGTGAAATAGTGGTTGGACCACAGCCTTCATTATCTCTTGAGTATAAACACTTCCTTTTAAATCACTTTCATGGGAGAAATGGAGCATGCTTCTAAGACCAATGCACATGTGAATTTATTTTTACTTGTGGGAAGTGCATATATGCAGGGTTAGGATGCCTCATTTCCACTTCTGTTGCCCACATGAAATTCTAACATGCTTAACAGAGGGGATGTGTTTGAGATCCAAACTGCAAGGTGCCACCAGACTGAGCCTGGGTTATTTGAAATCATCCAGCCTCCCACTGTAATTAAAGAATGATACCAACTCCGCATGCAAATTGAGCATCTAATACCACTTACAACAACCATTCCTAATGAACAATATCTAAGCTGAAATGCAACCAAATTCTACAGGCAATACTACTCATATTTTAAAAATCATGTCTTTTTTCTCCTTGCCGTGAGTTTTAAGAAAAATGCTTGGACTAAGATAAATATGAAAAATGAGGAGTTCTTTATTTGGTAACCGAACAACTAATGTTATTAATTCTAACTCTAGAATATGCTAATATAACATGAAATATTTAATGAGTATATTAGGGAAATTTATAGAAATATGCTCTCCTATCAATATCACATCAAAAATATAAAGTGAATCAGAGTAATATTAAAAGAGTTTCTCATTTTTATTTATCACAACCTAAAATCCATATTTAAAATTCTCCTCATAAGATTTTAATTAAGACAATATAAAATTGCTTTAAAATCTTGCCTATGTTATTTACTATGTTTTGAAATTTTCTGTGTTATGAATGAGAATATCTGGGTAATGGCAAATTTTGTGATTTTTTTCATCCCTAAAAATAAGCCTTAAATATTTGTAACCATTATGGTTGTTTACAGAATATCTAAATTCAGTAAAAAGATTTTGGAGGGAGTCAGTCTCAATACACAATGTAGCCACTTCTAAATTAAACATGCCTTTGCTTAATTTTGAAATCAAACCATCAACAAATATTTAACTGAAAAACAAAAAATATATGAAACACTTGTAGTTAAATAATATATATCCCTAATGTATGTAGACCAAACACATTTTATATGTAAGCCTCTGTCTTTGATTTAAAGATTCAGTTTCAATGGCAAAAAAAAAAAAAAAGTAATTTGAAAGAAAAAAATATTTAAGTTTACAAATTTGGGGAATAACAAACTTATATCCAGAAAGAAAAAAAAATCCTGAAATGAAAAATTTGCTGCCTGGATATATGGGAAAAATTAAGCAAAACTCTCTTTTCTTTTTCTGTTTTTTTTTTTTTTTTAAATATGCTGAGAAATGTTCTGTATCTATCCATTGATGTGATAAATACCAATTCAAGTTAGTTACTAGTTCTATTGCAGTTCATTTTTTAAATTCAAAATTGTTTTACCTTTCAA
This sequence comes from Micromys minutus, assembly GCF_963924665.1. Taxonomy (NCBI): domain Eukaryota; kingdom Metazoa; phylum Chordata; class Mammalia; order Rodentia; family Muridae; genus Micromys; species Micromys minutus. The sequence continues at coordinate 32,866,446 of NC_137975.1, forward strand.
GGAAGGAATATAATATCTAAAATTATATTTTAGATTTGTTGATTCCTTCTTCAGCTTTACAAGTTCATATATTTCTATTATTAAAATTATACTGCTGGGTATATACACATACAAGATTAACAAATCTTCTCGAAATATTGGCCTACTGCTGATGATACAATTTTCCACTTGTGGTAACATTCTTTGCAGAACTGTAAAACTCTTACACTTTTAGGGTATCAGTGGAAACACATACTTTCATCCTCTTCCTTTAGGTACTAGGCAGGTCAGAACTGTCCAGTCTCCTTATTTGTTATCCCTAATACAAGAATTTGTAAACAGATATATAGGTCAGGAAGTAAAATGCTCATTTAAAAGAATCTAAAAGAGCAAAAGTTGGGGAACCAAAGAAGTCATCATCCCATAAGGAAGCAGTGAAGGCTTGTGGGTAATATTTATGGGCTGAAACATACTTGTAACTATTGAGTATCATTTGAATAGTTCTGTTACTGATGACAATTAAATTTTATAAAAATTTATAAAACCAATTGTAAACATGTGTGTTGATGATATGAAACAAAGAGATACAGACAGCGAAATTATCCTCTAAACCTGACTGTCTTGGTGAAACAACATCAGTGGAAAGTCACATATCAGTTTCCTTTTATTTATTCACTGATTGTATTTCCTACATATACAATTTATCATCAAATGATTCAATACTCAAAATGATGTGATAGAAAAATGAAATAATGCAGTAAAAGAGATAGCATAGGTTTAAGCTACATGTAATTTTGATCCAGTCAGAATATTGTCACACATACTGGAAATCTTAAAATGTCAAGGTCAAAAAAAAGGGCAATTTTAATTTTATTTTTGTCAGGAGTTTGGGGCTTAATATCCATGTTTTTTGTTCCCCCCCAGTGGTTGTGAAGTAAGTAAAGATGGAAGCAAAGCTGGAGAAAAGGAAATCTGAATAGATTGGCCTGAGTATTACATTTACATATCCTGAAGGTGTTCAATCTTGTGAGCAGCATATTTTAATACTCTATAATCTTGTCATTATCTGTTATGCCAAATTTCCTTTAATAATCTGTAAATATACCCCCTCCTTTTTAAATGAAGTGGTAAGGAATATAAAAAAAACTAGTCATTATCATTTAGTTTTAACAATATAACAGTGAAAAACAACTTTGTCTTTCAAAGTGTTCAAACTCTTGACCTTTACTTTTCTATGTACCTAATATTCCTATCAATAGATACAGATATTGATATAAATGTTATATATTGATAAAGATATAAATACAAATATATGGGTATAGATAAGCTATATAGGTATATGTGTAGATTTATAATATATAGAGAGATGTATAGGTAAGAAATACATATAATAATATATAGCTGAGAGATTAGACACTGATATAGATATATATTATAGAGTAGTTGATGGATATAGATATATAAAATGTTATGAGACATTCCACCATGTTCTTTGGAATCAAAATTAGGTCCACCGTAAAAAACAGTATTTACCCTTAACTTCTGAGCAATCACTCCATCCCCCAAAGTAAAAAAAAAAAAAAAAAAAAAAAAAAAAAAAAAAAAAAAAAAAAAAAAGAAAGAAAGAAAGAAAAACTTTCTTTTTAATGGCTTATAAATAATTTTTAAAATGGCAAAAGGGTTAAGTAAATCAGAGCTATGAGCAGAAGAAAGAAAAGGTGTAGTAGACAAACTGAAGATCATCCAAAACAGCAAATCTGAAGAAATCAAAGAGATGAAGAGATGCCAAGTCAGCAAATGATTCCTTGCCTTGGGACAAGACATGAGAAAATTCACCCTGAGAGGATATTAAGTAGACTGTTTTAAGACAGTCAAAAGTTGAGAGATCACAGATGGACACCAGTCTCTTGTAAAGACTGGGGCTTGCCTCATAGCTAAACTTGGAAGTAAGAAATTCAGCTTTATTTCTGGGCTGCAAATGATGTTGTAATAAATAAATTATTTCAGAAATGTAGTAAGAACATTTATGTTTTGTTTTCTTTTGCCAAAATCTTAATAAGTTTCCTGCTGTATGCCTTTGTTGTTGTTCCTGTGATGGTTAAATGATTTGGAGGAAAATGAAAGTCTCCCTTTATCCCAGAGTCAATAAAAATCATTCAATTGCATTGGTTTGTTCAGAGAGATTTCCTTAGAATTGCAGAACTCAAAGGCACATAGAGCAATCCTGTCAGTCCAACTCCTCTTTCTAGTATTATCATATGATCTAGCTACTGAATTTTCAGAAATTAAACAGCAGTCTATGAAAAAAGTCCTTTGGATATTTATTATGTTTTCTTACTGTGTTTGTAAGGATATCTGATTTTCTAGTCTTGAACACAACAGTGTGTTCTTGCTAAAATTATCCTTTCTCATAAACAGAGAAAGGGTGCAATCTGTACTCTCAAAATAGCGGAGTTTTGAGAAGCTCTTGAAATTCACAAAGGGTATTCAAATACTTCTTGCTAGGTTAACAAACATTTAATTTGCATTGGCACTTGAAGAATTTTATATGCCACTGGGCATTTTGACTTGCTTCTAGGATCTTTTAAAAATAGAAAACTGTGTTCCAACCTCACCCAATTCAACCCCACCCTACCTTTTGGGAAGAGTTAAAATATAATTTGCAGTCATGCTTTATTGGGGATAACTGGCCTTACAGGGTAATGTGTTTATGTTGGCATATTTAGTGCTCTTCTAACACAACAGCCACACTTCCTGACATTATTCAGATAGAGTTGGGTTTGGTAACTATATTCAGCACTGGTAATCTCACAGCAAACTCACAGAAGCTGTTCATTTCAACGATTTTACAACCCAACTTAAAAAAAATGAAATTGAGATTGGGTTCAGAATCCATTAGGAAAATCATTATATTTAGTGTAAGAAAGAGTGCTTAGTTACAAAAGAAAAAAATTAACATAAGAAGGAAGAGGATTTCTTTTGGGATTAGTCTAATAGCCTTCAGATTATAAGGAATAAGAAAAAAAAAGAGTAGAAACCCAATCATAAACAGAAACTAAGTAAGGAAGAGAAGGAACAACAAGCATCTAAATAAAATAATAATAATAAAGAATAGAAAAAGAATAAAGAAAAGCATGTCAAGATGCCCACCCCATGTTGACACTAGGAATGTAATGATAGTAGTTACATAAAATTTCTAGACATGGGTATTTTGCATGTGTCTTCTGTCTGAAAGCAGATGTCTATTTGTTTGTTTGTTTTTGTTTTTAATATAAACATATTGAAAACCAAACATATAAAACACAGTTTATACTACATGATAGTGACTGTTTTAAGTATGTACATTGGTCAACAGACTTAAACATCTTGATAATTCAAGTAATTGTAAAGTGTTAAGGAGGACACTTGTTCACCTACATTTGAGGAACAGGAAAGAAACCCAAGACAAAAAATTTATTTTCTTAGTTCATGAAAATTTCCAACTCTGCACTTAGGCCATTGTCCCTAACTATTTTATGGCACAATACTTGTTTCTTAGGGGGTAGTATCTTGTTTTCCATTAATGTCAAGGCTTTTTTTTTTTTTTCAAGTTGGGAAAGGACAGTAGCTATAATGAAAAAAAAATATTTATTAGACAGTTTGAAACCTGAGAAGATATAACACAGGGGTTCCTAGATCTCATAATGAAATGTCTGTCTAAATGTGGACTAGTATTCTTTATGCATCCTCTTTGTAAATGTCTTACTTTGTTCTCAGTAGGTACCTCTCATATCACTGTCTCCAGAAAGGCTATTAACTAGATGAAATATTGTCATTTATCTATAGTCCTTTATGCCACTAATTTAAATTACAACCTTTTATTATTAAGAAAAGCTTCTTGCCTTTCATATCAAAATTAAGGAAGTAACTTTGACTGAACAAAATTACATTCTTTATTCTTGATTTGCTATAGACTACAGATTTTACTTCTTTACTCATGCAATTAAAAATTGCTGCCACACATAATACTAAGAAGCATGGCTTTCAAATTATAAGGTAAATAAACACACATTGGACAATAGATTGAAAAATCCTAAAGGTTGTGAATAAAATAATAGAAGCAAAACTTATCTCATTTAAATATTTTCAATCTATGTCACTGCTTAGTAAAGAATAATAATAGGAAACAGAATTAAAGTTTTTTTTATAACTATATACAGTGTAAGAAATAGTATATACTCTGAAATGTAAAGGTATATATTTTAAATGTATGTTTGTGAGTGTGTGTGTGGTGGGGGATATGCAGCAACAATTAACATAAAAGATGCTAAAGACCATTAACTTGAGTGAGTTCCAGAAGGGGGAAGGGAAGAAGGGAAGGGATAAGGGCTGGTATGTAACTTTAATTTCCAAACTAAAAACTAAAAATTCCCTTTTAAAAACTTGATATAACTAATTCCTCTATAAACTTTTATTACATGAAGAAACTGTTTCTCACTGATAAAAGATCAGGTGAATGAGGCCTTGGGTCAAAAGTGAAAGAATCAGTTCTACGTGGAAAGGTTCAAAGGTTCAAATAAAGCTATGATTGGTAAATGAGGTTAAACCATCAGACAGCATGTGATCATTTAACTCTCATGCAAGCACTCTGAAATACACACACACACACACACACACACACACACACACACATATATATATATATATATATATATATATATATATATATATATATATATATACATGGGCACAATCATACATGGCCACACACACACACACACACAAAGAGAGAGAGAGAGAGAGAGAGAGAGAGAGAGAGAGAGAGAGAGAGAGAGAGAGAGAGAGAGAGAGAGAATGAACAATAAAAACAAAATAAATGATGAAATGATCAAAAGCAAGTTTCTGTTTTTTACCATATTTTCGAGCAGTCATTGCAGGCAAGTTTGATAATGAACTGACATATATGATAATGCAGTTTTATTCTGTTTTGAATCATTTTAATAGATTTAGGGTTTGAAGCTTGAGCTCCAGCCACCACAAGCCAACTTACTCACATATAATTTGAATACTGATTAAAGAAATGAGGGATGGTGAAAAGCAGTGAGTAACTCTATGTACTTGAGGAGGCAGACAGAGACAGAGAGAGAGAGAGAGAGAGAGAGAGAGAGAGAGAGAGAGAGAGAGAGAGAGAGAGAGAGAGAGAGAGAAAGAGAGAGAGAGAGACAGAGAGAGACAGAGACAGAGACAGAGACAGAGACACAGAGAGACAGAGACAGAGGGGTGTCTGGTGGCCCCTAGTCTACTGTGTACATATTAGCATACTATTTATGTTTAAATAGCAGAAGAATTGGGGTATATGACAAAAACTGTACTGCCTCCAGTAAAGGTACATTATCTCAGTACAAAATCATTATCTCAGGGCAGCCTCTGAGAAGTTTTCCAAATTCATTCTTCTGCTGTTATCCTCAGAAAGTGCAACCTGCCTTCTGCAGTATGATTAATCTTGCTCCATGGAGAAGCCATGTCTTCATAGAAGATTCTTCTTTTTAGGAGTGGTGTGTCTGTGCTTCCAATATTGTTCTTTCTAGAATACAAGAATAACATAATGACTTCTCTCCATGATTTCAGGCAAGAGAGCAAATTTTGATAGTTTAGACAGACACAATCATCTGGTTAGCATGACTAGGTGCAGAGGTGAGCAAAGGTAAATAAGACAGTCAGAAACTGAAGGTATATATGTCTAGCTGTTATCCTGTATCTATTTATGCTCTTTTTTAAAAAGAAAGACAGTTTCTCAATCATTTTAATCATTGTGAGATTAAATTGAATCTTTGAAAACTTTTTAAATGTGTACATAAAGTTGCAGTAGAAATTAAATCTCCTGTAAAGTTTATGTTTATCTTTGTATGTTGATAACAAGAATGATATAACAGAGAACCACCAATTTACAAATGCTTTAAAGATGAATGATTGAGGTTGAAAGTAACATAAAAAGTATTTGGCTAAGACAGGTAAATGAAAGCATTGTTTTCCTCTGTGAGTGTAAAATGTACCCACTGTCATTTTCTAAGTCTCTTATCATTAGCATGTTATAATTCATAGCAAAGAATTGTTATAAATATGTTGATCCAAGCAAACAAAAAATAAAATTTCATAACATATTTCATATGTCATTAGTACCAGACAGAATATGTATTATAATGAACACAATTGCAAATGCAGCACAATACTTGAAATTAAAAATAATTAACAAGTAATCTTATGCAATTTATATAAACATTACTATAAAACAAAAAATATTTTGTCATGAAACCTAAACATACTAAGTCAATGTAGACCTTTAAAGCTTCCATAACTAAATTTCCCTTGATTGATAACATTTTAGGGAAAATTATCAGTTATAGAAAACAAAATGTAATATTGAAAAAGCTTACCACACACACTGGAGTACCACTTGGCTTTATAAAAGAAGGAAAGCCTGTCATTTACACAGCATGGGTCACTACAGGATGAAGCAAACTAGACACACAGATAAGCCCATGCTAGTTTTAACTTCTCTGTGCAATCTGAAGAATGTGGCTTTAAAGAAACATAGTATAAAGCTAGTCACCTCAGACTGGTATAGGAAGAGGTGGAAATAGTAGTTATTTATTTTCTTATTAGGACATAATATCTGACAACACATGTTAAAGAATAGATGATATGGATGCTGTCAGTTTATGGTAACAAATCTTGATAGTGGAGAAGTTATGGCAGTGGACAGGTAGCATGGTCTCATGGTCTACTCAGCAAAGCTGAGAGAAATGATGGTTAGCTTTATTTCTTTTATTTGTCTGACTCACAGTAGGTTCAGTAGTCCGCTGAACGCATCCTCCAGCCACAACCCTAGTTCTACAATGTATAGTTGGAATATACATACTTAGAAATTGGAAGAATTCTCACATTGGGCCCCTGACCTGTGGAGTGAGGGCTATTATGCTTGTTAAGTCTAAATGGAAACCTTTAGAGTTGCTTCTGCTAAAGAAAATAGTGAATCAAAAACAGTATCAGATTACTGGAAGAATTGCAGAAATTACTGCCACTATCAAGGACTTGAAAGATGCAGGGGTGGCGGTTCCCACCACATCTTCCTGTAACTCTCCAATCTGGCCAGTGCAGAAGACAGATGAATCATGGAGAATGACAGTTGACTATCGAAAACTAAATCAGGTAGTAACTCTGATTATAGCTGCTGTACCAGATGTAGTTTCCTCAGTTGAGCAAATTAACACATCTCCTGGTACCTGGTATGCAGCTATTGATCTAGCAAATGCCTTCTTCTCAGTACCTGTCCATAAGGACCACCAGAAGCAATTTGCTTTTAGTTGGCAAGGCCAGCAGTATATCTTTACATTTTTGCCTCAAGGATATATTAATTCTCCTGTCCTGTGTCATAATTTAGTTAAAAGGGATCTTGATTTTTTTTCTCTCCCACAAAATATCACATTGGTGCACTGTATTCATTACAATATGCTGACTAGACCAAGTGAGTGGGAAGTACCAACCACTTTGGACTCATTGATAACACATGCATATCAGAGGATGGGAAATAAATCCAACGAAAATTCAACGACCATCTACATCAGTGAAATTCATATGAGTGCAGTGGTGTGGGGCATGCAGAGATATTCCTTCTAAGGTGAAAGATAAGTTATTGTGTCTGAATCCTCCCACAGTGAAGAAAGAAGCACAACATTTAGTGGATCTATTTGGATTCTTGAGACAGCACATTCCTCACTTGGGTCCGTTACTCAGGTCCACTTACCAAGTGACTTAAAAAGCTGCCTTGTGTGGGGCCTGGAACAGAAGAAGGATTTTCAACAAGTGCAGGGTACTGTTCCGGTTGCTCTACCCCTTGGGCCATATGATCCAGCAGATACAATGGTACTTGAGGTGTTGGTGGCAAAAAGAGATGCTGTTTGGAAGCTTTGGCAGTCCCCTGTAGGTGAATCACAAAAGAGACCTTTGGGATTTTGGAGCAAAGCTCTACCATCATCTACAGAAAATTATTCTCCCTTTCCAAAACTAAGGCCTGCTATTGGGCCTTAGTCGAGACTGAAAGTTTGACAATATAACACCAAGTTTCCCTGTGACCTGACCTGCCTATCAGGAGCTCAGTGCTCTCAGACCCTCCAAGTCATGAAATAAAATGTGCACAGCCGCAGCCTATTATCAAATGGAAGTGGTATATACATGATCAGACCTGAGCTGGTCGTGAAGGCACAATCAATTTACATAAGAACTTGCTCAAATCCCTATAATTTCTACTCGGGTTATAATTCCATCTGCTGCCAATTATGCACCTATAGCCTGATGGAGTGTTTTTTATGATTGCTGACCAAAGAAGAAAGGATTATGACCTGATTTACTGAAAGCTCTTCACGTTATGCAGGCACCACCCATAAGTGGAAGCTTCACCATTTTATCCCCTTTCAAGGACACTGATCTCCAGATAAGGCACCATTACTTGAGGTGACCAGCTAACAATCTGGTGACAGGTTGACTACATTGGACCACTTCCTCTGTGGAAAAGACAATGTTTTGTTCTTACTGGAGTAGATGCTTATTCTGGTTATAGATTTGCATTTACTGCATGTAATGCTTCTGCCAGAACCACCATCTGTGGACTTACAGAATGCCTTATCCACCATCATAATATTCCACACAGCATTGCTTTTGACCAAGTATCTCATTTTCATAGCCAGAGAAGTGGACAGTGGGCCCATGATCATGGAATCCACTGGTGTTACCATGTTTCTGATCATTCTGAAGCAGCTGGTCTGATAAATAGATGGAATTGCCTTTTGAAGACACAGTTACAGTGTCAATTAGGTGGCAGCAGCATGGAGGACTGGGGCAGAATTCTTCAGAAGGTAGTATATGTTTGAATCAGCATTTCTCCCATAGTCAAGATCTATGGATCCAGGAAGCAATGGGTGGAAACAGGAACAGTCCCTATCATCCCCCTATCTTGGGGCATTGAGCCTTCATAGGACCAAAGGTCTTTCCTCCCACTGATGTCTAATAAGGCCATCTTCTGCTATATATGGAACTGGAGCCATGGGTTCCTCCATGCATACTCTTTGGATGGTGGTTTAATTCCTGGAAACTCTGGGCTATCTAGTTTTTTGGTATTATTGTTCTTCCTATTGATTTCAAACCCCTTCAGTTCCTTCTATCCCTTCTCTAACTTCTCTACTGGGGACCCTGTGCTCAGACCAATGGTTGGCTGTGAGCATCTGCCTCTGTATTTGTCATTCTCTGGCAGAGCCTCTCGGGAGATAGCTATATCAGGCTCCTATCAGAATTTTCTTAAAATGTATTTTAATTTTTAGTGAGGAGGTCTAATTTTATATTTCCCTTTTAAAATTATATTTATGTATGTAGATATTATTAAACATGAACTCTGCCTTTTTCAGGAGTTTGACTGAGACAGATGAGTATCAAAGAACAGTCCATTTCTTTTGTTTTCACTTTGTCATTAGTCCTAACCTATAACCAACCATAGAATGATTTGCCATCATTAAATTACTACATTATTTATCCAAAGACACTTATAATTTTACTACTGTGCAAATATATATATAGTAGATGTTTTTAGTAATATATGTTTATGTAATCATATATACAATTTTATAAATTGTACAAGAATTTAATAATATATAATGCACTTTAAAATGCTCTTTGTCTGCATTATATTTGTCTTCTGTGTGTATTCCAAATAGAGTTCTGAAGGTATTTAAGATTTCCTGGATATAAAGATGGTGAGAAGCCATGGTAAGTCCAGGAAACAGAATCCAAGCTTTCTGAACCAGCAGCTGCTGCTCTTAATTGTTGAGTCATGTCTCCAGGCCATAATTTTACATTTCAAAAAGAATTAACTCAATGTTTAGAGAATGTCCATATTTTAAAATTAACTCAGTTTCATGTTTAAGGTATTTCCAATTAACTTGTATTTACAAGTCCTAAATTGGCACAGAAGTAATAAACAGCAAATATCAAGGGTGTATGAACTCTAAAATGTCGTTATGATCATTTTCACTGTTCCTTTTATGTATGTACAGAGAAGCAATCATTATTGGATCCCCAATGTAACATCACAGTTTACTTTCATATGATCTGCTGTTTAAACCAGTTTAAAGATAAATCTTTTCTCACATGTTAATCACTTTATGGTGAAAATTTTACAACACTTTCTTTAGCTTTACAAGCATAGAGCATATTGTGATGGTTTGGATATGCTCGGTTCAGGGAGTAGTACTATTAGGAGATGTGGCCTTGTTGAAGTAGGCATGTCACTCTGGGCATGGGATTAAGACTGTGTCTGCCTAGAAGTCAGTCTTCCACTAGCCATCTTCACATGAAGATCTAGAACTTAAGTTCCTCCGGCACTATGGCTGCCTGCCACTACCATATTCCTGCATTGAGGATAATGGACTGAAACTCTGAATCTGTAAGCCAGCAACAATTAAATGTTGTCCTTATAATTTGAATTGCCTTGGTCATGGTTCACAGCTTTAAAAACCTAAGACATATATTATTATCTATAGCCACCCTATATATAAACTTGTACTGATCTCTCTCTCTCTCTCTCTCTCTCTCTCTCTCTCTCTCTCTCTCTCTCTCTCTCTCTCTCTCTCTCTCTGCATACACAGACACACAGACACACACATACACACAGAGACACACATGCAAAAACAGACACAGACACAGACACACACACACACAGAGACACACATGCAAAAACAGACACAGACACAGACACACACACATACACACACACACACACCTTCAGCAGAAGGCAAGAACTCCTCTTTCTCCACATCACTGTCAGTATTGCTGCTTCTTATTCATTCTGTTAATAGCAATTCATTTCTGTTGAGGCAATATTTTTTTGTGTGTCATTTCCATGTTGATCAGTGATCTTGTGCATAGTTAATGCCTTTTTTAACTTCAGTGTATTCTCCTGAAAAATATTTTTTATTTTGTCTTTAATTTTTTTCTTGTTTTTATATTAACATTTAAATTTATTTTAATATTCATTATTGCTACCAATATTTCTTATATTAATAAAATGTCTTCATTGCCATCTTCATACCTGTACTTCTTGTTCTGAGAGCTTGAGACATTGATGATCTCTGCAGGAAATTTACCCCTATCACAACTTGTTCAAGGGTATTTACAAGTTTCTCTTAGGTCCAATGTATGTGTTTTTATATGGAGGCCTTTGATCCACTTAAACTTGAGCTTTGAACAAGGTTGAAAAATATAGATCATTTGGATTCTTCAACATACAGAACACAAATTAGGTCAGCACTATTTGTTGTAGATGCTTTCTTTTTTCCTCTGTATGGTTTTGGATTAAAGAACACTTAATCTTTGACAAGGAAATCTGTGTGCTGATATTCAGATTTTGAAATTTTTATTAGGTGTTAAAATTTTCCTTTTAAACTTATGAGTTTAATGTTATTTATCTATGCAGTGATCTCTAAATCAATAAGGTGATAGTATTTGAGAACAATCTCTCTGCATTCAGAAGTCAATCAGGATTAAATGAGGACCTGAGGGTGGGCCTCTGAGATACTAATAGTAACTTCAAAAAATAAAAATGATTTCTGCACTGCCATACTCTATTTCTATGGATATGTGATGTTCTTACATAGCCAGAGAGTCCTCACCAAGTGCAAATCTTACATCCTGTCCTTCTAGCCTTCAAAAAACAATCTGAGAAATAAATTTTATCTTAGGGATTAAACCACCAACCAAAGAGTACACAGCGGTTTCCAGCTGGACATGTAGCAGAGGATTGCCTTATCTGGCATCACTGAGAGGAAAGCCCCATGGTCATTTGCAGGTTTGATGATAGGAGATAGCAAAATGTTAGGTAGGAGGGGGTAACATTTGAAATGTAAATGAATAAAATAACCAATAAATTAAAAAAATGATCTGATCTATGGTATTAAGTTACTGTAATGTAAAGTGAGCCAAACATTTATAAGATAGATATTTTTAGCTAGTAATTAAAAAAATATTAGATTTATTGGCTTTTTTTTCTATAGAGAATGCAAAATTTAACATAAATTTCAGTTGGTAAAAATCTTTACAATGCTGCTGCATCCATTAGTATAACAGTCACTCGAAAATGTGTAAGAGTCGGTGGCCGCCAGACACACTGTGAGTTACATTGACATTGGACAACTACTGAAGGGTAGGAACATGAATGATACACTATCCTTCACCTACAACCTGAATCTGAAGATATTTCCGAATCCAGATTTCCATCTTTTCCCATTACTCTGGAAAGTGCATAGAGGAAAAGTGATAAAAGACTGCATTAGGGAGCAATCACCCACAGCCATAATAGGAACATTACTTGAATAAATGTCCTGGCTGCTCAAGTGGTCAGGATTTGAGCTGAGAAGGGGTCCATTAGATAAAAAAAAAAAAAAAAAAAAAAAAAAAAAAAAAAGATGACTAGAAAATCAAAGCTTAGTACCTTTGCATTCTTATTTAAGTCATCATAACTGAAAATATATTTTGAAATACTTAGAGAAATAAAGTATGATATGTTACTAGATGACATTGATTAATTATTTTTATTTTGATAAATAGTAGCATGTTTCATTGTTCTTGGAAACTGAACAAACAAATGATAAAAAAATTTATGAAATAATAATTCATGCCATGATATTTTACATTTGTCTCAAAATGCATGTGATAAGTTTCTACTCTGGTAGTGCAATCTGAACATCTGATGTTATACAAAAGCTTCCTTCAAATGTCAGGTAACATGCTGGTGAGGTACTCAGACCTGGAATTCTATACATTATTCCTAAAATTCCCATATTACAAAATACATAGTAACTATTACAACACTACCTCTGACAATTCGTTCTTTACCTTATAAAATCTACAAACTTTGATAACTTTCAAATATCCTGACTCTAGTTATCTATTTTCTGAGAAATTTGTACTGTTAAATTTGATGTGTTATAAGTTGAAAACTAACCCAAAAATTCTTGTATAAATTGTTCCCCTTTACTAATTTATGAATCATCCATTACTTTTATCCATGGAAAGTCTGTCAGACTTTTCTGATATTATCTCTGCTAACTTCATTCCTAGATACTGATGGTTGTTTTGAACTACTGCTTGCAGGGTTGTTTCTTTTTTTCTCTTTGCCAATGAAATAAAAAATTACCCTATCTGTGAATGCCTTCTTTCTAAGTAATGTATAGAACAGACTCTTAATTACACATATTACTCCTATGCTCAAGCTGTAAAAGTTTATAGGATGTAATTGGAACCCTTAGGAAGAACAGATTGGATATAATTACATAACAAAGTGTAACTTAAAACCATTAGTAGATCTAAATATCTCTTCACCTTCTGGTCCCATCTTATACACAGAGTTCTCAAAATACGTTCTCCTTCAACTCTCACCTGCCTTCTGACAGAAATCCATTATGTATGGGAGCCATACATTTTCAAACCACCACTACCATAAACAAGACAAAATTGTCCACTCTCACTATTCATATCCAATATAGTACTTAGGCTTATCAGGAAAAACAAAACAACTGAAAGATGTTAAGGGGATATGAATATAGAAGGGAGATTACAAAAATCTCCATAAGTAGTTGATAACAGTATATACATAAATGGAACTAAAAATTCCATCATAGAACTCTTAGACTTGATAAATACTTCCAAGGAATAACTGGATAAAAAATTAATACACATAAATCAGTGGACTTTCATATATGCAAATAAACTGTTTGAGAAATGAGGGAAACAATACCTTTCAGATTTACATCAAACGTATATTGGAATATATTTATTCAAGCAAGTGAAAGACTTGTATAATAAAACCTTTAACATATTGAATAAAGAAATTGAAAAAACATTTTAAAAGATTCAAAGATCTCCCATGATCAGGGATCAGTAAGATTACCATAGTAGAATTGGCCATCCTGGGGCTAGAGAGATGCCTCAAAGGTTAAGAGTGCTGAGTTCAATACCCAGCAACAGCTTGGTGGCTCATAACCGTTTGTAATGAGATCTGAGGTCTTCTTCTGTTGTGTATATGCACTCATATACATAAAATAAATGAATAACTCTTCAAAAGATAGCAATTTTACAAATTGAATAAAAATTTTCATTAAAACCCCAGGTTAATTCTTTACAGAATTGAAAGGACAATTTTAGGGTTACTATAAAGATGGGACAACTGTGGATAGCTAGAACAAGTCTGTGTGATAAAAGAATTTCTGTAGCTATCACTAACCTGATGTCAAGTTTCACTACAGAGCTATGGTAATAAGAAACTACATTGTATTAGCAGATTTTTTTCCATAGATCAATTGAATTGAATTTAAGACCCTGAAAAAAACTTACAAATATACAAGCACAAAAAGAAGCCAGAAATACTAATTGGCTAAGTAACATCTTCAAAAACTGGTGCTGTTCAAACTAAATGGCTGTATGTAGAAGAATATACATAAATCTATACTTCCTTCCACAAAGGAAACTTAACTCTGAATGGATACTCAAACCTCAACATGAGGCCAGAATACTAATTCTGATAGTAGTGAAAGTGGGAAATTGTTTAACTCATTGATACAAGACTTTCTTTACAGAACACAAATTGCACAGGCACTAGCAAGTACAATTAATACAAAAAAAAAAAAAAAAAAACTATAAAATTGAAGTTTCTCTATGGCACAGGACATCCTCATTCAGAAACAGAGTTGGCCTAAAGAATTGGAAAATGTTTTTAAAGTATATAATCAATAGAAGGATAATATCTAAAGACTGGGCAACAAGAAATCAAAGAACACCGTACTAACTGATTTAATGTGTCAACTTGACACAAGCTGGAGTTAATCACATAAAAAGGAGCCTCAGTTGGGAAGGTGCCTCCATGAGATCCAGCTGTAAGGCATTTTCTCAAGAAGTGATCAATGGGTAGATTCCAGCCCATTGTGGTTGGAGCCATCCCTGGGCTTGTAGACCTGGGTTCTATAAGAAAGCAGGCTGAGCAAACCAGGGGCAGCAAGCCAGTAAACAACATCTCTCCATGGCCTCTGCATCAGCTTCAGCTTCCTAACTTACTTGAATTCCAGTTCTGAATTTTTTGGGTGATAAACAGCATTTTGGAAGTGTAAACTGAATAAACCCTTTCTTCCCATCTTGTTTCTTACTCATGATGTTTGTAGAGGAATTTAAAACCTGAGTAAGACAGACATCTTCAGTTGGTAAGACAGGTCCCCCGGGGGAGGGATGGGATTACCAACATACCATTAATTTCCCTTTTTAACACAGAATTGTTCTGTCTAAAAGTTTGCAGGGACAAAAATGAGCAGAGATTGAAGGAAAGGTCATCTAGTGACTGACTGAACTTGGGATTCATCCCAGGGGCAGGCACCAACCCCTGACATTCCTGATGCCATGTTGTGCTTGTCAGCAAGACACTAGCTTGACTTTTTCTGAGAGGCTCAACAAGCACCTGTCAGAGACATATGCACATATTTGCAGCCAACAATTGGACTGAAGTTGGGGACCCCTCTTGAAGAATTAGGGGAAAGACTGAAGGAACGGTAGATGATGACAGCACCATAGAAAGATCAATAGTGTCAAATAACCCGGATCCCTCCCAGCTCCCAGAGGATAAGCAACCAACCAATGAGCATGCATATGCTTGTCTGTAGCAGAGGACTACCTTTTGGACTCAGTGGGCAAGAAAGTACCTAATCCTGTAGAGATTTGATGCCCTAGGAAAGGGAGAGGCAGTTGCTGGGGAGACATATCGTGAGAAGTTGGGGTAGGGTGGATGGGGAGAGCACCTTCACCTAGACAAATGTGAAAGAAAATATGGTAAATAACTCTGGTAGGAGTAAACATGAAGGGGTCAATATTTGGAACGTAATTAAATAAAAAACAATTTAAAGTGAATAAAAATTAGAATAAACTCACACAAATATATAAAAAGCAAATATCCAAATTAAAAATAAAGAACAGATCTAAATAGATTTTCAAAAGATGAAACACAAATAGTAGCTGGGCACCTCAATAAATGTTCAACATGCCAAGTCTTCAGTTAAATGCAAATCAACATTAAATTCGGATTCATTTTAGATCAGTCAGAATATTTTTAATAAATGACAACTTGTGGTGATAAAAATGCTGAACAAGGAGAAGGTTAACCTATTGTTGATGGGAGTTCAAATTTGTATATCCACTTTCAACATCAGTTGGTCAGCATCTCTGAAAGCTAGGAATTGATTTTCTGTATGATCTTGTTATACCACAACTTGGTCATATAGCGATAGGACTTTTATCCTACATCATATTTCAATTGTTGATATTTTCCCAAATTGTTGAACTTATCTAGTGAAAGTTTTATTTTTTTAAGATAACATTTTAACTTCTACAGATCTGTCTTTAATGTATGATGTGAGGCATTTCTAGTTTTCATCCTCTCAAAGTTACTTGTGAGTAACTTTTTATTCTGATAGATGCTTTCAAAGAAAATATTCTAACAACTGAGTCACATTCAGTATTTCTGTCCTTAATAAGCCATGATATTTTTCTTTCCTGACATGACAGGGATGTTCAAAGTGTTTTTAGACTTAGAATAATCTTCATTTGTTCAGTCACTTGTTTGGTGGTTTGTGCAGTTTCTGTTGGGAGTAATTTGTCGCCTTCTCACCAAGGGTGACAAATTTCTATAAGAAAGAGTCAATATTTTAATTTTCATTTGATGGGTAGATCAAGTATATTAACCCCCACCCCAGTTTGGTTTGGTTAGACTAGACTCTTGTGGTTTCTTTGACAAGGGGACAGGTTTATATTTTAAGCCAAATAGTGATTTCAGTTTACTTGCTCTCAGGTGCTTTATATGGCAAAAAGGCAACAAAAAGAAAAAAACAAGCTACTCACAGCTATGGTCTTGTATTTGACCCATATCTTTAGAGATCCCACTTTTCTCTTTCCTAATGTTCAAAGATTTTAGTTGACACACAGACTAATAGAAAGAAATTGCTAGCAACTGCTGAGTAACTGAAATTTTAAGTCAATTTTACAATTATACATCAACTAACCCATATTATCTCCTATGTCTTTTAATCCATTTCTTCTTTAGTGCTGATTAATAAAAATATGATTATGATAGCAATGGTAATTTGAGGTGGTGAGCCTGAAGTTTTAGGTCTTTTGCCTGAATTTTATTGTGTCTCATAGCCAGATATGAAACAGAGGACAGAGTGAAAAAGATGATTCTCTTGGCCAAGACTGCACTTGAAAGATTAGTACGAAACTCTGGAGTGTTGGGGTCAGATTGCCTGAGAAACTAATGCCAAGAATGACTGCCATGGCTCTGTAATAAACTTTTTTGTGCTGGGGATTGAACACAGGACTTTGAGCATGCTAATGAGATGCAAACATTGAAATATCTAGTGCACAGTCACTAAGACACTGAGCTCATTTCTGCTTTGTGAGATTTAATTCGTAAATCTTTGAAATGCCATAGTAGATGCTCTACCACACTACTTCATTAACTGTGGGTAAAATCCGAGGATGAGTGGAAAGGTAATCAGATCATGACAGTCCTGCCTCTATTAGATACTGCCACACAGAGATAAGTTACTAATGATATAAAGGCTACACTGTCAGTTCAGATAATAGGTAAATTTTACTAATTGATAGAGCAAAAGAAGCAGGCATATGTCATAACTGAATACATCACATAGCCTTTTTTCTTTTACACACATCCAAAGTTACTTCTATTCTTTCACTGGCTAAATTTCATCTTTCAGATTCTGTTTCCTTTTCTTCTTTGCTCAAATTGAATTTTGATCTATTTCATATTCTCTTTACTTAATTATACTGCTTGATTTCCACAAGTTTGAAAATTGTCTATTTATTATTATATAAGTTATATATAATGTATTACTTAGGAATTGATTGCTGCATTGACATCTTTGGCTAATGTTTAAGGTATAGTTTAAAATATTATATATGAGCTCTTTAGATAGAATATTCTGTATATGGAACTTATCATGGATATGTTATTGTGTATAAGTATTTCCTAAATAATTGTGATGATTAACTTTTGGGACAGGTTAAATTATCTAACAGGAATAGGATAAAACAAAGTATCATTTGACATTATTAATAAAATGATTTCAAAAAACAGGATTGAATTTAGTCTGGTTGTCAAAGAAAAGCATTCTAAAATGGATAGGTGTACATTATATAATTCATCGAACATGCCAATATACAAAAAGAAAAGAGATGCTAAGTTAGAATATCACTTATGTTCTCCCTGATATCAGCACCTTCATTTTCTTTTTTTTCTTTGATAGTACCCTTTATTAGTTGTACAGAGCTCAGTACAGTCTATTGCTCATTTAAGATGATTGCTCACAAATATAGCATATAGCATAATTTGAGCCACACTGTATTATACTCCAGAAGAAAAAAAATTACATGCTAAATCAATAGATTTTAAAATTTCAGGTAAGAATTCCCACTGTAGGTACAAAATTACAGGTGCTTGCTTTTGTTTGTTTGTTTTTACTAACTGTAAGACATCACAATGTTTAATGGCAAATATTCGTAAGTATATTTTGATTTATACTATTCCAACAATGTTTTCTTACACTTATTTAGCCTGTTTATGGACATACATGTAAAAGTGCACATAGTCCAAATACAACGCAGAACAATGATCTCTAAAGTTCTGTTAAACTACTGTAGTAATTTATACCATTAAGAACAAAAACAAAAAAATCAGATCCGTGATGGCTTACTTGTTTTAGTATAATTGAGACAGTAGGGTAAAAAAAACTCATAAAGCAGAAAATATATTTAAAAATAAACACTTTGATTTTTGCTTACAATTTTACTTTTTTATGATTAATACAGGCAACATGGTTCTTAGTATTTCTTTTTACTTTTGTCTATAAAAATAAAATCTTTAACATTTCTAAGTTATTTGTTTTTCCAATAAAGCAACTATTACCATTTGAAATGGCAGTGAGTAACTGAGTAAAAATTAAAAATATCAGTGGCACAAATCACATACATACAAGATGGTGTAACATATAGTGTTAAGTAAGCATTAAGAGTACAGTACAGTGTTAGCTGTATCTAAGAGGTAGAATTCTTCATCACAGTCTTACAGAAAAGACGTAGGGGATTCTGCATCTTCAGTTATGGTACCTATAGCTTGCTTCTCTTGTACTTAAAACAAAGTAGGGAACAGAGGAGTTTTAGGCAAGGATCTCATTGACCTCTGTTCTGCATCTATTGTAGTAGCTTGGCTTAGAACACTGGGGCATTTTTTGATCAGTTATTGATCATATATAGTACTTACTTCACATTTTGAAAAGCCTCTGAATAGAGAAAAATAAATTTCTAGTCTTCTCCCAAGGGCCTGAGAAAAAAAAAAAATATCTCTCTGAACTATTCTGAGCATAAATTGTAAATAAAGTTAGTATTTCTCTGGGTATCATAATCTTGTGTGTGAGGTAGCAGGGTATTGCAAGATCATTAATGCATAAGAATTCCAGAAATTATTATTAATTAAATTTATATATATTTAATATAATTAAAATTATAGTAATTATTAGAAATGCTTTCATAAATTAAAAATATGAAAAAATAATTAATGTTGGGTACAGAAGAATGTATTCTGTATTCAAGATAATTATATACTTAAACACTGGAATTATTAGCTACAGAACTTATTGTATTAAAGTTCAATTCTTGTTTTATTGTGCAACATGATATGAAAAGATCCTTTCTTATCTCCTTGTACAAAGCTCAAGTGTAAGTGGATCAAAGATCTCCACATTAAACCAGATACACTGAAACTATTAGATGAGAAACTAGGGAAAACCTTAGAACACATAGGCAAAGGAGAAAATTTTCTGAACAAAACACCAATTTCTCAAGCTCTAAGGTTAAAGATTAACAAATGGGACTTAATGAGATTGCACATTTCTGTAAGGCTAAGGACATTGTCAAGAAAACAAAATGGCAGCCAACAGAATGGAAAAAGATCTTTACCAACTCCACATCAGATAGAGGCCTAATATCCAAGGTATACAAAGAATTCAAAAAGCTGGACACCAGAGAACCAAACAACTCTATTAAAAAATGGGGTACAGAGCTAAACAAAACTTTCTCAACTGAGGAATATCGAATGGCTGAGAAACATCTAAGAAAGTGCTCTACATCCTAAGACATCAGGGAAATGCAAATCAAAACAACCCTGAGATTCCACCTCACACCATTCAGATTGGCCAAGATCCAAAACTCAGATGACAGCAGATGCTGGCGAGGTTGTGGAGAAAGAGGAACACTTCTCCACTGTTGGTGGGGTTGTAAACTGATACAACCACTCTGGAAATCAGTCTGGCGATACCTCAGAGAATTGGACATAGTACTACCTGAAGACCCAGCTATTTCACTTCTGGGCATATACCCCAGAGACACTTTAATATACAACAAAGATATATGCACAACAATGTTCATAGCAGCTCTATTTATAATAGTTAGAAGCTGGAAAGAACCCAGATGTTCTTCAGTAGATGAATGGATACAAAAATTGTGGTACATTTACACAATGGAATACTACTCAGCCACCAGAAACAATGACTTAACCAAATTCTTAAGAAAATGACTGCATCTAGAGAATATCATGCTGAGTGAGATAACCCAGTCACAAAAGAACAGACATAATATGCAGTCACTGATAGTGGGATACTAACCCCAGAGGCTTGCACTGCCCCAGAAACAACTCACAGACAGTGTGAAGTCCAAGAAAAAACAAAACAAAACAAAACAAAACAAAACAAAACAAAAAGTCATGCTCAATCCTTACACACCAAGAACACATTGACAAATTCAGGTTACACCCTGTATTACAGATACTTTTTGCTCACTGTAAAAAAAAAAAAAAAGAAAAAAAAAGAAAGAAAGAAAAATTTGTATTGATTGATATTTTCTACAACATTCTTTTCTTTCTGTTAAACTCTCTAAAATGTTTTTCGAAAGTCTTGGACAACCAGGGGACTATTTCCTGCAAATTTTTCACTGCCTTATTTACCATGTGGAAAGAGTTTTGTTAAATTCTGTGTGCTAGAAATACTGTGCTTTTCCTTTAGATGTTTTGTGTACTATTGTTCTTTCTAGGAAACCCCATTGTGGTTTTTATTGTTTCTATGTGCCCTTTTACCAATAAAAGAGGGTCTACGAAAAAAAAAAAGACATTTTTCCTCTCTTTCTTTTACATCTTTATTTAGAAAAAGGATACATATAAAGATTTTTAAAGGCATTTTTGCATAACATCATATTAATATTTTTGTCAGTACTTAATTCCTTCAGAGGTTTGATAGCATGCGTTGAAATCCCACTAGTTACAATAAGCATAAAGTACATGTGGGACAGAATGTAACATGTAAACAGAGTTTTCTTGGTGAGTATAGATTAAGCATAATGATCTTTGAATACCAAAAATTGACACAAGGCTATATTCTTAGGCTTGGATTATTAATTATTTAAGTTTCAGGTGTACTACACTCTGAGAGGGAGCAATATGTTTATTTTTGTCTTAAGCAGGACTGAGGCTTTCATTTTTTGGCCTTTGTTTCTCTTTAGCTTCATATGCACATTTTGTTAAATCATTCTAAGAAATTAACCTGCCCCACTAATTGAAGTCATTATCTGGCAATCTCTGCAATATCCATCAGACTGGATCTCAATTACACTGACCACTTTATGGTTAGGCTGATGGATTTAAAATCAATCAATAGTAGTCCTCTTTCTACTTTCTGTTAAATTTTTTTGTCTTCTGTGACTAACAATATACTTGCTTAGTAAGAATGGATAATCAGGACATTTAGAACTGACAAGAATTCTAAGAGAGCAGCAAGGTAGGAACTTCCAGAATAAAATTTTAATTTCTAACAAAAAAAAAAAAATACAAAATCCCTTTCTTTAGCCAAAATTGCTGATTACCCTATGAATATTAATAAACTCTGAGTATGCAAACAAAACTCAATAAAGGCCATTGTTCTAAGCAGGCACCTTCTCAACTTTATGTCATATTAGATTCTGAAAGTATTACTGAAGCCTAAATAAGTTACCTACTCTTCTCCTGATTTGTAAGTTTATTAATGGCTTAATTATGGTTATATTTCTTGCAAAAATATTTGGTTCATTAATTAAAGTACAAGACTGTAAAGCTGAGAGACTTTTTCTGTGCTTGTCACACTTTTAGTCCATTTGCAGACTCATTCCTGTTATACACTTGCAACTGTGGATATGATCTCCCTAACTCAAATAGTAGTTAACCAAAAAACTATTGTTAACTAAAGTATTTTGGAAGCTTATTGACCAACCGTAGGTCACAATTCCTTTTCTACTTCTGCCAGTCATATGTTTGTGTGGATGAAAATAATCTTTTAAGAACCCTAAGTTTGTAGTTGTGTTACTCAGCTCTGTTATACAGCCATAGAGTAAACCCTGCTTTCATGAAGATGTCACTCTTCTGATTAGATCTGTGTGGTGTGACTTAAGCCCTATACTATTTATGTGTAGAGATATGGTAGAAGAGTCAAGACCAATGAGATTGTAAGAGAGGCAGGGATAGAATATTTCTGATCAGTATTTAAACTCCTGCATCAAAACTAGCTGTGCTGCTCGCCATCTTGAATATGCATAAGAAGCCTGGTGGAAAAACTTTAAGATACAATAGTTAGGAAATTAAGAAGACCCGTTGTATGTTTTAGAATATAGTAATAACAATAACAATAATATAAAAACCTTATCTCTTGAAAACATTAGTTTTTTTTTTTTCTTTTTCTAAAAAGGTTGTGAATCACCAGGGTTCATATCTCATGTTATTTTTCTGTGTTTCTGGAAATGTAAAGCACATTTCTTTCAAAATTTAGATTTTTCAAAGAAGGCTTGTTGATAGCAGCAACAAGAACAACAACAAAAAAGAGACTGGGTTTGTTATAGCAAATGTTTATCCTGACAGCCATAGAATGACTTCCATACAATTACTGTGAGATTTTATTTTCCCCATCATTTTCTTCACAAACATTGAGTTTTAAAACATAAAAATATTAATATACATTTATTGTTTCAATATTGTGAAGTCTAGGTGATATAATTCCACTTTTTCTGTATAAATAAAATATGATTAATATTTCAGAATTTATGTCTTGCTAGTTTGGCTAATATAGTCTGTGAAGTACTTTGAGGTCAAGCATATGCTATGTTCAGTTTTTTTTTGTTGTCATTCTTAAGATTATTTGTATCCTTTGTGAATTTTAGAATGTTATTTTATATGTTTATAAAAATATTCTTGTTATTCTTATGAAGATTACATTGAATTGTTTTATTTGTTTGGGTAATATGGACTTTGCAAATATATGGATTATTCTAATACGTGAATATTGAATGTCTATTTAACTGAAGATTGCTAACACTTGTCTCTGTAATCCTTTTAAGAAAATAAATTATTCCCTTCATTAACTATGTGTTTTTAGTACTTTTTGCTCATTGTAACTAGTAAGACCTTAATGCAGAGTATCAAACTTTAAAAAAAAAAGCCAAGAATTGACAAAAATGTATTTGTATACATTCATGCAAAAATGTTTAAATTTTTTCCCTTTTATCTTTGTTTTTTAAAATAAAGTTTAAAAAAATTTCATTTTTTTCTTACAATTTTATTTAAAGAAGAGAGATACATGTACAGATTTTTATAGGCATGTTTGCAATTCTTTTAGAGGTTTGATAGCATGCATTGAAATCCCATTAATTACCATAAGCATAAAATACATGTAGAACAGAACATAACATGAAAACAGTCAGAGTTTTCTTAGTGTGTATAGATTAATCATAATGATCTTTGAATGACAAAACTTTCCACAAGGCTATATTCTTAGCTCTTAGATTATTAATGATTTAAGGTCTAGGTATACCACACTCTGAGAGAATGCTGTACACTTATTTTTTCTAAAGAATAACTGAGGCTTTCACTGTTTTCTTCTTTCTTGATATTTTAATAAGTTTGTTCCATTTCTTCAAATTTTTTGTGCACGACTTTCTGTTATTCTGGTAGAAGTTTCATGAGGATTATGGTACTAAAATCAGTTACTTAGGAAGATTGATTTCTACTGTTTTCTTGCATAGCAGAGTTATTATTGTCTACAACATAAATGTTCATGATACAGCAATGAAGCACATAAAAGTTGGTTAACAGAATGTGCTAGGAAAGGGTGCATTTTGTCTTCACTGCTAACTCATAGTTTGTAGTATTTCTCTTTTGAATTCAAATAATGATGCTGATATCTCACTTTGTACTGGTGCGTTTGACTAAACTACTTGTGTCTAAAAAGAGGAAGTAGAGTATATTATAAACGCCATCATTAACAAACTTTAAAAACTAAATTATAGCAATATGACTTTGATAAATGCTTTCCTACAAGGATAAACATTGTTTTAATTAAAATAACGATATGACAATAGATGACAGAGACCTTTAACTGTAACACAAACTATTTTTATTTTAACATGAATGACTTTGAATGTTTTGGTCCATCTTAAGTGGTTTGTATTACAATAGGGTTTCAATAGTAAAATCATAATATTTATAAATATTGGGATTTATAATAATGAAAGCTTAAATTCCATTTTACTAAATGCCTTCAAAAGGCATTTTTATAAAAGAAAAATATACATTTTAGGAAGCTAATGTCTTGTTTCCTAAAACTTTTAAAATATTACTTTGCTCAAGTAAATGCTGAAATCCTCAGATTACATTTTTCTGAGTGTGAAACTTCAGTTGAAAAGTGGAAATCACTTGGAGAATCTGTCAGTTTCTTCTGTTCTCACTCTTTCTAAACACTTACAGCTCTTTAGATTGTGGCAAATGCCTAACATTTTCCTAAGCATCAAAATACCAATAAAAGTTTTAAGCCTTTTCTTTCCCAGTAGTTTTTGTTCATGTTATAATATTATATACTTTTTCTTTTTCTTTATAATTGATTTCAATCCATTTTCATTTAAATTCAAGTATTTGAATTTTATTGGATATTTTATTATTTACATTTCAAATGTTATCCCCCTTTCCCTGTTCTCCCTTCTCCGATCCCGCCTCCCCCTGCTTCTATGAGGATGTTCCCCTTCCTACCCATCCACTCCCACATCACCACCCTGGCATTCACCTACACTGGGAAAACAAACCTTCCTAGGAACAAGGGCTACTCCACCTGTTGATATAAGACAATGCCATCCTCTGATACATATGAATCTGGTGTCGTGGGTCTTTGTATTAATCAGGGTTCTGTAGAGTCCCAAAACTTATAGGTAGTCTCTGCATAGTAAGAAAATTTGTCAATCACTTACAGTCTGTAGTCAAACTCACCAAAAATGGTCAGCAGCAGCTGTTAATGTAAGTCCAAAGATCTAGCAGTTGCTCACTCTCTCAAGGCAAGCAGGCAAAGAGAAAAGTCTTCCTCATTCTTCCCTGGTCCCAAAGTAGGTCTTCAGCAGAAGATCTCCATGCCAAGATCCAAGTCAGAAACTTGCATCTTCCAGCCTCAAGACCAGGATCACACCTAAGCCTTTCTGGATTGTAGTTCATTCCAGATACAGTCAAGTTGACCACCAGGAATTGCTACTATGTACTCTTTATGTACTCTTTGGTTGGTGGGTTATTCCCTGGGAGCCCTGATCTCAGGGTGGGGGGGATCTGGTTTGTTGATATTTTTGTTCTTCTTATGTAGCTGCAAACCACTTCAGTTGCTTCAGTCATTTCTCTAACTCTTCTTTTCCAGTCCATGTGCTCAGTCCAATGTTTACCTGCAAGCATTGTCATTTGCATGAGAAAGGCTCTGGCAGAGCCTCTAAGGAAACATCTGGATCAGGCTCCTGTCAGCAAGCACTTCTGGGCATCAGCAATAGTGACTGGGTTTGATGGTTGCATGTAGGATGGATCCCCAGGTGTAGCAGTCTCTGGATGACCTTTCCTTCAGTGTCTGCTCTACTCTTTGTCCCTGCATTTCCTCCTGTGATTATTTTGCTCCCTCTTCAAAGAATGACTGAAACACCCCCATTTTGGTTTTTCTTCTTCTTGAGTTTCATATGATCTGTAAACTGTATGCTGGGTATTCTGAGTTTTAGGGTTAATATCCAGTTAACAGTGAGTACATACCACATGCATTCTTTTCAGACTAGGTTCCCCCAGAATAATATTTTCTAGTTCCATCCATTTGCCTAAAAATTTCATAAATTTATTCTTTTTAATAGCTGAGTACTACTTCATTATGTAAATGTACTACATTTTCTGTATCCATTCCTCCATTAGTGGAGATCTGGGAGGATTTCTCACAGATAAGGTTAAGTAAAAGAGAAAAAGACATGTTGTGAAATAATGGCATCCTAGGTACAAGACTGAACAGAGCAGGGAATGATAAAACACTGCTAAATGTTATTATTGCTTTTCTCTGCTTCCTGGTCTTCTTCTATGAGATTTATAACTCTCATGTTCCTGAACCCAGAAAGCCTTCTACTTGCATGCATTTCCCCACTATAACTAATACCCATTAATCACGGAACCAAAAATCACTCCTTCCTTCCCTAACTTGCTATGCTAATGGCATAGAGGAAGCTAACAAATACAGCATATATAGCATTTGTGATGCTTATGCTTTTAAACATTTATTTTGTAATTAAAGTTACAAATCCTTGCTTTCCATTTTCTGAATTTATGTATATATATATATATATACACATATATATATATATACATATATATATTCTAGTAGACCAGATTAGATAGATCTAATTTTCTTCTGAAAAATATAGCAAAAAACAAAAAAATCAAAACTTACTGCTGTCTTTTGGAGTCATCCTGCTCCGTGATTGTACACAAACCATCCTCCATTTTAAATAAAAAATTCCTCCTACTGATCAATTTGATTAACTCTTGCCACAAATGCATGTGCCTTTTGTCAGCTGGGCTTCTATTACTCTGCTCTGAATGTTAACAAAAACACATTTTCATCCCACAGAAAGTGAGGTCAGGTAATGTATGTCTTTTTTTTTTTTTTTTTTTTTTTTTTTGTGCATTGATATTTCATTTGAAAACACAAATCTCACTTCCATGTGTGGTAATAAAAATGACAAACACTTTCTCATTTGTGTGAGCCACCTAAGCCAAAAAAAAAAAAAAATAAAATAAAATAAAACAGCATTAGAAAAAAACCAGCATTAGAAAAAAACCTTAAGCCTTAAAGGTTGTAATTAGTCAACTCTTCTTACTTCACAAAGTACATTCCTGTTATTTTTAATATCACAATAAAAATTCTGTCTCATATTTCAGGTTTTATTGATATTAAATATAAATATCTAGATATAAATCAATTAAAATGATTTGAACACTATCATATCATGAAGTGAATATTCAGTTCTAAGTGTTTCCTTTCATTTCATGTGAGTTATTTTGGTTTTTCTCCTGTGATACTTCATTTATGGTGCTTAACATCAAAAGTGAACCCTACTCTGCTTTCATTCAAATCTGAGTAGCAGTTATATGTCTATATGTAACTAAGCAATGGTCACTCTGCTCATATACATGCATAGGGCTGTAAAGTATAAAGATGATGCCCAGTTCATTCTTCCTTCTTCTAAGAGAATTTTTCTCATGCTTTAAGCAGACAGATAGACAGGCAGACAGACAGATACACACACACAAACACTCACACACACACACACTATGGGAGTTCTATAGATTATAATGATACTGAAATTGTTCTGGCTTCTTTCTTCATAGCCATTCTGTTCATATTTGCTTGAGTCTTTTTTTTTTTTTTTGAATGATTGAGAATTATATAAAACTACATTCTTCTACCACTATTTTCTCCCAACTTTATGTTAGTGTGTGTTTGTGTGTGTGTGTGTGTGTGTGTGTGTGTGTTTGGTTGATTGATAAACACCCATTTAGTACACTTAGAGATTCTAGTGTGTGACTGTGTTTCAGATGATCTACTATAGTATGTGTATCTTTCCAAGGGTGGGCATCGTGGGGGAAGGTGAGTCTTCTTTTCCTGTAAACAGTGAAGCAGGCAATGTCAGTAACTCCTAAGCTAAAAGTGGAAAAATGTGACTGCACACCCTTACATGCTGGAATTTTGTCTGTTTCATCCTGAATAGGTCTTGTGCATGATGTCAGAAGTGCCAGGAATGCATATGTGCAACTTCCCTTCTGTTTCAAAATTGCGATTATTGTAGTTAAGTGTCTTCTTTCGCTCTTAGAATCATCAGCTATCTTTTGCATGATGATGCAATTTTCATGACCCAGTCATTTCTTGTACAAAGAGAGATGTACTACCTGTCACATGGCCTTATAACAGATCATATAATGTATAGTACATAATTTTTGTAATTAATAAAATTATTTATCATGGCATAACAATTATTTTACATATTTGAATAATTATCTTATTTAATCATTGTCATGGATTCTATTTATTCTATTTATTTACAAAAAGTTGAGTGTAGAAGAGTCTGAGTTTCAACACCATTGCAATTTAGATGGCTGGAATGCTTTCTGCATGAGTCATTGTGAATTTTATTTAAGAGAGAAAATATTATTTGATGAATGTTTGCAAAAACTATTTCTTCCAATATTTGTGCTTATGGAATATATATATATATACATATATATATATATATATATATATATATATATATATATGCCTGCCATTTAATAACTTAGAAAATTAATACACACACTAAAATTCAGTTTATATTATTGTCTTATATATTGGTTGCTAAAAAGAAACTCAATTATCTTCTCAAATTGTTGTAATCAAATCATGAGTGTCTATTTACTAAATGAAAAATATCAGTATGCCACTCATTGTGACTGCCATTAAGGAACACTTTCTTGGATTAGGACTATATTTTCAGAACATGACACATGCTGATGCGTATTTAAATTTTAAAAACATTTCTTTCTATGTTTGTCAATAGACTGACACACACCAAAGCCAGTAAAGGATTTCTCAGAAGGGATTTTGCAGCTGAAATCACTTCAGCTTACCAGAACTAATGGCAATGCTCACTAGACTTTTCTATTCATAATTAGTGTGCACTCATTTGGCCCTTCAGAAGCAAAAGGCAACAAACTCCTCTCCTGAGGAGCCCTCAGAACAAAATGTTACCAGAATAAAAATGTTCCTGTGACTCAAATGGAATCTCCACACCTGCTTTTTGCATTCGGATAAGTGTGACTCTGCCACATCAAACAATTTCAATGAGAAAACAATTAGTTCAGATGAGACTTTCAATAAAACCCTAACACCTGGCAGTGGTAAAACCGGAACTTTTTTTTTTTTTTTTTTTTTTAACCTCAGGAGAACTAGAAAATTAACTCTGTCATTGGAGGAGGAGCATGAATGGGCTTAATGGGTTTTAAATCTCTTTACTCTCTCCCCTATATTGAGAACTAAAGGATAGTGTTAGAAAAACACACTCAGTTTTGGGTTAATAGAGAAAAATTAAACAAGATTTGCAAATAGAATGGATAAACATTAATATTTCTAGGGGTGTGGACCTCTCTCCCAGACCCTCTTTCTCTCCCTGTTCCTGTCCCTTTGCCTGTTTCTGTCCTTGTCCCTGTCCTTCTCCCACTTCCTCTCCCTTTCCCCCTTCCTCTCACTCTTTCCCACTCCCCTTCCCCTGTCCCCTCTCCCCTCTTTCCATCTCTTGTCATCACATCTTACTCCCTAAGCCATCCCTTACTCCATCATCCTGTTTCCAAAACAATGCTACCTCACAATTTGTGTGGAAGTACTGGTTCAGATGGGTTTGTTAGTAGTTGAAAGCTCTATGAAGTTTCTACCATGAAATTACTTTATTAAAGATAATATTTTAAGTACATGTAGTTTATTTATTTTGAAAATTGTATCATGCTGAAAAGATATTGACTATGGGAGACATTGTTTCTATTCTCTAATATATGAGTGTTTGAACAACAGATTACCTCAAACCTGAGTTACTTGGATAACAAATAATTGTGTTATGATTCTGTGGGTAATAACTCCAATAGGCTAATTTCTAGGATGCGGTGGACACTTTTGCCTGGAAGTACTTATGTGACTATAAGATTCTGGAAAAGACACTTTGATGCTGCCTGCAAGGTTAAGCTAGTGATTTGCTGAGCCTATTCTCTGTAAGTTATACATTTGCCCTTTAAAGCCTAACACTACCAGATAAGGTCTAACAAACTGTACATGCCTAACTTGTTTTCAAATTTTGTTTGTATTTTTTTCTGATAATGTTATAATGATGGCATTTAGTCATATGATCAAACAAATTCATCATCTGTAGACAGAATATAGATATTACAGGGAACATTAACTTCTTTGGGATTGCTAGTTTTAAAAGCTGCCATGTTATCTTTCATGGTTTAGCAAATCTTCTGTAACTACTACCAATTATTCATGCATGTTTAAAATTTTATGATCTTAATGGAAGTCCTTAAGGTCAGCAGGGATTGGTCAAACTAAAATTAAATGAATCTGAAATTTCTAAAATAAATTTTAATAACATGATTCCTTTTATGATTACATGGATAATATGTAGAGAATTTAAAGATTTATTTCACCCATTAGCTGAACGAGTCAGAGCTATTCTGTTTGACATTTGAAGCTATAAATATATCTAGCTCACCTGCAATCATGACACTGCTGTTTAGAGCTTTAAAATATTTGCAAATTCTCATTACAATCTCTTGAATAATATGCTTTATATTACCCATAATATTAAAAATTTTGTTTAGTCATAAGCAAAATATAAATTTATACCAGAGTAAATATCCCGACTCAATCAAAAATAACATATGTCTTTATTAAATTTTGGAGCATCTTTTGGGTATATGCACAGGAGTGGTATAGCTGTAGTAAGTGATCTTAAACTTGGTTCTATACTCCAGCCTTTTAACACGTTTTTTAAAAAATATTTTATTGGATATTTTATACATTTACATTTCAAATGTTATCCCCATTCCCCTCACTGAACCCACCCCCTCCACTGGTTTCCATGAAGTAGCTCCCACTCCCAACCACCCACTCTCACTTCAGTGCCTTGGCATTCCCTTACCCTAGAATAGCGAGCTTTCACTGGACCAAAGCTTTCTCTTCCTATTGTTTTCAGGCAATGCCATCCTCTGCTGTACATTTATCTGTAGCCACGGGTCCCTCCACGTGTACTCATAGGTTGGTGTTTTAGTCCCTGGGAGCTCTGTGGCAGGGGAGGGGGTGGGGCTAGCAGTTGGTTGATATTGTTGTTCTTCCCATGTGGTGCAAAACGTTTTCATAGACTTAAGGCCTTTTTCTAGCTCTTCCATTGGAGTTCTTGCCTGTAAATATTCAAACTAGTAATGATCACACAGTCTGCTGGCTTGCCTATTGCAAATTCATTTTGACAGTTTATTTTTGTTATCTTTTTATCATATTATATTTGATTTAAAAAATTCACATAGACAAAATTGAAAATAACAATATTCATGAAACTCGGCACAGACATATGGCAGAATATTAGCCATCTGAAAATGAATGGCAGTCATAGTAACATGTTGGAATAAGAATATTTTGAGAACAAGATAATCAATTTTAAAGGCCATGCAATAAGGTTCATATGTTCTTTGATTTTATTAATATGAAAGGTCCATAGATAAATCAGAACATAGAATAGTACTTACTAATTATCATGAAAATGTGAACCAGGAGATCAATTGATATTAGTATTTATTTGGGTAGGATGAACACATTGAAGAAGTTGCAGAATTACGGAATCTAAAAGTCATAAATTAGTTCATTAATTTTCATGTTTAAGATGAGGAAATGCAATGGAAACTATAATTTATCCCCAATCTTTGTTACTAAATTATATTTTATTGCATTATGATCAAAATTTCAATCTTTACTGCTTCTTTAGGAATATAATCCATTCTATTTCTTTTATATTCATGAGTAATATGAGTAATTTTTTCTACCTAAAATTAAATTTTAGATTTAACCTCTAGGAAGAACATTTCTATTGAAACTATAAAATAAACTTCTATACACTAGTCATGTTACTCACCTTAATAAAATAATAGTAAAGTTATCCTTTAAATAAAGTTTTGTTTTGTACTATCAATGTGTAAATTAAGTATATTATTAGATCTTCCAAATATTAGGCATTATCCATGTGTAATCAGGCTTGGCTAATTTACTCAGATTAATATATTACAAGGTTACTAAGTAAAGATATATTTATTATGATTCCTTAGAATTTTTTCTATTTTTTGAATTAAAGTGAGCTACAAGGCATAATTCATAAACATTCCAATATTTACATAATGCATTAAAGTCCATTTTATTTCTCATGTCTTTGAATATTCAACAGAAATATTGGGTTGGTTATTCTTCCAAATATTTATTTTAATTATATTATATAAATTTTGGAAGCCTTTATTTTTTTTTGTCAGAGTGAAATCCTATAAACCTTTCTAATAGGACAGATAGTATTGATATCTGCCTCTAAATAAAACAGAAAGAAGGAATATGAGAGAGAAAAAAACATTAAATCAGAATACAAATTATTAGAAAATTATCTAGGAAAATAAAAGATTTGGAAATACCTACAAGGAAAGCTTACTTGGGCTTTTACTTTTATTACATACTCTCTAATATTCTGTTTTATGATACTACGGGATTTCAAAATATTGGTCATGGTTTATAGATGGGTGTGCTGGACAGAACCATTTATAATATGGAAATCATTATGGTAGACACATTTAGGTGTAAAAGCAAGATGAAATAAACATAGACATTCTTCAGAACAAGATGAATATAGTGGTTATGAGTACCTCTCCTTTTGCCTACCTCTCTTGCAATGACACTTTATAGCATCTTGGGCAGCTGTCAAAATATTTCAGTGGTCTCCTTGTATTATCTCTACAGTCTTCTCTGTTGTGAAACTCTTAATGAAAATTCAACTTTGAACTGCTTAATTCACCCAGATAATTTATTTTATGGTATTTTTACATGGACAAAATGTATTTTATGGGCTTACAAAATGATGCTTATGTGCTTTCACTACTGATTCCTCAATATACAATATATTTTGTGTATTAACAGTTTTGTGAAGGTGAAGTAATAAATAACTAATTTAAAAATATGTAATAAAATTTTAAATTTAGACAGAGATGTTTTAGAAAAAAGAAATAAGTCTCTTTGTAGTGAAATTGCGATGGTCTTTGTCAGTCTTATTAAAATGTATACTTAAATGTGAAAAATAAATATAAATATAAAACACAAAATTTTAGTATTTTACTAATATATGTCAATGGTAAACTGAAGATAATCATTTTTAATTAATTAAAATGAAAAGTAATGAATGAGGATAATCCACAACTAAAAATTACTATAAGCGTAATATTGACCTCATATGTCAAAGAAATAATAATTACATGTTTTAAGAAACTAAAGGGCTAGAGGAATTTTTCATTCAGCAAAGAACTTGCACAACAAGCATTGAAGAATAAGGATCCTAATCACACATTTACAAAAAGCCAAGCATGCCAAATATCAGGCACACACACACACACACACACACACACACACACACACACACACAGAGAGAGAGAGAGAGAGAGAGAGAGAAACATACACAAACACATACACAAACATACACACAAGATACATACATACACACAGACAGAAATACACACACACCCACCCACACACACATACACACACACATACAAAGTGCATGCATACTTTTGCCAACCACAGTCCACAAGAAATAAATACACAAACATTACAGAATTAACTTTCAGAAACTGAAAAAAAATGACTTTGTATTGAAAAAAAATTAAAGGGACATATTTTTACTATTTGAATATATAAAGGAAGAACTTCAAACTTACAGGCTTTTATTAATCCCTTGTTTAGTAGTAACTGCATACAAAAATCACAGAACATGAAATGAAGCAAAGCAAGATTGATGTGATATTTGGTTGCCCTTTGAAGCTCCTATAAAAAAGCAAGTTCTGGCAAGGGCGAGATGTTATCACCATCTTCTCAAGTCTCATTTAAACAACTATAGAAGCATGCTGAACTTGTAAGTAATAAAATAAAACTTAAAATATTTCTATTTCATATTTTTATGATCTAATCATTTTAGGGGAAGCATTATTTGAACTGTGCAATGTTAAAATTACCCGAATAAACAAAAGATCATTCTCTTTAGATGAATAAATATACATGATCTATCTACAAGAATGGTACTCATGATGAATGGCATCCTAGTAATTGAAGTGCTTTTTGACTTTTATTTAAAATTTAATACATTGTTCCCATGGGTCTGTGTGGAAAAGCACCACAATGTGATAAATCCACTACTAAAGTCATATCACTGAGACAAATTGTCAACCCACTAGTTGTACTGAGCAGATCAGTCACTCCAGACACACTAGGTTATTAATTGGGAAACAGATGCACAGTATAACAAAGAACAATTATTTTTGTCATTTTTTTGGTTTACATTAAGCACAATATGAAATCTAGTTCTCATTTGTAATCCCTATTAGATTAGGAGAAAATATAGCCATGCCTTTTGATGAAAATCTATGCCAAATGTTCTGTGAAATGTGGTGTTATTACCAATTTGTAGGCACAGAAATGCTGTCATTATCTAACAGTATGATGCGTTGCAGATACTAAAGTGCCAGAAAAAAAAATGTTTTATTATAGGGAGCAGATAGGACAACTTTAAAGAAAAATCACTTCTATATTATGAAACCATTCTTCTTAACTTACAACTGGGAAAGAAGACCTGAAAACAGTTCAAGGTCATTGGAGTCATGAAGCCAGAGCTGCACAAATCAAATCAAAGCTAAGTGCATGAAAGAAGCAAGGTGAATATTGTCTTGAGGAACTGACTCAAACAGAAAAGTGCTATTTGTAGTTTACTTTCATGTGGTGAGCAGATGGTGAAGTATTTGGGGCAATGAGGCTGGCAAAAGGTACAAAGAACATTGGATTCTACTGTTTGTATGCAGTGTTTCCCAATATCCCCTGATGACTGTGAAAGGGGGATATATATTCTGTAGATATTCTTTTACTCTTCTCATTTTCTATTTAGCACAATTAGCCGTGTCTTGATATACTGGCATGTCTCTGCACTATTAGCTTGAGTTTGTAGTATTACAGTAATAAAAGGGGCTTTATGATAATAAATTATATCAGGAGAGTAGTAATAATGCTCGTAAATCTACATACCTGGTTATTTTATGCAGTTTGAGTGACTAAGTGACATTTGATTTCAAAAGAAAGTAGTAACAATGACTTTGAGACTTTTCAGTTTAATAGACAGATGATAACAAGACAGTAACAAGACAGAGGTAAAACATAGTCACTGGATACAGCTACAGAAATAACTGGATGTACCTTTGTATAGAGACCGTTCAATTATCATAAATTATGATGAGGATTATTTGTTCTAATGAGAGCATGTATAATTTCTTCAGAGAATGTACCACACCACACAAAAAGAGAGGCCATAGTTAAGAACAATTTACTGAAAGAAAATCTTTAGTCTTTTGCCAAGTCATGTTTGAAATTTGGACACTGATGTGAACATAATGCTCTTGCAAAATATCTGTGATACACGGAGGAGTCGGAGCATGAGTAACAGAGCGATCTCAGTAAGAAATTCTTCTGAGCCATTCTGACACTTTATCTAAATAAGACCCTACTTACTAGTAGTGCTCAGAGTGAGAGTAATAGGCTTCAGGTGTTGTCTGATCATGTACACAGACACTCTGCAGATATGAAGCTCACTTGCTTTGCTCTTTATATTCTAATATTTTTCAGTATGGTTTTATATTCACAGAAATATTGATCAGATAAACATAATGCATTTTATAAACATTCTTTAACCTCCACCTCCCAGGAAATTCCTTCAATGCTATAACTAGGCTTAGTGTGGTATCTTTGTTATAAATGAATAGGTAATGTTGATAATAGTAAAGGTAAAAGTATAATTATAACTCTTCACAATGCACATGTTGGTAGATTATTACAAATATGCAATGTCACATATCCACCACGAAGTCTCCGCCTTAGTTTTTTTTTCTTTTCATTTTCCCACATCCCACAAATGACAGAAACAGAATTCTTATGTTTGTAGGACTGTCTTGTTTTGCATTACACAATAATCTGTATTTACATTAAATTTCTTACAAAAAATATTTCATTCATTTTTATGGTTGAATAATATAAACATGTCTATTATCCCACACACTTTTATTGAATAATCATTGATAGATACCAATGGACTTTTGGAGATAATTTCATTCTTACCAGTTTGTGTACAGTACTCATGTAAATGATGACTCTGTTCTTTAAACTGTCTATCTAGAAATCTTGTAGCTAGATCACGTGCTATTCTTATATGTATTTTTTTTTTTTTTGGTTAAACTCCACATCAAGTTTATTAGTGAATTCACTAATTTATATTTTTATGAGCCATTTCTACCTGTGGGAACTCATTTTTTCTCTGAAATGATCCACATGAAACAGTTATTGACAATATTCTTAAGTCAATTAAAAGTTCCAAGACATTTTTATTGGCTAAATCAAGAGTAGACATATATATCTTAAAAATCTCATGTGGTCAATGCTCAAGGATATACTGTTTTGAAAAGCAAAAATCACAAGTAGCATAATTTACATCCACATTAGATGAGGGTCAGTGTAGTCTCCAAACTTTCATTTCTAACAGTACATGGTAAATATTTTAAGTTTACCATGTTGGTTGTTTATATATCTAACCAAGCCCTTAAGAACTCCCAGAGACTGAAACACCAATCAATAAGCACACATGGAGAGACCCCATGGCTCTGGTTGCATATGTGGCAGAGGATAGCATTTTCTGGCATCAATGGGAAAAGTGATCTTTGGTCCAGGGAATATTTGTTTTCCCAGTGTATAGGAATGGCAAGGCACTGAAGTGGAGAAGGTGACTGGGAGAGGGAGCACCTTCATAGAAATAAGTTGAGGAGGACGGGTGATAGGACTGTTAGGAAAAAGGGTAATACTTGAAATGTAAATAAAGAAGATATCCAATAAAAATTAATTTGAAAAAGAAAAACAGAAAAAAAAACAAAAAGAAAACTGGCAGTCTGATTCTAAGAAGGTATTAGTTGAAAATAGCTTCTCAGATAGGGGTAGGAATTTATGTCTACTATCTTTCTAGTGTTATATTTTTGTCAGATCCTCTGTGTACTGTGAAAATCTCTGTGAGTTCTTATGTGTATCATCACTTTAGTATATGGAAAACACTAGGGCCGTTACAGTATTTCTAGTTTTTCTTTCTCATAGGTCCCTGAACCCTGAAGAGATGGGCTTGATGAGGATATATTATTTAGAATTAAGTTCTCTAAATTCTCTCATTCTGTTGAATTTACCAGTTGTGAAGCTCTGTGTTAGCTCTTGCATAATACAAGAAAAAGCTTCTATGATGAGGGCTGAGTGAGTGTTGTCCTGATTTATTCATATATCAGTATGTCATGTGGAGTCATTGTCTTTCTATGTTCTTTCATCAGACTCATACTTGTAGGTTATCTTTAGGCGAATGTGCTATTTCATCTCAGATTCTTGGTTACTTCTGTGTGTCTGGTATTGGTTTCAGAGCTGGCCTTACATCAAACTAAAACAAATTTGGTTATTCACATAGCATTTGTTCAACAATTTTACAATTATATTAGTACTGGTAGATAACAGTTGGTCACAGATTTGTAAATAGGTGATATAGACATTCATAATTACTTGTCTACTCTAGTAGTATGGCAAAGCACCTTGCTAAATTATAAAAATGAGTTAGCAGAAGTGAAACTCCTAATTAAGAAATAGCTTGGTTTCTCAATATTTAAATGCACAATACGTAATGTCTTCAACAATAGGGCCTCACTATCAGGTTGGGGAAGTAACCAATACCCTTAGCAATAGTCTGTGGGGGTTAGAGAAAGTTCCCAGTGGACTAATTCTTGTCTAGCAACTCAATAAAAAAAATGGAACCCATTCTAAGGAACTGAATGACTTACTTCACAGAATACAGTATATGATTAGTGCTTTGTGTTTCCAAATATATAATGATTTGTTTTTCTCTTCTTTCTCTTTTTTATGAGATACTCTGTATCTACATCTGAGATAATATCCCTTCACCCCTCCCCACACTCATCCTTCCCCCTCTACATTTGATTCCAAATATGCACTCCCTTCTGATCCTCTCCTCCTCCACACCATTCCCATACAGTGGGAAAACATGCCTTCTCTGGAACAAATGTCTCTACTCACATTAATTCCAGACACTGCTATCTTCAGCTACATACATAACTGGATCAATATCTCTGTCAAAGTGCTCAAAAAGGATGGTGTTTTACTCCATGGGAGTTTTGGAGGGTTGGGATGGTTGATAATGTTTTTATCTCCCCATGAGTTTGCACCCCTTTCAGCTACTAAGGTCCTTTCTTTTGCAACAACATTGGGATCCCCAAGTTCAGACCAATGGTTAGCTGCAAGCATAATCAGCTGTATTGATATGACTATAGCATTGTACCTGAGGAGGCATTTCTGTCAGGTTTCTGACAGTAAGTTTCTTTTGGGATCAACTATAGTGCTTGGATGAGGTGACTGCATATGTGTTGGATCCTCAGGTGGGGCAGCTTCTGAATGTTCTTTTCTTCAATCCCTCTTCCTCTGTTTGGTCTTGAATTCCCACCCATGAGAGTTTTGTTCTCTTTTCTAAGAAGGACTGAGGCATCCCCATTTTGGCCTTCCTTTTTTTTGAGCTTCATAATATCTGTGAATTATCTTTTGAATATTGGGTATTCAGAGATTTCTGGGGCTAGTATCTGCTTATCAGTGAGTGGGTACCATGTGTGTTCTTTTGTTACTGTGTTACTTCATTCAGGATGATAGTCTCTAGTTCCATTCATTTGCCTATGAATTTCATGAAGTCATTGTTTCTAATAGCTGAGTAGTACTCCACTGTGTAAATGTACCACACCTTCTGTATTCATTCATCCTTTGTTGAATATCTGGGTTCTTTCCACCTTCTGGCTATTATAAATAAGGGTGCTATAAACATAGTAGAGCATGTATCCTTGTCATGTGCTTGAGCATCTTTCGCATATTCCGAGGAGTGAAATAGCTGGGTTTTCAGGTAATACTATATCCAATTTTCTGAGTAACCTCCAGAATGATTTCAAAAGTGATTGTACCAGCTTACAACACCACCAACAGTGGAGGAGAATTCTTTTTCCACATCCTCACCAACATCTGCTGTCACCTAAGTTTTTTTATGTAACTGATGTGAAGTGAAATCTCAGGGTTGTTTTGATTTGCATTTTCCTGATGTTAGGTGCTTCTCGGCCATTTGATGTTCCTCAGTTGATAATTATTTTTTTAGCTCTGTAACCCATATTTAATAGGATTATTTAATTCTCTATGGTCTACCTTTCTAAGTTCTTTGAATATATTGAATACTAGCCTTGTATCAGATATAGAATTGGTAAAGATCCGTTCTCAATCTGTAAGCTGCCATTTTGTCTTCTTAACAGTATCCTTAGCCTTACAGAAGCTTTTCAATTTCATGAGATCCTATTTGTCGATTCTTGACCTTAGAGCATAAGGCACTAGTATTCTATTAAGGAAACTTTCTCCTGTGTCTATGTGTTCTAAGCTCTTCCCCACTTTCTCTTCTAATATTTTCAGTGTATCTGGTTTAATGTGGTGATCTTTGATCCACTTGGATTTGAGCTTTTGAGCTTTGTACAAGGGGATAGGAAAGGATCAATTTGCCTTCTTCTGCATGCTGACTGCCAGTTGAACCAACACCATTCAATGAAGAAGCTATCCTTTTTTCCATTGAATTTTTTAGGTCCTTTGTCAAAGATCAAGTGACCATAGGTGTGTGGATTCATTTCTGGGTCCTCAATTTTGTTCCATTGTACTACCTATCTATCTGTGTACCCATACCATGCTATTTTTTCATCACAATTGCTTTGTATCATAACCTGAGATCAGGGATACGATAGTGATTTCCCCAAAAGTTTTAATTCTTGAGAATAGATATTGCTATTCTATGTTTTCTGTTATTCCAGATAAATTTGCAAATTGCTTTTTCCAACTCTATGGAGAATTGAGTTTGAATTTTGATGGGAATTACATTGAATCTGTATATTGATTTTGGTAAGATGACCATTTTTACAATATTAAGCCTGCCAATCCATGAACAAGTAAGATCTTAACATCTTCGGAGATCTTCTTTAATTTCTTTCTTCAGAGATTTGAAGTTCTGGTCATAAAGATTCTTTACATGCTTAATTAGGTTCACACCATGGTATTTTATATTGTTTGTGAGTATTGTGAAGGGTATATTTTTCTTAATTTTATTCTCATCCTGTTTATACATTGTGTAGACAAAGGTGGTTGATTTCCATCTGTCATCCTTTGTAGTGCTGATTTTGTGGATGGACATTCTGTAAATTTCATTTGTCCTGGGATATCTTGGTTTCTTCATCAATGGTGATTGAGAGTTTTGTAAATCAGTACAGGGAGGGATAAGGCAGCTGTTCCTAAAGCAATCATTTTGTTTTGTCTTAACTCAGCTTTTGTCATTATAGCTTGACCTGTCCACTAAATTGCTGTTTTTACATTTTTAGAAACTTGTTCATATATATATATATATATATATATATATATATATATATATGTGTGTGTGTGTGTGTGTGTGTGTGTGTGTGTGTGTGTGTGTGTGTGTGTATGTATGTATATCAAAACTGTGAGGGGTTTTTCCTTGTTTTGTTTCTCAGAATTTGCAGATTCAAGTATGAGCTAACTATGACATGAATCAGATCTCTATCTAGTGCTTTCTGAAAGACCAGGTGGATATCAGTCAGTATATTCTGTTTTGGTTTTTTGTTTGTTTGTTTGTTTTGTTTATTTTCTGGGAATTACTCTGGGTCATTGTTTTTGTTTGTCAGGAACAGGCAGGATCTCATAGCCTTGGAATGACTAGAAAATCTCTGAGTCTGACTTTAAATATTTCTGTGTCTTTAAGGTCTCACATTCTAAGCATGAAGTGTTTTTAAAAAGTCTCAGAGCCCCTAATAATTTTTTTTATATCAGTCCAATTTATTTGGAGTTCTGTAGGCTTCCTGTATGTTCATAGTCATCTCCGGGAAGTTTTCTTCTATTATTTTGTTGAAGATATTTTCTGTGCCTTTTCGTTGATATTCTCTACACTTTTCTACACCTATTTTTCATTGGTTTGGCCTTCTAATTGTGTCCTGGATCTCCTGGACATTTTGGTTTTTGAATGTTCTCTGACTGTTTTCTCTATTCTTTTTCTACCTTGTCTTCAGCTCCTGAGATCCTCTTTTCCATCTCTTGTAGTCTGTTCATTATGCTTGCATCTGTGAGTCCTGATTCCTTTTTGTTTTGGTTTTCCATCTCCAGGGTTTTCTCTTTTTGTATTTTCTTTATTGTTTCTATTTCTCTTTTCAATTCATTTATCTGTGTGTGTGTGTGTGTGTGTGTGTGTGTGTGTCTGTGTGTGTGTGTGTGTGTGTGTGTGTGTGTGTGTGTATCTTGTAGTTCTTTGAGTGATTTTTCTTGGTTCTCCTGCAATTATTTAAGGGAGTCATTTATGTACTTCTCCAAAATCTCCATCATCAGCATGAAGCAAGAGTTCAAGTAAAGTTATATATATAAAGTTATATATATAAAGTTATATATATATATATATGTATATATATATATATATATACATATATATATATATATATATATATATATATATATATATATATATATATATATATATTAGTGTGTTTGGCAATCCACTACTTGCTGTGGTAGGAGAGCTGGGTTCTAATGTTGCCAAGTTGTCTTGGTTTCCATTGCTTAGGTTCCTTTGTTTTTCTCTTGCCATCTTTCTGTCTATGATTATAAGTGCTCTTGTTGTCTTTGACTAGAGCCTGTCTTTTGTGTGGATCTGAGGGCCTATAGACTCAGGAAGAAAGTTGCTTCTGGATGTTTGTCTCTTTGTGGGCAGATAGTAAGTTCTGATTGCAGTGGCTCTGTTCTGTCTCTGTGGATTCAGTTTTGAGAGCTCTTGCCAGACTTCGCTGGGGGCTCAGCTGTGTGCAGGCCGGTCCTGAGTCTTGATGGCATCACTTTGCCCTCTTACTTGGCCTGTGAAGACTTGATCCCAGAGTGCACCACCTCTATTTGGCCACCAGAGAATCCAGGCTATCCCTCCAAGGGGCAGCCTGAAGGGTTTTTGGCAAGCTCCTCTTGGCTCAGGTAGGAGAGCACTTGCAAGACTCCTCTGCAAACTCAGCTCTGTACAGGTGGTCCCTAAGTTTTAATGGTGCTTTCTGTGCCCCTAGTGATTTTATTCAAATTTCATATATGTTTGTCTGTGTGTGTGTGTGTGTGTGTTTTCTATTCATTTCTTGAGAACTCTGTTTAGCTCTGTAACCCATTTTAAACAATACTTTTTGTTCTCTTGATGAATCTTACACACACACACACACACACACACACACATGCACACACACACACACACACACACACACACACACATATATATATATATATATATACATATATATGAAGGCTTTTCTGGAGTAAGTTTCTCTTTGCTTTATTTTTATAAAGGCCTATGATTGTTTTAGTATTCTAAATTTCCTCTTTAGTCTTATTTCAAATCTATCTTTTCAACTTAATCCTTCTATATCTGATTCTCTTTTTCCTATCCATCATGGTATTCTTGGTCCCTTTCCTTATACATCAGTATCTTTACTGTAAATAAATAAATAAATAGCAAACAAGACGAAGAAAGTTAAGGAAAATAATATCTTATAATGTTAAATGAATGAATAAATAAATAAATAAATAAATAAATAAATAAATAAATAAATATTTTGGGTTAACTCTAACCAGATATGTAAAAGCTTTGTACAATAAAATCTTGAAGGTATTGA
The DNA here is from genome assembly GCF_963924665.1 of Micromys minutus. Taxonomy (NCBI): domain Eukaryota; kingdom Metazoa; phylum Chordata; class Mammalia; order Rodentia; family Muridae; genus Micromys; species Micromys minutus. The sequence continues at coordinate 32,909,572 of NC_137975.1, forward strand.
AGAAAAAGTTAAAGCAGACACCAGAAGTTGGAAAGAATTTTCATGTTCATCAATATGTAGTATTAGAGTTTTCTCAAGAAAAATCTGAAAATCAATCAACATCAAGATACAACTATTAGCACTTTAGGGCTTATACCATAATGACTCTATCTCTTATAATAGAAATATTTGCTCATCAATGTTCATTGCTGTTTTACTCACAAGAGCCATAATTTGGAGAAAATCTAGATGTCTATCAACAATGAATGGGTAATGAAAATGTAGTACATATATACAATGGAATATTATTCTGCTCTTAGGAAAATGATATCAGAATATTTGTAGGTAAATGAATGGATCCAAAAAACCAATAATCTTTTATAAGAATACGCAGACCCCCAATGACTAATATCACGTTTTGTGTTTTGTGTTAATTTTAGCTTTTTATATACCAATATTTGTGATTAAATGTGATTATTTATTTTTAATTATTAATTTTATTTATTTACATTTCAAACATTACCCCCTCCCAGTTTAACCTTCACAAAACCCCTATATTCTCCACCATCCCCTGTATATTTATGAGTGTGTTTTCTCCACTGCTCACCCACTCCTGCCTCAGTAGACTAGCATTCCCCTATCCTGTGTCATCAGACTTCCACCAGACAAAGAGTTTCTCCTCCAAATACTACTAGATTGTTATATGAATATGCTTATCCTATTTTTAAAAGGTTAACAATGAGTTTGTTACAAGGAATCAGTATTTTTCAATTGTAATACTGATTTATCTATATGAAATCTAGTAATGATGCCCTGTATTGGTTTGTGTGTGCTTGGCTCAGGGTGTGTCACTATTGGGAGGTGTGGCCTTGATGGAGTGGGTGTGTCACTGTTGACATGTACTTAAAACTGTTCAGAGTTAGTATTCTGCCAACAGCCATCAGATGAAGATGTAGAACTTTCAGCTCCTCCTGTACCATGCATGCCTGTATGCTGTCATGTTCCCACCTTGATATACTTGACTAAACCTCTGAACCTATAAGCTAATCCCAATTAAATGTTGCCCATTTTAAGACTTAGCTTGGTTATGGTATCTTTTCACAGCAATAAAACTAAGTAAAGTGTGCTCAAATTTTCAAATAACATATTAATGTTGAGATTGTAATATTCTACAAGAAATGAATTGCCAAAATTAAAACAAAATTAATTTTGAAAGCATAAAATACATACAATTTTATTAGTTCCATCACAAAAGGAGTTCAACTTTTTTTACATTGATCTGCAACTCACTTCACATTGTTTCATTTGATCCCAACACAATTTTTCTTTTTTATTGGTTAGTTTATGAATTTATATTTAAAATGTTACCGCTTTCCCTGTTCAGCTTTCTCTCATCCTCCCTCATCTACTTAATGAGAATGCTTTCCCTCCCACACAACCACTACCAACTCCCTGCCCTGGTATTCCACTATACTGGAAAACTAAGTCTTCACATGGCCAAGGGCTTCTCCTCCTACTTATGCCAGACAATTCCATCCTTTGCTACATATGTTGATGGAACCATGGTTCCACACCTCTACACTCATTGTACTCTTTGGATGGTGGTACAGTCCCTGGGAGCTCTGGGCAGAGGGCTGGTTGCTTGATATTGTCGCTCTTCCTAGGATGTTGCAAACAACTTCAGCTCCTTCAGTTATTTTCAAACTCCTCCAGTAGGGTCCATGTGCTCAGTCTGATGTTTAGTTGTAAGCATCTTCATCAGTAAGTCTCTGGCAAGGCCTCTCAGAAGATATCCATATCAGGCTTCTGTCAGCAAGAACTTTTTAGCATCAGCAATAAGGACTGGGTTTGGAATGCATCCCCATATTAAAAGACCACCAAAAAATTTTCAACATCTCTAGTCATCAGGGAAACGCAAATCAAAATAATCCTGAAATTCCAGCTTCCACTGGACAGAATGGCTAAGATCACAAACTCAAGTGACAACAGATGCTGTTGAGGATGTGGAGAAAAAGGAACACTCCTCCATTGTTGTTGGAATTGCAAGCTGGTGCAGCCACTCTACAAATCAGTCTGGCTCTTCCTCAGAAAATTGGAAATAGTACTACTTAAACACCTAGCTATATTACTCCTGGGTGTATACCCAAATGATGCTCTGACATATAACAGGGATACATGCCAAACTATATTTTTAGCAGCTCTATTTATATTAGGTAAAAGCTGGAAAGAACCGAGATGTCCTTCAGTAGAGGAATGGATACAGAAAATGTACATTTACACAATGGAGTACTACTACTCCACTGTTAAAAACAATGACTTCAAGTAACTCTTAGGCAAATTGATGGAACTAGAAAATATTATTCTGAGTGAGGCCACACAGTCACAAAACAAACACACACACACTCTCACACACATAAGCAATCTCTCTCTCTCTCTCTCTCTCTCTCTCTCTCTCTCTCTCTCTCTCTCTCTCTCTCTCTCTCTCTCTCACACACACACACACACACACACACACACACACACACACATGTTATGACCTAACTTATAAGTGGATATTAACCCAAAATTTCGGATCACCCAAGAAATAATTCACAGAATATATTAAGTTCAAGAAGAAAGAAGACCAAAGTGTAGATGCTGCAGTCTTTCTTAGAACAAAATACTCATGGGAGTAAAAACAGAGACAAAGAATGGAGCAGAGACAGGAAAAAAGGTCATCCAGTGACTTTCTATTTTATTTTAATCATACTTTTTACAATTGGATGGCCCCAGGTCTCACAATAAACAAAATTTAGGCAGATTTGTTTTATGAATGGTTTTGTGTCTATGTACATGTACATGTGCCACCACAAGTGGCTAAACTTAAATAAAATAGTTGTGGGGCTGATCTTCGGTGTTTTTTACTTCATCCACAACTGACATGAAGGCCTACATATCATCAATTTAGTTTACACTTTGGCTATTTTATGGGTTTTAAAATTATTTCAGTGTTGGGCCAATTGGGGTATGTTTCTTCTAATACCACATTTTTGAGTCTTTTTTTTTTCTTTGCTTTGAGACTTTTAACAGGAGGAATTTTTCTGTATTTATTTGAAGGATTATGAGATATTTAAAAGTCAATTTGTGAGGATTATTTCATTTATTGTCTTGTGTGTTTTGAACCATCATTGCATTCCATAAAGAAGGTCCACTTGTTCATGTTCAATATGCTTTTGGATGTATGCCTGTATTTGTTTTACAAGTTATTTATTGAGAACTTTTGAGTCAATGCTTTTTATATATATTCACCTATGGCTTTACTTATCTATATGTTTATCTATTTATTAGTTTATTTTTATTTTTTTGTGATTAGAGTGTTCTTGGGTTAATAAAATTAATTTAGAAATTTTCTTTCACTTACTGTTTAACTTTTTAACAGTTTAGGAAAAAAATTGTTTTAAGCTTTTATGCCATGGACAACACAAAACAAACTCAATAGTATATATTGAAAATTTTATCTTATAATGCTTTGTTGGGTATATTTTAGTTTTGTTTGTTTTTATTTATTTTTTCCACTCCATCCTCTTTCATTGCCTTCACTATGGTGCCCCATATTCTCCCACTCTCACCCCATCACTCAAGAATTCCTCTACCCTGTGTCATCAAGCCTCTATGGTCCTAAGATGCTCCCCTCTCAGTGATGCCAGATAAGTCAATTGTCTGCTACATATCCTCCTGAAGCCATGGGTACGACCAGTACTCTTTGTACTCTTTGGGGTGGGTGGTTTAGTCCCTGGGATATTTGGGTTTGTCCAGCTGGTTGATGTTTCTTTTCTTCATATGAGGTTGAAAAACCCTTTAGCTCATATAGTCCTTGCCATAATTTCCAAATTGGGATCCCTGTGCTGAGTCCAATGTTTGGCTATGTACATCCACATCTGTATTGGTCTGTCTCATTTCAGTTGCTAACTCTGTTACAGAAAGTGTGGTTTTGAAGTTTTATTATTAAAGTATTGGTTTTGATCAGTGTTTCTTTAAATGCTGTAGTATTACTCTTTATGATATTGTGAATCCAAGATATATATATGTACGTTATGCATGTGTGTTTGTGTGTGTGTATCTTCTTGGTTAACTATTTTCTTTAATAGACTAACATATCTTTCTTTATTTCTACTAATTAGTTTTAGCTTCTAGTTTATTTTTTGGATATTAGGATAGGCTTGCTTCCTGCCACTATTTGGGTAGAATAGTATTCATAAAGGATGTGCCAGTTTTTAATAAAGGGGAGTTTTCTTCTATAAATTTGTAGACAAATTAGATTTATGCTACTGACTTGAGATTTCATTTTGTCATTTGTGCCTATAATTCAAATGTTTTGTTTTCTTTTTCATGGTGACCAACATTACCTGGTAAGCATTTTTCTGTATTTTAAAACACTTCATATTTCTTGGTTATTTGGTCCAGATTTATTGACACCCAGCCCATAAGTTTTGTCTTCTATTTGTTCCATTCTACCTGTAAGGTTTTACTTTGAGTTTTCTAGTGGAATTGAATTATTGCATATTTTAATTCCATTTTCATGTTTTCATCTTGAATCCTCTTAAAAGTTTGTATTCCCTTATTGAATTCCAATCTCAATTTTTAAATTATCTTCATTATTTCCAACAGTTTTGTGTTTGTGTTTTTACATTACTCAGACATTTGTTTTTCAACAAATTTTAGACAGTTTTAGAAGCTTCATAACTATGACAAAATTAAGGGAGAATCAGAAAGATAAATAGAAAGTATTGACTAAAATAATTCATGAGTTGTATATTTTCATATTTTATATTCTTCTGTTCTTATTCTAAAGCTAAAAGTATGCTTTATCTAATAATGCGATAAATAACAACTTGTATAGCTCTATAAATTTTCACAATATATTAACATCCTACACATTTGGTAAAATATGTATAAACTTAATTGTCCGTTTGGTGAACATCTGTTACTCAGTTTAGTGAAGTTTAACTACTAAGTTGATTCTAGATTGAAAAGTAGTTACAATGAAGGTGCCTTGCAGTTAAAAACTAATTTTATGTAAGTAATTTTTATTTTTTTTCAATTAATGGGCAAACAAGAGTTCTTTCCTTATATTTTAATCTAGAAACTTAAAACACCAAGAAAAGAAAGAAAGAAAGAATAAATGAAGAAGCAAGGAAAAAAGTAATAAAGACTCAGCACAGAAGAGAAAAGAGGGAAGAGAAAGAAAAAATGAAGTCATTTTGCCCTCAGCTCTGGTACCTTCCTCAAACACTTGCTTACTTAAGCAGAAATAATGCTATTCCTGGTGTGAAATTTCAGTAGTAGACATTTTAAAAATTTGTCTTTCAGTTAAAGAACTTAGAAGGTATCAAATTTTTAAATCAATCATAATTTTAATTATAATGTGGATGGGTGGGGAAAGCATTATGTACGAGAAAAAGGGGAGGAAGGATCAAGTAGGGCGTTCATGGAGAAAGGTTCAAGAAGAATGAAAACTTTTTAAATCTAAATAAATTAAATAATAAAAAATAAAAAATAATTTATTTTCTCGTAATCTATAAATTGCCACAATGCTTTTTAAAAATCTGTACATGTATCTCTCTTTTTAAAATAAAGTTGTAAGAAATAAAAGAAAAAAACTTAATTATCAAACATTAATAAAATGTTACTATAAGTAAACACGAGGGAAAACATGACATTTTGGCACACAAGTTTATCTATGGCACATTATGCTAAATAAGACAAACCTCTCCCATGACATACATCACAATCACTCCCTTCTCCACTGATTCAAATAGAGTTGAAGCTGTAGAAATAATGCTAAGGATTCTCAAAGCTTGGATGAAAGCTGAAAGGGGAAGGGAAATGGGCTTAAAGTTTCAAATTGACAGAAGTTTTGTTTTTGTTTTGTTTTTGTTTTGAAATATACTGTAGAACAGAGTGCCCAATAATAATGTAGTACATACTCAATAAAATTTGTGATATACTTTAAAACATAAAATTCTAGAACAGGGTGTTTGTTCTGACTGTTTTAGGAAAGTCACCCCCACCCTTTCAAATGAGTATTTTGAAATGCCATTTTAACACTTTCTTTTGTAAGTCATAAAATTATCACTAGGCCCACACAGAAAAGTAGGAAGTGTTAATGACTGCTTTTAACTTTTTTCTATTGCAGAATATCTATTGCAAACTAACCAGTGTGCAGATTCTCAAAAGCCCAATGTTTTTTGATTCTAGAGTTGCAAATTAAGGTTCAAAACAAAATATCATACAGTTTATATGAGTTTTACAATTTAAGAAAATAGTTTTAATTACACAAAAATAAAAGTAATGTTTGTCTAGATCCACAGTGAGAGGGTTGCTGACATGTCTAAATTTTTGAGGACATTGGGTCCATCACACATTCATGACATTCAAAACCAATCTGTGTACCTATTAAATATCACAAAGGATAATATAAAGATACCACGTGAACAACAATAGCTTTAAATAGTTTGGTGATGAACTACACCATATGTTTCTCTTTGGACTTTTCAGAATCCCAATCATCTAACAGCTCGAGCAGCTGCTTCCATTTTGCAGATAATTGCTATAAGATGCATTTTGTCCTTCTCTGTGTTGATTTCTCCTTCTGTTTCTCTCTCATCTCATCAGTGAGATGCATATCACATTCCTCCTCCTGAATGTGTCTGTTATACTCCCAAGTCCACTCTGCAAAGTGTGCATCTTTCAAAAACAACAGGAAAACTGATCATAAAGATTAAACCTTCTGCTTACTCTGTATTCTACACAAACATTAGATTAAATCTAACCTTTGAGAATGTAGCATGCTTCTCTTCTCTGAATGATGGATTGTGATTTCCTTCCAGAGCTGGTTCCATCAGACAAACTGTTGATAATGCATGAGTCAGAGCAAACTTGCACTCTCTGTCTTATTCTCTGACAAGACAACTGAAAGAAAATCCTTAATTCTGACTTTTTCTTGTTGGACATTAACTTAAATATACATGTATGACTTTGTAACTGTGGTTAAAATTCTGGGATCTATCTGTTGCCACAACCAAAGCTTAGTGGCCTCTCCCAGTTAAAAAAAAAAAAAAAAAAATATATATATATATATATATATATATATATATATATATATATATATATATATATATATATATATTCAATATGGCCACATTATGGAAAACAGCAGGACACTGACAGAATGTTTCAGTTTACATAAAGGAAGAATTAAGGCAGATTGAGAAGTTTGTATGAATATATCAACTTGAGAAAGGTATGGTCGAATTAATTATTTTCTCAGTTCTGGTCTTCAAAGTGCACTGAAGTCTGATTCCTGGTATCACTTAAAGGATTAATCTTGCTATTAGGATATGCTAATATCTAATTTTCCCAGTACATATTTACCATTATGGATAAACAGTCATCATCTGTAGTGAAGAGTGAGCTGTCCTATAAGATGGGGCTGCTTTTGGCATCCATACTAATCTAACTGTAGATTATGACAAAGATTTATCTCTGTTGACTCAGCACTGCAAAAGAGTGAGATGTAGAATGGAGAAAATAACCCAAAATTGTAGATATTAGGCACAGAGTTGTGGAGAAATTTTATTCGGAATATGGTTGCTGTGGACAGATCATATCCACAGACCATTTAATTCTGTGTGATCAGGGTGGAATATTAACATGCATTCCAGGAAACAGATGCAAGCAGATCTCTGAATTCAAGGCTTATTTAAAACAATTTTTAGATAAAGAAAAAATTAGGTGCCTTTTATCATCCCAGCACTCCGGAGAGATAGCCAGGCAGATATCTGAGTTCTAGGTAGTTCTCTTCAGTCCCTTAGTGGAATCAAGATACAGTTTTACCAAGAATATTGTATGGAGATAAGTTGCAGAGAAAGAAAGAGCAATATGCATGTGAAGACAGAACAAGCTAAGCCAAAGAATGAGAAGTAGTTAGAAGGTCGGAATATGTTGCTAAAGTTAGTATGAGGGTAAGCAGAGCAATTCTGTGAGATGCCTATTGAGGAATTCTGCTGGTAAGGAGTTTGAACCTTGGTAGCTGAGTTAATCCAACAAAAAAAAGTTTAGAAAGAGTTCAAAATGATGTGCTTATCCAGCAGTAAATTACAGAGCACGAAAAACATTCTATGATTAGATTACATTGTATGGACGTTAAAAGATTCCAGGACTAGAACTATGTTAACCCACAGAGGCAGTGAACCTCAGAGAAAACATTTACACAGAATGAGAAGAAACTTTCCTCATTTCTATTTTCCTGTTCATGAAAATAAATGTTTTATAGCAAAAGTAACTTCAGTGTATATCTTTAAATTTGACTATAATAAAATAAATGCAAAACTAAGTAATTAAAATAGCTGTTTTACTTAAATATTACAAACAAAAAATAGATTTTATTGTAAATCTTTTATAAATTTATATATTTCAAGTAAGTGTATAAAATGCTATGAAAATTTTTATTTTTAAATTCTATAGCATTATAATGACTGTATGGAATGTAAAAACTCTAAGTTGTTACATTCTTTTAGGGATACTATAATTTTTTTTCTCTCTTACAACTTTATTTATAAAAAAGAGGAAAAAAATATATACAGATTTTTAAAGGCATTTTGGAATAAAACAATAACAATATTTTTTTTTAATTTAAGAAGAGATCATGTTTTAATAAGTGGGTAATTATGATACTGACTGTTTAGTTAGTGGTTTTGGATTCATATTGTATTCACCACAGCAGGTAACATAATTTTCCAATCTTTATATTTAAATTAAAATTCCTGGATATTATGAAAAATGTAACATTAAGTCACATTTTCCTTCAATCTCAAAGATTATTTCACACTGTTAGTCTGAATCTTGAATTACTTTATTTTATTGAGCCATCTGTAATTTGACAGACACATTTTTGTCTGTACTTAATTCTTTTTTTTTTAATTGAACAACTTTACTTTAAAAAACAAAGATAAATGTACAGATTTTAAGCATTGTTGCATGAAAGTATATGAACACATTTTTGTCAGTACTTGATTTGTTTAAAGGTTGGATAGTATGATTAAAATCTTACTAGTTACAATGAGCATAAAGTACATGTAAAACAAGATGTAACCGGAATTATTCAAAGAATTCTTGGTGTGTAAAAATTAAGCATAATGCTTTTTCATTTTCATTTTCTATTATTTTGGCCATTGTTCTTCTTGAACTTCATATAGTCTGTGGGTTGTTTCTTGGGTGTTCAGAACTTTGTGGAATTAGTATCCAATTATCAGTGACTGCATATTATGTCTGTTCTTTGTGACTGGGTTACCTCACTCAGGAAGATATTCTCTATATGCATCCATTTTTTTAAAAGAATTTCATAAGGTTATTGTTTCTGATAACTGAGTAGTGCTCTATTGTGGAAATATTCCACAATTTTTGTATCCATTCATCTACTGAAACATATCTGGGTTTTTTCAAGCTTCTGGCTATTATAAATAGGACTACTATGAACATTGTGGTGTTTGTTTTTTGTTGGAGCCCAGAAGAGGAATACAACATGTGTCTTTGTTGTATGTTGGAGCCCAGAAGAGGAATAACTAGGTCTTCAGGTAGTATGTCCAATTTTCTGAGGAATTGTAAGACTGATTTTCAGAGTGGTTGTACCAGTTTACAACCCAACCAACAGTGGATAAGTGTTCCTCTTTCTCCACATCTTTGTCACCATCTGCTGTCATCTGATGTTTTTTTTTAAACGACTTTATTTTGCAAAACAAAGATAAATGTAAAGATTTTAAACATTTTTTGCTTAAAATTATACATTTTTGTCAGTACTGTTTTTTCAGACATTAAAATAAATTTTAAATAAAACCATGTGAATATGTTTTTTCGTCAGTACTTGATTTTTTTCAAGGCCTTGACAGTATGCATTGAAAACGTACTAGTTGCAATAAGCATAAAGTACATGCAAAACAAAACGCAACATGGAAATAGTCAAAGTCTTCTTGTTTTGTGAATATATGTATATTTTTTGTTTTCTTTATTTCTTGGACTTCATACAGTCTTTGAGTTGTTTCCGGGGGAGTGCAAGCCTCTGGGGTTACCATCCCACTATCAGTCACTGCATATTATGTCTGTTCTTTTGTGACTGGGTTATCTCACTCAGGATGATCTTCTCTAGATGCAGCCATTTTCTTAAGAATTTGGTTAAGTCATTGTTTCTGGTGGCTGAGTAGTATTCCATTGTGTATATGTACCACAATTTTTGTATCCATTCGTCTTCTGAAGGATATCTGGGTTCCTTCCAGCTTCTGGCTATTATAAATAGAGCCGCTATGAACATTGTGGTGCATATATCTTTGTTGTGTATTAAAGTGTCTCTGGGGTATATGCCCAGAAGTGGAATAGCTGGGTCTTCAGGTAGTACTATATCCAATTTTCTGAGGTATCACCAGACAGATTTCCAGAGTGGTTGTATTAGCTTGCAACCCCACCAACAATGGAGAAGTGTTCCTCTTTCTCCGCAGCCTCGCCAGCATCTGCTGTCATCTGAGTTTTGGATCTTGGCCAATCTGACTGGTGTGAGGTGGAATCTAAGGGTTGTTTTGATTTGCATTTCCCTGATGGCTAAGGATGTCGAGCACTTCCTCAGATGTTTTTCGGCCATTCGGTGTTCCTCAACTGAAAATGATTTGTTTAGCTCTGTACCCCATTTTTTAATAGGGTTATGTGATTCTCTGGTGTCTAGCTTTTTGAGTTCCTTGTACACCTTGGATATTAGGCCTCTATCTGATGTGGTGTTGGTAAAGATCTTTTCCCATTCTGTTGGTTGCCCTTTTGTTTTCTTGACGATGTCCTTAGCCTTACAGAAACTTTGCAATCTCATTAAGTCCCATTTGTTAATCTTTGACCTTAGAGCTTGAGCCATTGGTGTTTTGTTCAGGAAATTTTCTCCTGTGCCTATGTGTTCTAAGGTTTTCTCTACTTTCTCATCTAATAGTTCCAGTGTATCTGGTTTAATGTGGAGATCTTTAATCCACTTACACTTGAGCTTTGTACAAGGAGATAAGAACGGGTCTATTTTCATTCTTTTGCATGTTGAGTGCCAGTTGGACCAGCACCATTTGTTGAATAGGCTGTCCTTTTTCCATTGAATGTTTACTGCACCTTTGTCAAAAATCAGGTGACCATATACATGAGGGCTCATTTCTGGATCTTCTATTCTATTCCATTGATCCACTTGCCTATTTTTGTACCAGTACCATGCAGTTTTCAGCACAATTGCCTTGTAATATAGCTTGAGGTCAGGGATAGTGATTCCCACAGATATTTTTTTGTTGTTGAGGATGGATTTCGCTATTCTAGGTCTTTTGTTATTCCATATGAAATTGCACATTGATCTTTCCAATTCTATGAAGAACTGGGTTGGAATTTTGATGGGGATTGCATTGAATCTGTAGATTGCTTTTGGTAGAATGGCCATTTTTAAGATGTTGATCTTTCCAATCCATGAGCATGGGAGATCTTTCCATTTTCTGAGATCTTCCTCAATTTCTTTCTTTAGAGGTTTGAAGTTCTTGTTATACAGGTCCTTCACTTCCTTAGTTAGAGTCACACCAAGGTATTTCATAGTTTTTGTAACTATTGTGAAGGGTACCTTTTCCCTAATTTCTTTCTCCACACGTTTGTCCTTTGAGTATAGGAAGGCTACTGATTTGTTTGAATTAATTTTGTATCCGGCCACATTGCTGAACTTGTTTATTAGCTGTAGGAGTTCTCTGGTGGAATTTTTGGAGTCACTCAAGTACACTATCATGTCATCGGCAAAGAGTGATGTTTTTATCTCTTCCTTTCTGATTTGTATCCCCTTGATCTCCTTTTGCTGTCTAATTGCTCCAGCCAGGACTTCCAGTACTATGTTGAATAGGTAGGGAGAGAGTGGGCAGCCTTGTCGAGTCCCTGATTTTAGTGGGATTGCTTCAAGTTTCTCGCCATTAAGTTTGATGTTGGCTGTTGGTTTGCTGTATATTGCTTTTATTATGTTTAAATATGGGCCTTGGATTCCTGTTCTTTCCAGGACTTTTAACAGGAATAGGTGTTGGATTTTGTCGAATGCTTTCTCAGCGTCTAGTGAGATGACCATGTGATTTTGGTCTTTAAGTTGTTTATATGGTGGATTACATTGATGGATTTCCTTATGTTAAACCATCCCTGCATCCCAGGGATGAAGCCTACTTGGTATGATGAATGATGGTTTGATGTGTTCTTGGATTCGGTTTGCAAGGATTTTGTTGAGTATTTTTGCATCAATGTTCATAAGTGAGATTGGTCTGAAGTTATCTTTCCTTGTAGGGTCTTTGTGTGGCTTAGGTACGAGGGTTATTGTAGCCTCAAAAAATTAGTTGGGTAATATTCCATCTGATTCTATCTTTTGGAATAGTTTGGCGAATATTGGTGTTATATCCCCAATAAATATCTGATAAAATTCTGCACTGAACCCGTCTGGACCTGGGCTTTTTTTGATTGGGAAGCTTTTGATGACTTCTTCTATTTCTTTAGGTGTTATAGGGTTATTTAGATGGTTTACTTGGTCCTGGTTAAACTTTGGGACCTTGTATCTGTCTAGGAATTCGTCCATTTCCTCCAAATTTTCCCATTTTGTGGAGTATAAGTTTTTGTAGTAGGACCTGATGATTTCTTGAATTTCCTTAGTTTCAGTTGTTATGTCACCACTTTCCTTTCTGATTTTGTTAATTTGGATACTCTCGCTTTGCCCTATAGTTAGTCTGGCTAGGGGTTTATCAATCTTGTTGATTTTCTTAAAGAACCAACTCTTTGTTTTGTGATTTTTTCAATGTTTTTTTTTTTTTTTTTGTTTCTATTTGGTCTATTTCTGCCCTAATTTTGATTATTTCTTGCCGTCTACTCTTTTTGGGTATATCTGCTTTCTTTTTTTCTAGGGCTTTTAGCTGTGCTGTCAGGTTGCTGATGTGAGCTCTCTCTAGTTACTTCTTGGAAGCACTTAGGGCAATGAGTTTTCCTCTCAATACTGCTTTCATTGCATTCCATAGGTTTGGGTATGTTGTGTTATCATTTTCATAGAATTCTAGACAGTCTTTAATTACTTTAATTATTTCTTCTTTGACCCTGCTGTCCTTTAACAGAGCGTTGTTTAGTTTCCATGTGTATGTGGGCATTTTGTTTTCTTTGTTGTTGTTAAAGACCAGCCGTAGACCATGGTGATCTGAGAGGATGCATGGGAGTATTTCAATCTTCTTATATCGATGAAGGCTCATTCTGTGTCCAATTATTTGGTCAATTTTCGAGAAGGTGCCATGGGGTGGTGAGAAGAAGGTGTATTCTTTTACTTTAGGATAGTATGTTCTGTATATATCTATTAATTCTAGTTGGTTCAAAGTCTCTGCTAGTTTTGCAGTGTCCTTGTTCAGTTTCTGTTTCCCTGATCTGTCCATTGGTGAGAGTGGGGTGTTAAAGTCTCCCACTATTATTGTGTGGGGTGAAATGTATTTTTTGAGCTTTAGTAGAGTTTCTTTTATGAATGTGGGTGATTTTTTATTTGGAGCATATATGTTAAGGATTGAGAGTTCCTCCTGACAGATTTCCCCGGGAATGAGTAAAAAGTGTCCTTTTTTATCTTTTTTGATAACTTTTGGTTGGAAATTTACTTTATTCGATATTAGAATAGCCACTCCAGCTTTCTTCTTGGAGCTGTTTGCTTGGAAGTTTTTTTCCCACCCTTTTACTCTGAGATAGTGTCTGTCTCTGTCTCTGAGATGAGTTTCCTGTAGGCAGCAAAAGGCTGGATTTTGTTTATGTATCCAGTCTGATAGTCTATGTCTCTTTATTGGGGAGTTGAGACCATTTATGTTAATAGATATCAAGGAATAATTGTTTCTGTTTCTTGCCATTTTTGCTTTTTTGGGTTGAGTTGTGTCTGTGTTTTTTTCTTCTTTTCGTTTTCTTGTTTAGGAGTTTTCTTGTTTTTACTAGGCTGTATTTTCCCTCCTTGTATTGGGTTTTCCTCCTATAATTCGTTGTAGTGCTGGGTTTGTGGTCAGATATTGTGCGAATTTTGTTTTGTCTTGAAATATCTTTGTCTCTCCATCGATGGTGATTGATAATTTTGCTGGGTATAGCAGCTTGGGCTGGCACTTTTGCTCTCTTAAGGAGTGCATGATGTCTGTCCAGGCTCTTCTAGCTTTCATAGTCCCTGTTGACAAATCGGGTGTGAGTCTGATTTGTCTGCCTTATATGTTACCTGACCTTTTTCCCTTACTGCTTTTAGTATTCTTTCTTTACTTTGGGCACTTGATGTTTTTACTATTATGTGTCGGGAGGTATTTCTTTTCTGGTCCAACCTATTTGGAGTTCTGAAGGCTTCTTTTATGCTCGTGGTCATCTCATTCTTGAGGGTAGGGAAGTTTTCTTCTATGATTTTGTTGAAGATATTTACTGTGCCTCTTAGTTGATACTCTTCTCCCTCTTCTATTCCTATTATCCTTAGGTTCGGTCTTCTCATTGTGTCTTGTATTTCCTGAACATTTTGGGTTAGGAGCTTTTTGTTTTTTGCATCTTCTCTGGCTGTTTTGTCTATGTTTGCAATGTTGTCTTCTGCCCCCGAGATTCTCTCCTCGATCTCTTGTAATCTGTTGGAAATGCTTGCTTCTGTGTCTCCTGATTTTTTTTTTTTTTTTTTTTTTTTTTTTTTTTTTTTGGTGTTCTGACTCTTGGGTTATCTCTTTTAGCGCTTTCTTTATTGTGTCAATTTCTGTTTTAATTTCCCTCTTCCATTCCTTTATTTCTTTGGTTCTGTTTTCGTCGAGTTCTTTGAGTTCTTTGAATGTTTTTCTTGTTTCTTCTTTAAAAGCTTCTGAATCTTTTTGCTTTTCCTCCCTTTCTTGTTTAAGTAACTCTATCAGTGTCTTGAGGCATGATTTCAGGTCTGTGTCTTCTTTCTCTGGAGTGTTTGGAATTCCGATGTTTGCTAATATCGGAGAGCTGGGTTCTGGTGTTGCTAGATTGTCTTGGTTTCCTTGGGATATACTCTTTCTCTTTCCTCTTGCCATTTTGTTGTCAGTGATATGTTTTTTCCTTTCTCTTGTATCTGGTCTGTGTCCCTGGTACACTTTCCTTGTGCACTCCGCAGAGATCTCTCTACTCCCCAGCAGGCCAGGTTCCGGGTGGCAGCTGGGCCAGGCTCTGCTCTGCGTACTGAAGTCGCCTCCGGTTGGGAACAGACGTTCCTAAGATCTGTTCCTGGTCACAGATGCTCAGCCTTTCCGAGCCACCTTTCTGGCTGGCAGGTAGGGCTAGGCTCTGCTTTGTGTCCTGAAGTCGTCTCCGGGTGGGAACAGAAGTTCCTAAGATCTGTTCCCGGTCACTGGATCGGGGAGGACAGGGCAGGTCAGGGCAGGGGGTGCCCTTTCCGTGTGCACTCCGCAGAGATCCCTCTGCTCCCCCGCAGCCTCGGTCTCCCACTTTTTTTTTTTATCTTAGCCATTCTGGTTGGTGTGAGGTGGAATCTCAGGGTTGTTTGGATTTCCCTGATGGCTAATGATGTTGAGCACTTCCTTAGATGATTCTTGATCAGTCGATATTCCTCAATTGAGAACATTTTGTTTAGCTCTGTACCAAATTTTTAAATAGGGTTATTTGATTCTCTGGTGTCTAGCTTTTTGAGTTCTTTGTATACCATGGATATTAGGCCTCTATCTGATGTGGGGTTGGTAAAGATCTTTTCCAAATCTGTGGGCTGCCATTTTGGTTTTTCGACAGTGCCCTTAGCCTTACAGAAATTTGCAATCTCATTAAGTTCCATTTGTCAATATTTGACCTTAGAGCATTAGCCATTGTTGTTCTGTTCAGGAAATTTTCTTCTGTGCCTATGTGTTCTAAGGTCTTCCCCACTTTCTCTTCTAATAGTTTCAGTGTACTTGTATTAAGGTGGAGATTTTTGATCCTCTTGCACTTGAGCTTTGTACAAGGAGATAAGAAATGGATTATTTATATTTCTGCATGCTGAGTGTCAGTTGGACCAAACCCATTTGTTGAAGAGGCCATCTTTTTTTCCATTGAATGCTTACAGCTCATTTGTATACAATCAAGGGACCATATATATGAGGGCTCATTTCTGGATCTTCTATTCTATTCCATTGATACACCGGCCTATCTCTGTACCAGTACCATGCAGTTTTTAGCACAATTGCCTTGTAATATAGCTTGAGGACAGGGATAGTGACCTCTGCAGATGTTTTCTTGATGAAGATAGATATCTCTAATGTAGGTCTTTGTTATTCAAGATGAAATAACACATTGCTGTTTTCAAGTCTATAAAGAATTGTATTAGAATTTGGATGAGGATTACATTGAATCTTTAGATTGCTTTGGGTAAGATAGCCATTCTTAAAATGTTGTTCCTTCCAATCCATTAGCATGGGACATCTTTCCATTTTTTGAGATCTTTCTTGATTTTCTTCTATAGAGATTTGAAGTTCTTGTCATACAAATCCTTTACTTGCTTAGTTAGAGTCACATGAATTATTCCATATTGTTTGTGACTATTTGAAGGTCTCTAATTTCTTTCTCTGCGTGTTTGTCCTTTGAGTATAGGAAGGTTACTGATTTGTTTGAGTTAATTTTATATCCAGCCACTTTGCTGAACATTTTTATCAGCTGTAGAATATCTCTGGTGGACTTATTGGGGTCATTTAAGTACACTATCATGTCATCTGCAAATAGTGATGCTTTTACTTCTTCCTTTCCAATTTGTATCTCTTTGATTTCCTTTTGCTGTCTCATTGCTCAAGCCAGGACTTCCAGTACTATGTTCAATCGAGAGGGGGAGACTGGACAGCCTTGGCTAGTCTTTGATTTTAGTGGAATTGCTTCAAGTTTGTCACCTTTTTGTTTGATGTTGGCTATTGGTTTGCTGTATATTGCTTTTATTTTGTGTAGGTATGGGCCTTGGATTCCTGTTCTTTTCAAGACTTTTGACATGAAGTGGTGTTGTGTTTTGTCATATGCTTTTTCAGAATCTAGTGAGATGACCATGTGTGTTTTTTTTCTTTGAGTTTATTTATATGGTGGATTACATTGATGGGTTTCTGTATATTAAACCAATCTTGCATCCCAGGGATGAAGCCTACTTTATCATGGTGAATGATCGTTTTGATGTGTTCTTTGATTCAGTTTGCAAGAATTTTGTTGAGTATTTTTGCATCAATGTTCATAAGTGAGATTGGTCTAAAGTTCTCTTTCCTTGTAGGATCTTTGTGCAATTTAAAAATAAGGGTTTCTGTGTCCTCAAAAATGAGTTAGGTAGTGTTCCATCTGACTCTATTTTGTGGAATAGTTTGGAGAGTGCAAATTTGCATGAGTCTCAGATGAGATATTAATTTTAAGATTTTATAATTCTTTATACTACAGAAACTTTAAAGTTGAATTTATTTGTATGTCACTAATTAAAGAGCTTTATATTTGTTCAGAACACTGTATTATTGACTATGTTATGTTTCCTCATCATAAAAGGCCTGGAATTCCTGTTAGCTTGATTGAAGCATATACAGATTTCTTTGTGATTTTAGGATCCAACCTACTTTCTTTATTTGGAAATATTCTCTATTATATTTTCTTAAACCTTTTAAGAAGTAAGTCATCTCTCAAAATCTTGGAGGTTTTAGTATCCAGGAAGGAATGTGCTTCAATCCCCTCAAAACTTTGTGTCTGAAACATAATCAACCAGTAAATTAGAGCCATTAACTAGACTCTGTGTAAGGTAATCAACTTTAGATGACTACCAATCAAAAAACATGATGCTTTGATGACTTGGCTAGACACAGCCTTATTAATACTGAGATTTTTCTACAACTTCCTCATACACCTGGCAATTTCCCAAATTTAGTCACAATAGGCAGTACACAAAAGCATGGTCATGATCAGTAAAATATCTAAGAGGAAAAACAAATGGCCAAGGTGATGAAAATCTAATAAA
This sequence comes from Micromys minutus, assembly GCF_963924665.1. Lineage (NCBI taxonomy): Eukaryota > Metazoa > Chordata > Mammalia > Rodentia > Muridae > Micromys > Micromys minutus. The sequence goes on from NC_137975.1 coordinate 32,927,564, forward strand.
TTACTAAAATATATCAAATGTTTGATTTCAAATCTTAGTTTTTTTTTATTTTAGTACTGAAATTTTAGCAGCAAATCAAAACATGAGTACAGCTCATGATATTACTTTTGATTAAGGAAGTAAACTAGTAGTAACACATCAACTAGAAACAGTAACCTAAGTAAGTAAGTTAGAAGCTGAGTCTACTGGAAAGAGAGAGAGAGAGAGAGAGAGAGAGAGAGAGAGAGAGAGAGAGAGAGAGACACAGAGAGAGAGACAGAGAGAGAGAGAGAGAGAGAGAGAGAGAGAGAGACAGAGACAGAGAGAGAGAGAGAGAGAGAGAGAGAGAGAGAGAGAGAGAGAGAGAGAGAGAGAGAATACATAACTCCAACCACAGTTTCATATGAAGGTTTTGATGTTGCTTTCATGCTGTGTATTGTAATGCTAAAAACTGACTCTGGTTGCTCACAGGGACAAAGAGATTCCTACATAGACACATGCATATATAACCTTGACACACCAATTATCCACATGGGCTAGCAATCAGAGTTAGAGCCCATGCAGAACATGGCAAGTCATATTTTGGTGTTATTTTCAGGGAAGCAGACATAAAAATACAGAGAACACATTTCTGCCCAGATCTAGTGCTTAAAAGGCTTAGTGTAAACATAAAAGTCATGTGTCATTTATCAAGGAACTCAAAGATCAAAGCCCATAAGAAACCCCTGCTTGACATTAAATATTACAACATGCAGGTGCAGAAAGAAAATTTTATACACAAATAATTGTGAAGAAAAGGAGAAGATGAAAGGAAAATCACAAAGCTCAAGGCTTACATTATATATATATACATATATATATATACATACATATATATATATATATATATATATATATATATATATATATATATATATGCTTGAGTGCAGTGACAGAGATTTTTTTTTTACAGAGTCTTGACTCTCTTCAAATGTTTGTAATTAAGAAAGTATGTATACATTATACAAAATGGAGGAGAAGAAATTAAAGTATTCTTATTTTCAGATGATATGATAGTTTCATAATTCACTATAATTTATATTTTTCTCACACAATATATCCTGATTATAATTTTTATTTTCTAAACTCTCTAAAATTTCTTTCATATTGCCTCCTCTCATACATGTATATATATATATATATATATATATATATATATATATATATATATATATTCTTCTCGATGATTTACATGTTCTTAATTTCCCAATCATTTGTAACTCTGCATGTCATGTCCTGAGATTTTCTATAATGGTGCTCATATGGATTTTGGGAAACTTTATTTTACCCCGAATTCTAACAGCTCTAGTCCAGGTATCATACAATAGACCAACAAAACAGACAAGAATATTAATATAATTTGATAGGAAGACAACCTGGAAAAATAAATGGAAAATGAACAAAATTAAATTTCTAATGAGTGCCCTATTAAAACATAAACTCCAGTAAAGATAAGACCAATTTATTATCTACAAATCTGAAAAAAATAATATCCTGGTAATATTATTGTTAGAAACCTGGAGAAGATGTCTACATACCCCATAGCACAATGCAGATAATATTTTAAACAGATGAATTAGACTGTATCCAAACTCATATTTTTACAATCAATTGAGCAAAGCATGTCATGGACATGTATATAACAACTTTTGAGAAAATATCCTTATTGCCTAAAACTTCAGAATAACAAATATAAACAAGAAACGGCCAAATATCTCCAAGAAAAGGACTAAATCACCAGTGGCCAAGCAATGATAATAAACAGACTTATCATAAAGTAGTTTGGAAAAATACAATCATGTGAAGGATGAAAAAAACTATATAATCTTAGTAAAGATCATAACATAAATATAACATTATGTTTATGTAATAGATAATATTAAAATTTAAATTAGGTACCCAGATATTTTTATATTCTATTGATAAAAACACTGATCAAATAAATCAACTTGGAATGGAATCTGACAGAAACAAATCAAAGTATACTATTAAGTATGCATTCTAGTATTCAGTGTACATGTTGAATAATCTCAAGCAGTATTCCAACAAAAGACACACTCACTATGGCATGATTTAGAATATTGAAAATTGGAATAGGTCAGTTATATATAATGAATGAAAAATGACTTATGATCAAAGGTAAGAACAATTTTCTGATGCTTAAATATAAAATGAATGAAGCATAAAGGTATATTTACCAAATAATTCTGCATATATCCAAATATGAGTTAGAGATTAATATACATAGGCTTCATGTAAGTATATGTAATATTTATCAAACCCAAAGCAGAAGCCTTTATTGAAGGTACTCATTATCTTTAAAGGGTATTTTTCTCCTCCTCTCTATTCTGAACAGTAATTACTATACCTCTCAGAATTTTATCATAGTACAATAAAAAATTCAGGCCTATATAAGTGTGAGAAGTTAACTTTAATTAGACATCCACTAATTATAAACAGAGGAAGGCTGAAACACCTATCACTAATCTTTTATAATTTTTATCTAAAATAATTTTCTCTCTTATATATTTCAGTCACATATTCCCTGTCTACAGTCCCCCTAGTTCTCCTCCACTTCACCTTTCTATGAGATATCTTCTTTTCCTCCATTTGCTTTTCAGAAAAGTATAGGCAGGGGAATTGTGGCCTTCAAGAGATGACAGTGAAACAGGACAAAACAAGAGGCAATAAGAAAAGAAAAAAACATACTGAGGCTGGAGTTACACAGAGAAATTTAGATTTGTGTCTTAATTAATTAATTGTGGAAGACATACTCAAGAATGGTAGCTTTAATTTTTTTAACTGTCTTAATTTCTGTTTGGTATTCCTTCTTTCTTTATGGACATTTACCAAAGGTATGAATAAATCAGATCTATTGTATTCATCCACAAATACACAGCACACAGAAAGTTATATGCTCACTCTCTTTAATCATTTCCTTCCCCTTAAGGTTCTGAAACACAACTACTTCCCACTAACATCTCCCTGACCTTCTGACTATAATTTTTTTCTGAATTTCTATTTAGGTGAGAATATTCAAAACTCATATTTATTTGCCATGTTCATTTTTCTTGACATAGAATGATCTAGCTCTATCAGTTTTTCTTCACATTAAATACTCTTTTATCACCACTATTTTTCTCTACTTCTTTACCTATACCAATATCTATATATAATATGTGTATGTTTATGCAGTATTATATATGCATGTATGTACATATGTGTGCTTTACATGTATATTAATTTATATTTACTTATGTATAATTTTCTTTTTTCAATTTTGATTCATATTTTCTAGTTTGTTGCACATGTTGAAAAGGTTAAATTTTCTATCTTACATATTGAAAATATGCCTCAATAAGTATGAGTATATACTTATTAACCATGGGTTTTCTGACTTTTTTTCCTTTTGATATGTATCAAAAAGTAAAGAAGGTGGAATAGATATTAATTGTATGCTTTTAATTTTCTGAAGGTTCTCCATGTTGTTTTTTTGATGTATAAATCAATTCTCCAATGAATGCATTCGAATTTTAGGTTTAAGATCTCTGATTATTGCCTGTATCAGAGTGGAGGACATAATTCTTTTTAAATTATTTATTTTATCTTCACTTCATTATATCATCACATTTCCAAAGTAGCTATACTACATACATGTTGATAAGCAATGTATAAATCCTTCTCCATAGAAAATACAATATATAATTTCTTCTGCAGCCTTTTCTGTATTTTTTTCATTTTCATAATCCCCAGTATCATTGTGAAGATTTTTGGTTTTAGTATATAAAATTATTATTCATATAGAATAGTTTTCCAATATTAATGAGGCATTTTTACTCCCTTGTTCATCTTATTTAGATACATAACTCTTCCCTACCCTCACAACTTTGTGTTATTTTTATCATAATCCCATTAAGTTCTATCTGGTCTGTCCATATATTCTTGGAAATGTGGCTTTTAGTTTCTGGAATATGGTCAACCCATTTATGGCTACATGTTTTAAATAACTAAATTTCCCTCTCTCAGCAGCTAACAAGTATCACGAAGTTCTTGACTATGGATAGAAATTTATATCCTAATCCCAAATCTGTGGTGCAGTTTAGTCTTTCTTGAATTTGTATATGTCTCAATTATATTGTCATCATACTGTGAGTCTGTTTGTGTGAGAGGCATTATCTATAGGTATAAAAATATATCACTTCTTTCATTTAGCCAAATAAGGGTAGAATGTTCTTCATAGTTCCTATCATACAGCTCTTTTGTTCTACAGCATTGTCAAGCATGTGTTTATACCTATGAAATGAGATTTAAATATAATCAGAAAGTAATTGGTTGTTGTCATGATATTCATGTTACTATTGGTCATTGGATTTCTGATGTCTTTTATTCTCTGTAGCAATGCACAGGACCTTCTCCATTATGCAAGTAATTCTATAGTATAATTTCAGATAATTTTTCATGTTATACTAGTAAACATAAAAGGTCTCAGACAATAATGTCTTATTGCCATATTTCACATTATGAAGGGTAACAAAAAGCATAGACAATAGAATTTAATGTTTAGAAATCTATATGACTACCTTACTGGTCACAGGAAAGACAAATGAAGATGACATTAACCATTTAAACAGCACCTTGATATCTATTGCAATAAACACAGTAATTATAAATCTCCTACCCAAAAAAGAAAGATCAAGAACAAATGCATACATTGGAGAATTAAATCATACTTCCAAAGAAAACATCAATATCCTGCAAAATAGCATGTAAAATATAAACTGAAGGAAATTTTCCACATTCTCTTTTGAAGCCAGTATTTTTTGAAATGAGATACAAGGATTATTTTTTTTCTAAATAATCCTTTCTCAGATGAAAATGTACACTAAAATTCTAATTTAATACTTGCAAAACACATCCCATAGACTAAAACACAAACTATTGAGTACATATGGAGAGACCCATGACTCCAGGTATATATGCAGCAGAGTATAACAGTGTCTGGCATCAATGTGAGAAGAGACTTTGGTTCAGTGATGACACATTATCCCAATATAGTGGAAAGCCAAGTCACTGAGACAGAGTGACTGTGAGAGGGCACACCTTCCTAGAGACAAGTTGAGGGAGAGGGAGAATGGGAATAAGAGAAGGAAAGAGGATAACATTTGAAATATAAGTACAGAGAGTATGCACTTAAAGAAAGCAAACTATGATGTTAATTTTATTTCAGAGATACAGGTGTGGCTCAACATATGTCGATCAATAAATTTAACCAGCATATAATGTGACAAAAATACCAACATCACACAATTATATCATTAGATATAGTAAGACAATAGTGATCATCTAGATAAATAGTAATTGCCATTTTATAATTTTTTTATGAATAGTCATAGTAGACTTTTTTTACATAGATGCTGGCTGTTTATACTTCATCTTTTTACAAGTTAAATTTTATAGATTTTTTGTACAATTGGATTATATAATCACTTGAACCAGGAATGTCCCCACAAGCACTCATTGAGAATACTTGCTCTCCAAATAATGGCACTATTGTAGAAGACTATAAGTCCATTCAGGGATGTGACTTGTTAGAATTACATTACTAGGAATTTGCACTTGGAAGTTATACTACTCATTTGTTCTTGAACTTTAATGATGTAAGAAGCTTCAACCACATGTTTTCATTGTAATGTACTAAGGTAGTCTTTATTTTCTGTGCTGTGAATTTTACGTCTTTTTAAGATGATGACTCTTAAGATATTAGTATTTACTACTTACTCCCATCTAAGAGTACACATTGCTCTTGTAACAGACCTCAATTTAGTTGACAAACCCATGATGGGAAGCCAAAGTCTCTCTATAATTTCAGATCCAGAATTATTAATGCATCAGACACACTTGGATATGTATAAAATGTACACATTCTCCCCACTCATTTATACATAATAATAAATAAAGTGTATGCACATACATATATAATTTATGTTAAGTTGCTATCATCAGTTATTGCCACAACAACACAACAGTTACTAATACAAACAATTTACCAGCAACAAAAGAATGTCTTGACAATCATGTAATTACATGTCATGAACTTAGGTCTTTGGTTTATAAGGAAAATTTGAAAAAACACAGGTGATACAAAATTAGAGAAACCCTTTAATTCCATAATGCTAGTTTAATGACAAATCCTGGTACAAGTTCAGAAGATGGAATGTTGGATAGATAAATGACTTTTAGATGGGAGCAAGAACTCTCTTCCCATCTGGATACAAAACAGTCTATCATCTTAACATTGCAACACTATATCCTTGTCTACAAATGACTAAGCTACATTCAAACATATCTTAGGATGCAAGTGATCCATAAGCTAGAGGGTAGAGTTTGGACTTATATGGAGAGTTAATGTGTAGCAGGTTTGAATTAGTTCAGTGTCCTCCTAAGAGGGTAATGCATGAAAGACAGAAGATAAAAACTAAGCCAAAATAAAAGGTCCAGAAATCTATAGGGACTAGAAAAATAAAATATTTCATGAGAAAAGATATATGTGCTGATAAACTGTCCTGAGAAAAGATACTCATTTGAAAATTTTAAAGTGATGTCTTTGGGACTTACCAAGCCTACTGAACTCAGATCATCCTACTTTGTTTCTTATGGTGTCCAGCATAAAGAAGCAGGACTTATGTCTCCACTACTGTTTTTGATGAAGCTTTGGGATATTTTCCACTAGAGCATGTAAGCTTTCCTGCCAAATGCTTTTGAGCAGACTTAAGTATCAGCCTTGTAGTCTTCAAATCCAACAACATAGTAGTTGTTTAATACCAAAACATGTTTATCACTACCGCACCTTTGGTGCAGCTTCCTTGTAAGTTTAAACTTCTTTTATGCTTGATACTAACTTTAAAAAAGCATATTGATTTTAATTTTCTCAGGCATGTCCCATGGCCTGTGAAGGCAAACCAGTAGGGTTGAAGTTTCAGGTTCACTGCTTAATGTTTTCACCCTGCTCTCAAAATCTCTGGTATCTTAAACTATAGGACTGCATTATCTAGTTCTGGAAAGAAAATCAGATTATTGGCATAATCTATGTTGGTGATCACTGTCTATCTGTGAGTTAACAACTTCTAGGAAACTAACTCACACTTGCCACTATTTTTTAAACATACATTCACGTAAAGCTGATTATGACTTTATAAGGATATCTCCATTCAAACTCTTTTAATTTAATTTATTGAATGTTATTGGATATTTTCCTTACTTATGTTTTAAATGTTATCCCCTTTCCTGGTTTCTCCTTTAGAATCCCCTATCCCATCCACTCCTCCTGCCTCTATGAGAGTGTTCCCCACTCACCCACTTTCTTCCATCTCTCTGACCTGGCATTCCTCTACCCTGGGGCATTGAGATTTTGTTTGTGCACTACACATAAGATTACTATCAAAAACTACACTGAAGGTTTTTGTATAATTTTCTATAGAGTCTTAGCTTCTACTGAACCTTCCCTTACACATCTACCTTAATATTATAGCTTCTATATTCCTGTTTAAACCATTCCTCCTTAGTATTCTTTACCTTTACATCCTATGTGTTGCCTATCCAAAATCATGCTTCCTGAATTATTGAACATTTCCTAGACTCTACAGATACTTGGTCCAACTTAAACAGAGCAGATTTAAAACTTTGAAATTAGGATCTGCAACTAGTAGATTTGTATGGTACCTATCATTCAGGATTTGGTAAACACATTCCCTACGTTTTTTAGTTATAATCATATATATATATATATATATATATATATATATATATATATATATATATATATATATATGTGTGTGTGTGTGTGTGTGTGTGTGTGTGTGTGTGTGTGTGTGTGTGTGTGTGTGTTTGCATGTATGTGTGTATGTGTGTGGTGTACTTGTGATACATTTTATTTGTACATTTGCCCATTAATAGATATCTAAAACTCTGTATAAGTTTCTCTGATGAGGAGGGAAAATAAAACTTATCTTTCAGTATAAGAGATGGTATTTTAATGATGAACAAATATTTCCTCTCTCTCTCTCTCATGGTTCTCCCTTGGCTTCAGGCTCAGAACCACTGCTGCTACTTTCAGCTCCTGCAGGCTCTACTTCATCTCCTGCCCACCCCTCACTTTGTCGGAAGAACTTTTCATGGCTACATCCTACACAGAAATTTGCTTCTACTACCCTGCTTATCAGGAGTGTCTAAATATGCCAGGGAAGCTCGTCAGCACATTTTCTGTAGAAAGTATTTCCTGCAATAAGTAAAAGTGGAATACATTGTTCCCTATGTGTGAAAGTGTGACTAGGAGAGAAAGAGCATGTCTGGAAGGAGCCTTAGATCTCAAAAATACCATGAGGAAGTTTTTTGGTAGCTGCAGTTGCTGTTCAAAGAAGATTAAATTTTATCACATGAGACATTATCACAAATCTTGTAAAAAGTATCAGTATAAATATGGTATTTCTTTTGTCATTCCAAACTTTAAGATTTCTCAAGATTCAGTAAGTAGCAGTAATAGAAATGAAATAACTTCATGTGATAACACAGCAACTTGTCTAGTGAATACAAGTTCTAGGCATTCCACCTTTAAGTGTCCCTTATGTTAAAAGTCAAATATCCAAAAAAGAATATATTTAATTAAAATAGAATTTTATCACATCCCCCTTTTCTCCCTCCAGGTCCTCCCAGTTTCTCTTCTATCCCCTCAAATTAATAGCCTCTTCTCCTATACTATTGTTACATATATACATATGTGTATGTATATGTATGCACAACTACTTAATTACAATCTTAAAAATGTATTAGTATACTTTTATGCAAAAATGCTTGAAATTTGTACATTTATCTTTGTTTCTTAAAATAAAGTTTTTCAATAAAAATTTTGAAAAAAAAGAGTCAAATATCAGCAGATAATGTTTATTAGATCATTGTAATAATAACTACCTAATTCAGATAGTTTATGAGAATCTCTAGCTAGGTGAGGAAACACAGATATCCAAATGCTGTGGAAGAGTCTTTTTCAAGTCATCATGTGATCATATAATCATCTGTATCCTTGCTGCCTACAAGTAGCATCTTTAAGGAGAAGTCATGAAAACACCATTTCATAAATTTGCTGTACATACTAATAAAAACAATATTTCTATCTACTGTATTATAATTTTAATTGAAAATAAATGTGGGTTAGTTACCTTAAAAAATAAAGAATAGAATTATAACCATGTGATCTGGAAAATATTGTGGTTGTGGGTTCTTCTTGGAGATTCATGATTTGGTAAGTCATAGGCAGTTTGCTGAGGTTCTATTACCAGTCACCATCTATGGTTTGTTGAAGAAGGCTTAAGACATATTAGACAGCTGTTAATTACCATCAAGTTACACATGCTAGCATTTTACCCTTATTGTTACTTGTGTGATGGACCACTGACAATATCTCTGGGTAGAATTGTTGTTTGATTCCCTCTAATAGAAACTTGCATAGCATCTACTGATGGCATTGAAAGCTAGTCCTCAATGAGGAAAATTAAAGGCCAAATCTAGTCCAGGTTCTCTTGGTCCTGGCTTGAAAATATATCTTAAGCATCAAGAACTTAACTTCTACCTCTGTGAGGCAACAAATGGCAAGAGCAATAACTTACAGTACCTAGTGAGTCTCTTGAAAAATACTGCCATGTCAAAAGTGTAGTGTGAGCCTAGAAAGGAGAATTTTATTTGAACTGTATAGGTGTATTGCATTGTATGTAGTTCTATGAAGATGAATAATTAAATATAATAATATGCCTCCTTAGAGTGCTTTTAGGATTCTTACAGTTACTTAATCCTCCTGTATTTATAGTCATTCCTGCTTTAATCAAAGTACACCACTTCCTATTTCTTTATTAAAATAATGTGTACCTGCCATTTTCCTCTTTATTAGTCTCTTCCAGGGCATGATATCCTTTAACCTACCTGTTTTTCACAGTTCCATCAGAATATATATTCACAACTGAAGATTTTGAGGTATAAAACTACAGATGAGTTCAGTGTGACCTTTGTTTTCAGTGTCTTGTTTTCCTCACTCACTCAATATGAACGTTCCTAGTTTCATTCATTTACCTGTAAACTTTATGATTTTATTTTTTTTTCTTACAGATGAAAATACTTGTTAGTATGTTTGTAACATTTTTCATTATATATTAATTATTTGATAATAATGTTTCTGTTTTCTAATTAGTGTGACAAGAGCAGCAATGAACAGGGAATAGCAAATATTTCTTTAGATGTAAAGTACATTGCACATATATCCAAAATAAGTATAACTGTAGTTCCATGAGCCCAAAGACCTCCATATTGTTTTAATATTTATTGTACATGCATTTCACTTCATTGCCTAATCATATTCTTAAGTGCTCTTAGTTTATCCTACCACATATTGAGATGTGTGAGTGCTTGATTTTAGGCATGCACAGTATTGTGAATAGTAAAGCTACTGATTGTTATGTACTGATTTTATGTTTTGTTACTTTGCTGGAAATATTTATCATATCTGATGGACATCTTACTGGCCTTTTATACATGAAACCCATCTTCAACTGATAAAAATAATGTCATTTTCCTAGTTTTAGTTCAATAAATTTCAGGTTTCTTATGTTGAGTAAAAGGAAAGGAGTATATACACTCTTGAGGTGTTTTTATTTTTTGAACAAATTGTTTCAGTTTTCTCTTGTTTAGTATAATTTTGGATCTAGGTCTATCATGTAATGGTTTGATTATTCAAAAGTGTATTTCTAATATTCACTATTTCCTAAGACCTTTATAATAAAGGAGTATGAACCATTGTTGAATGACATTTATGAACATGAATATAGCCTTTCTTGAGATATGATTCCTTGAGACTGTGTTAATATGTCTTGATATATTAATTAATCTTCAATATGTTAACTAATCAGAACTTAAATATGTTGAATAATAATCATTGAAATAAAAATATTTTGATCTAATTATGTGACTTTTAAGCATGTCAAATTCTGGTTTATAATTGTTTCACCTAGAATTTTCCTACTAGGGTAATGTTTATGTACTTAAAAATGTAATTTTTATCAACTTGCTTTTGTTATCAAATAATACTGATTTCAGAGAGTCAGTTTTGATGTATTCCTCCACTTTGTTTTTCATACCAATTATTTTTTTTCTTTTGCTTTCTTTTTTGAGATAGAGTTTCTTTCTCTATAGGACTGTCTGTCCAGCAATATTGTTTATAGACCAGAGTAGCCCTAACCTCTCAGAGATCCACCTGTCTCAGTCCTGGACTAATGGTAGTAAAGTAATATGCCACCATTGTCTTACTTAACAATTTTACACAATATGTTAAGAGCATATTCCTGTTATTCCAAATCTTCATGAATTTATCCCATATTTAATCTTCACCATTGTGCCATTAAATAAAATATCCTTCAGTAACAATAACCACCTCTTTTGTTCCCCACAGCTAAAAAAAAAATGTCTATAGCTCTGTAATTTGGGAATAGATCGTTTGTCCAGATGTTACCTGCAAATTAGTATGGCTTTGACTTCACTGGTAATCTTTGTGTTGAAAAGGTGGATACAAGGGGCATACAAGGGTTTAGTGGTCAATCAGGTTACTAAAACAAGTGTAACAGAGAACTGATCTTGATAAGCAAAATGATCAGCTTCTGATGGCTTACATCCAAAGTTGACTACTGACAGCTGCAGGCATAAGAAGATGCTGTACTGATTTTATTTTGAGGAAGTGTATATGACAACTACATATCAAAATTACCACTCCTAAAAAGATGATGCTAAATGTCTTTCTATTCATTTTATTGATATTTCGAAATGTCAAATATAAGGCACTCTAAACATCTTATTTTTTCACTAAGTTAAAGAGCTTTTGTTTCTCTTTTTCACTATACATATGCTAACATGCTCTGGACTTTCAATCACTTTGGGTTGTTTCAGTACAAAGATGGCTTGTCACATCTAGTTCAAGGCACTATCATTTAGAAACATGTCCTTCCTCATAGCTTTGAAACCAAAACTTTTTTGCCAGAGAACTATTATCAGTTGTTAGCATCCCAATATCCTGAAGTATTTGATGTTTTAAGTATTATTTTCTAATTTTTAAGTTTTAAATTAATAAATTAAGGGAGACAAGGCTAAATTCAAGGTACAGATCCCTCTGTAGAATGACATATATGTAAGATGTATTCCCAAGGGTAATTTCTTTTTCCAGGTATCTTTTTGAGGTGGTACATAATGTTCCTAAACCCAGGGAAAAGTGTTTTTCTGATAGGCTACACCAGCCTTGTGTCATATTCTCAGAAATGAAGTTATGTTTATTTTCTTCTTTCATATCTCTACAGATGTGAAAAGTGGTAAAGACTTATTTACTTCCATCTCATGGTATTTAAATCTAGGAAGCTTAACATTTGTACAAAATATAAGGAAGTTAAAAGAATAATTTTACTATAATTGTATTCATTTATTTTATTTATTCTCTTACTCAGATGCTACATGTTCAATTAAAGATGAAGAGAAGACAGGCACATCACCAATGAGTTCACATTTTTCAATTAGGCCTCAATTTGTTTACCCTATTCCTTTGATTCTAAGGAAAATGTTTCCAGCTATGACCCACTTTTTACTCTATTTTTAATTGACCATGTTATTTTGGTCAATTAATTGAAGCCACAAAGCACCTGATGTAGAAGATTAAATAATTTGTACTAACCTGATTAAGGATAGCAGTAATCTTCAATGGTGACTTTCATTATTTCTCTTATATCTTATCACAGTATCAATTAACAGCAGGATAACTTGATATTAACTGAAACTATATTCTTCCCATGGTATTTCTCCATGCAATATTTTTCTCTTCATGTCAAATATTGTTAATATATCAAGTGCATGAATATAAACAATTTAGATAAAAGCATTTTATTATGAAAACAAACACTTTAAAAAGACTAACTTGAAGTTATTTAGTAAAATCAAATGCCACTGAGACAAAATTGTAGTTATGGAATTTATTGATAGGCAAATGTCAAAAAATATTAACTGTATAATAAGCATGAAAAATACCATATTAATTTGGTTGATTCTCAGAAAACTGAGAGTAGTTATATCTAAAGACTTAAATATTCTACTATTGACCATATACACAAAAGATGCTCTAACATTACACAAAGATGCTTACTCAACTATATTAATAGCAGCTTAATTCCTAAAATGCAGAACCTGGAAGCAAACTAGATGTCCCTAACCTGAAAATGGATAATATAAATGTCGTACATCCACATAACAAGATACCATTCAGCTATTAAAAACAAGAATCATGAATTTTGTATTCAAATAGAGGAAACTTGAGAACAGCATCCTGAGTGAGCTAACACAGATCCCAAAAGAAATGTGCTTTTCTGTGTACATTAGTCAGAAAAGTAATACCCATGATATACTTTATAGACCCATGAAGGTAAATAAGAAGGAGCTTTGAAGGAAGGATGTATGAATAATGCTTATAACAGGGAATAAATAGTAATGAGGCAGATGAAGAAAGGGGTTGTGGGTGTAGGATAAGTTGAGGAGAGGTACAGGAGAAATGGCCATAGCGTCCTGAGAATGAATAGAGATCAAAACCTGAGAAAGATGGGGAGTTGTGTAGCATCTCCAAGGCAAAACAGACACTTGGGATAAGGAAGGCACCAAGAATTAGTGGGGTGTCCTTAGCTGTCACTCACCATATTGGGAATATTGAACCAGAAGAGGCTACCTTCTGTAGTAAAGCAATAATGCAAGTAGAGGAATAGGAACACCAATCCACTCACAAAACTTTGACTGAAATATTTCCTGTCTAAAATGAATGCAGGGGAGGAGGCTGGAGTACAGATTGAGCGATTGTCCAATGGATAATGGGTCCAGTTGAGACCTTCTGACCGTCAAGCACCAATGCCTAACACTATTATTGTTATTTTGCTATGTTTGTAGACAGGAATCTAGCATGGTGGTCCTCTGAGAATGCCTACCCTGTAGCTGATTTAAGCTGATGCAGACACCAACAGCCACACAATGAATACAGCTTTAGGATCTTCATGGAAGAATAGGAAGGACTGTAGGCACTGAAGAGAACTGGAACACCATAATACTAGGTATTTCTATACACTCTTTGTATTGGATATGCTCTGTATTTACAATTCACATTTTATCTCCTATTTCCCCAATCCAACTGCCCCAAGTTGCCTTCATGAAGGTGCTCCCACTTACAAGTATCCTCGCCCAACCACCCTCTCCCAACTCAGCCCCATGGCATTCCCTGACACTGGGAAAATGTGCCTTCTCTGAACCAAAGTTCTCTCCTTCCATTGATGCCAGACAATGCTATTCTCTGCTACATATGTACCTGGAGCCATGAGTCACTACATATGTACTCATTAATTGATGTTTTAGTCCCTGGGTGCTGTGGAAGGTTTATTTGATTGATTATGTTGTTCTTTCCATAGGTTTGCAAACCTTTTCAGCTACTGCAGTTCGTTATCTAGGTTCTCCATTCGAGTTTCTGTGTTCAGTCCGATAAGATAAGCTGCAAGCATCCTCATCTGTATCAGTATGGCTCTGGCTGAGCCTTTGAGGAGGCATCCATATTAAGACCCTGCCAGTAAGCAGTAATTGTTATCAGCAATAGCACATGGGTTTAGTGCATGCATATGGGATGGATCCCAGGTGAGGCGATCTCTGAATGATCTTTTCTTCAATCCCTGTTCCTCTATTTGTTCCTTAATTCCTACTGTAAATATTTTTTCTCCCTTCTAAGAAGGACGGAAGCATGCACACTTTGGCCTTCCTTCTTTTTGAGCTTCATAATGTCTGTAAATTGTTTAATGGTTACTTAGAGCTCTTGGGTCTAGCAGTATCTGCTTATCAGTGAATGCAAACCATGAGTGTTCTTTTGTGACTGGGTTACCTCACTAAGGATGATAGCTTCAAGTTCCATCTATTTGCCTAGAAATTTCATAAAGTCATCATTGTTTTTAATAGCTAAGTAGTCCTACATTGTGTACATGTACCACATTTTTTGTATCCTTTCCTCTGGTGAAGGACATCTGGGTTCCTTTCAGCTTCTAACTATTATAAATAAGGCTGCTATGAACATGGTAGAACATGTGCCCTTGTTATACATTGGAGCGTCTTTTGGGTATATACCCAGGAGTTGTTTAGCTGTGTCCAATTTTCTGAGGAACCTATAGAATAATTTGAAGAGCAGTTGTACCAGCTTGCAATCCCACCGACAATGGAGAAGTATTGCTCTTTCTGCACATCCTAGCCAGAATCTGCTGTCACCTGAGTTTTTGATCTTAGCCATTCTGACTTTTGTGAGGTAGAATCTCAGGATTGTTTTGGTTTTCATTTACCTGATGATTAGTAATGATGGTTATTTTTTAGGTGCATCTCAGTGTACTTTTCAGTTGATAATTCTTAGTTTAGCTCTCTACCCCATTTTAATAGGGTTATTTGATTCTCTGATATATGGCTTCTTCAGTCCTTTGTATATATTAAATATTTTCCATTAATGGGATGTAGGATTGGTAAATGTCTTCTCCAAGTCTGTTGGTTGCCATGTTGTCTTATTGACAGTGTTCTTTGACTTATAGAATCTTTGCAATTTTATGAGATCCCATTCGTCTATTGTTGTTCTTATAGCCTAGGAAAGTTTTTACAACTTACTAATATATGCTATAATCACTTTTCAAAGTTTTGCTTTTTCTTTCTGTGACTTTGGACCAGAAAGTGAAAGTTAGCTCTAAGCAGTCCATTCCTGTTGAGATAATACAAAAGCTACAGACTTAATACTATGCTGTTTGAGTAATATGTGCTAAGTGTCAGAGACTACAGTTTCTGACCACAAATGAACACAAAAAGAAGATCAGGTACAATAACAGAGTAACATAGACTTAAATAAATAAACTTTTTATTATTATACAGCATTCCTAAATACCTCATAATACAATGTACCACACCCTATCTCCTAAGATCATGTCTTACATTTATCAGATGCTCTTCCCCATCCACTGCCTCAAGAACCTACAAGAAAGGAGACCACTGCCTGGGCTGGCCTTGTCACTCCATAGTGGTGAACATGCCAGTAGACTCAATACCATACTAAGTGCCAGCATCACCCCATTTGATTTTAGTGGGGTTTCTCTCCTAGAAGCTGCCTTCTATTGATGACAAGCTTCCCAGTCTTAGTCTTGACTGTGCCACTGAATTTTACATGGGTAGAGTGATACCGTAATAATGTAAAACATGTTGTAGAGGTCAATGCAGGGTTGGTTAACAGCAAAAATCTCTACTTTGCCAAGTGGGGAGCAGAAGACAGCCCTGATAACCAGGCAACTAATTCATCCAAATCCATTCACAGTGTCATTCACCCTCAAGGCTGAAACTACAGAAAAAACATGGAGCTATCTTTGGGACATAAAGGAGCAGAGTGAGAAAAAGGTATTTTCAATGCAAGAATCAGACAAGAAAAATTACTTTGCACTTCTGAAAATATTACTGAGTGGTTAAGAGTGCTTGAAGACCCAATGGGCTTTTCCTTTTGGGTCTGAATTACCTCACTCAGGATGATATTTTCTAATTCCATTTATTTGCCTGCAAAACTCAGGATGTCCTCTTTTTTTTTTTTTTTTTTTTTTTTTTTTTTTTTTTTAATAGCTGAGTGGTATTCCATTGTGCAAATTGACCACATTTTTTGTATTCATTCTGCTGTTATAGGACATCTGACTTGTTTCCAGCATCTGGCTATCACAAATAAAGTCACTATGAATATAGTGGAACTTCTGTCCCTGTAGCATGGTGGGTCATCTTTTGGGTATATTCCAAGAGTAATATTACTAAGTCTTTGGGTGGACCTTTTTCCAGTTTCTGATGAACCTCCAAATTTATTTCCAGAAAAAGGACTGAAGCCCTGAAGAGAATCCCAAAGAATGAAAACAGGTGACTCCCAAAGGATGGAAGTTGGGAGGACCCACCAGACACCTGTGAGAGACCATCAGGGATCAAAGGGGACTAGGCTAGATGAAATTTTCTACAGTGGAGAGAGGGAACTTGTAGAGACCACCTCCAACAAAAATACAGGGCATCAAGTTAGGAATGGTGTTGCAGTAAACATTAAAAAATAAATTCTTTATCTTTTATTAGCCCTGAGGTCTCACTCCTCAGGCTTGACCCTGATATGGAGTCCTGTGCTCCTCTGTCATCTGGTCCTGGCTGCCACACATATTGCACTCTGTTCACACAACTCCCTTCACTGGCAGTTTTCTTTTTTCTTTTATTTTTTAATTGAAAACTTTATTTTATAAAACAAATACAAATGTACAGATTTTAAAAGCATTTTTGCATAAAAATATATGTATACATTTTTGTCAGCACTTGATTTTTTTAAAGGTTTGATAGTATGACATGAAATCTTACTAGTTAAAATGAGCATAATGTACATGTAAAACAAGATGTAACCAGGAAATATTCAAAGTTTTCTTGGTGTGTATAGATTAAGCATAATTTATTTTTTTTCCTTTTTTTGGCCTTTGTTTTTCTTGAGCTTCATATAGTCTGTAAGTTGTTTCTGGGGTGTTCAGCGCTTTCTGGGGTTAGTATCCAATTATCAGGGACTGCATATTATGTCTGTTCTTTTGAGACTGGTTTACATCACTCAGGATGATATTCTCTAGATGCATCATTTTCTTAAAATTTCATAAGGCCAATGTTTCTGATAGCTGAGTATTATTCCATTGTGTAAATATACCACAATTTTTGTATCCATTAATCTACTGAACGACATCTGGGTTCTTTCCAGCTTCTGGCTAGTATAAATAGGGCTGCTATGAACATTGTGGTGCATGTGTATTTGTTGTATGTTGGAGTGTCTCTGGGATGGAATAACTGGATTTAAGGTTATTTCCAATTTTCTGAGGAACCACACGACTAATTTTCAGAGTGGTTGTACCAGTTTACAACCCCACCAACAGTGGCGAAGTGTTCCTCTTTCTCTGCATCCTCCACAGCATCTGTTGTCATCTAAATTTTTTTTAACGACTTTATTTTGCAAAACAAATATAAATGTACAGATTTTAAACATTTTTTGCTTAAAATTATACATTTTTGTCAATACTGTTTTTTCAGACATTAAAATAAAATTTACATAAAACCATGTGAATATATTTTTTAGTCAGTACTTGATTTTTTTCAAAGGCTTGACAGTATGCATTGAAAACCTACTAGTTACAATAAGCGTAAAGTACATGTAAAACAAAACGATACATGGAAATTGTCAAAGTCTTCTTGTTTTGTGAATATATGTATATTCTTTGTTTTCTTTATTTCTTGGACTTCATACAGTCTGTGAGTTGTTTCTGGGGTGTGTAAGCCTCTGGGGTTAGCATCCCACTATCAGTGACTGCATATTATGTCTGTTCTTTTGTGACTGGGTTATCTCACTCAGGATGATCTTCTCTAGATGCAGCCATTTTGTTAAGAATTTGGTTAAGTCATTGTTTCTGGTGGCTGAGTAGTATTCCATTGTGTATATGTACCACAATTTTTGTATCCATTCGTCTTCTGAAGGACATCTGGGATCTTTCTAGCTTCTGGCTATTATAAATAGAGCCGCTATGAACATTGTGGTGCATATATCTTTGTTGTGTATTAAAGTGTCTCTGGGGTATATGCCCAGAATTTGAACAGCTGGGTCTTCAGGTAGTACTATATCCAATTTTCTGAGGTATCGCCAGACAGATTTCCAGAGTGGTTGTATTAGCTTGCAACCCCAACTGCCAGCTGGAAAGGAGGCTCGTACAGGCTGAGCAACTGGTGAGTGGGAGACCTAGGCTGCTGGGGAGCAGAGGGATCTCTGCGGAGTGCACACAGAAAGGGCACCCCCTGCCCTGACCTGCCCTGTCCTCCCAGATCCAGTGACCAGGAACAGATCTTAGGAACTTCTGTTCCCACCCGGAGACGACTTCAGGTCGCAGAGCGGAGCCTGGCCCACCTGCCAGCCGGAAAGGCGGCTCTTACAGGCTAAAGTTTTGATCTTAGCCATTCTGATTGGTGTGAGGTGGAATCTCAGAGTTGTTTAATTTGCATTTCCTGATGACTAAGGATGTCTAACACTTTCTTAGATGCTTCTCAGCCATTCCATATTTCTCAATTGAGAATTTTCTGTTTAGCTCTGTATCTAAATTTTAATAGGGTTGTTTGATTCTCTGGTGTCTAGCTTTTTGAGTTCTTTGTATACTTGGATATTAGGCCCCAACAGATGTGGGGTTGGTAAAGATCTTTTTACAATTTGTTGCCTGCCATTCTGTTTTCTTGACAGTGTCCTTAGCCTTACAGAAACTTTGCTATCACCTAAAGTTCCGTTTGTTAATATTTGACCTTAGAGCAGGAGCCATTGGTATTCTGTTCAGGAAATTTTCTCCTGTGCTTATGTGTTCTAAGGTTTTCCCTATTTTCTCTTCTAATAGGTTCAGTGTACCTGGTTTAGTGTGGAAATCACTGATCTACTTGCACTTAAGCTTTGTACAAAGATATAAGAAAGGGTCTATTTTCATTCTTCTGCATGCAGAGTGCCAGTTGGAACAACACAATTTGTTGAAGAGGCTGTACATTTTTCCATAGAATATTTACAGCTCCTTTGTCAAAATTCAAGTGGCCATATAAGTGAGGGCTCATTTCTGGATCTTCTATTTTATTCCATTGATCCACAGGCCTATCTCTGTACCAGTATTCTGGAGAGCAGGTATGGTGGCAGTCCCAAGATGATGCTTGGGGCTCTGGCCTAGCCTTGTGACTAGCGCCTGACTTCCTCCTGTCCCTGAGGTTAGCCACTCCCACCATGTGAGCTGCACAGGTGCACCCATGACAAGAGCTTAGGCCAGATGACACAGACCTATGAACTGCAGCCATGTAACAGGGACTGAGGAGGTGGAGTTGAGAGAGGATAAAGGGACTGTACTTGGAGTAGGAGAGAAACATTAAGAGAAAGAAAGGAGAAACAGAAAGAGATACAGAGTATGAGAAAGATTTTCACTGGCATGCTGTAAGGTTCCTGAATAAACTTCTTTGAGAAGAAAGCGGTGTCATCACTCCTTTTCTGCTGGTCGGAGAAGGTAGGGACAAGTGGTGGTCCATACAGGGAAACTCCCCTTCAGTGTTCAGGGTGACTAGTGGTCAGGGTGACTAGTCAGTAAGTTCCCAGGCTAGTGGGACAATCAAGGTTCTGGGTTTGAGACTATAAAGCTCCCCAGTAAAGGGTACGAGGAAGGTTCTCATTTTGAGACTATAAAGCACCCTGGTAAAGGGGAGAAGGAAGGCTCTCTCAGTTTGAGACAATAAAGTTCCTGGTACAGAAACAAATTGCACCCAGCACTATGAGAAACACAACATCACTTCAGACAGTTTGCCAAGCTTTGAAGGATTTGCTGAAAGTGAAATGATTCGGGCTAAAAAAGAAGACTGTAGAGAATTTTTCAGATGCAGTGGATCAGGTAGCACCCTAGTTCCCGGTATCTGGACATCTCACAAAGTCTCGTTGAAAAAAATTTAAAAAAGGATTTGCCATTTGCTAACGAGCAAGATGTACTAGCTAAAGGAACGCTGCCATTATGGAAATTGGTGAAAAACTGTATAGGAGATGAGGAATGGTGTAGAGCAGACCTGGAGAAGGGAAATGAGGCTCTGAAGCAGGTTAGGGAAGAGCACTCCCAGAATTCAGAGGCAAGAGAAGTGTCTAGTGAGGGAAAAATGTGGAAGATGATCTAGAGAGCATAGCTGACAGTTTGGAGAAAATGAAAGTACAGGTTGAACTGTAAGCTCCAAGGCAGCCAACTCTGCCTCCTTATGCCCCAGGCAGAGCAGAAGTGTGTAGTTTGCATCCTGAAACTTAGAGAGAGCTATGAGGGCAGGGTTTTCCTGTATTTCAGGATGCACATAGTAGTTGTTACCGTGAGCCACTAGACTGGAAAATTGTTAGCTGAGGGAGTGCACACCTATGAAGTTAGTGCTATGTAGGTTGTGGCACAATTAGAAGACTTACACTGGTATTGCATGACCCCTAGTGACTGGCAAAATTTGGCTTGTGCTTGCCTGACCTCTGGTCAATATTTAGATTAGAAGGCATACTATATTATATTTGCCTTGGGGCAGGCCGTTCTTAACACTCACAATGGTCAGCCGGCCTGGGATCAGGACATGCTGATGGGAAAAGGAAGGTTTGCAGCAGCTCAGACTAATTATCCACCTCAGGTATATTATCAGATCAATATCCTAGGCACTAGAGCTTAGAAATCACTCACAAATAGAGGAGAAGTAAGTAGAAATCTGACGAAAATTCTCCAAACACCCACCGAGTCATTTGCAGACTTTGTGGCAAAGTTGATAGAAGCGCGGGGGAGGGCGTGTTTTTAGAGACCCCAGTACTGCCATGCCTCTACTGAAATAGCTCATATTTGACCAGTGTACTAAGGAGTATAGGCAAGCAATCACCCCGTATAAGAGCAAAGGGGTAGAAGCCTGGATGAAGTTGTGCAGGAACCTGGGAGGGCTGCTAACTAGTGCAGGCCTAACAGCTTCAGTTATGCAGATGTCACAAAGAAAAAAATGGTCAAAAGAATTATCTCACTTCAGTGGCACAATTGGCTTTGCTAGGCATTCAACTATGCATACAGTATTTTGACATCCCACCTAAGGATTTAATAGTTCCCTATAATGTAAAACAGATAGAAGTTTTATCTGTCTCAATAGATGAATGGGCAATTTTGAGGTATAGTTTTCAGGGTAACTTTGATAATTATTTCGCTAAAGATCCTATCCTACAGTTGATTACCACTCATCTTGTAGTTTTCCCTCGCATCACTTCAAAGGATGTTTTGCCAGACACCCCTCTTATCTTTACAGATGGTTCCAAGACAGGACAAGGAGCATATGTGGTAGCAGGTTTCTCTCCGGTTACCATACAATTTCCCCCTGCATCACCCCAAGTTATTAAATTACAAATTGTGATTAAGGTATTTGTGTTGTTTCCAGGTCCTTTTAATTTGATTTCTGATAGTCAGTATGTTGTTAACATTTTGCTCTGCTTAGAAGTAGTGGGTAAAATCAATTCAAAATCTACTATTAGACATCTCTTTGTCACCTTGCATGACTTGATTAAAAAAAAAAATCACCCTTTTTTGTACAGCATATACGTGCCCATACTAACTTACCTGGTCCCCTATTGGAGGGAAATAATATTGAAATAAAGCCATTGGGCTTGCTTGATTTTTTTCGATACATCTCCTATTTCATTGGCTCAAAAATTTCATTCACAGTTCCATGTTAATTCCAATACCCTGTCCTCATGCTTTAAGATCACTCGAGATGAGACATGAGATATTGTAAAAGGGTGTCATAAATGTGCCCCTATGCTACCCCAGATTGGGTTTGGGGTTAACCCACGTGCGTGGTGCCCTCTACACCTCTGACAAACGAATGTCACTCATTTCCCTAAATTTAAAAAATTAAAGTATCTCCATGTTTCTGTTAATATAGCCTCTGAGATCATTTTTGCATCTCTACATACAGAAAAAAGGCATGTCATGTAATTGAACATTGCTTTAAACAATAGAGCACCTGGGGACAGCCCAAAAACTTAAAAACAGATAATGGGCCTGCCTATACTTCTGCTTCTTTTGTGTCCTTCTGAAAAATGATGGGTGTTCGAATAGCTCACAGATTTCCCTATAATCCTCAAGGACAAGAAATCATTGAGCATGCTCCTTACACCCTCAAAGAGTGTCTAGTTAAACAAAAGGGGGGAATTGCCTCCACAGGTTCTTCCCCTAGAAAGAGACTGGCAATTGCTCTTTTTACCTTAAATTTTTTTTAAATGAAGACAAGCATTGGCAGGTCGCTGCTGAGTGTCATGCCAATCCTGATGTTTCTCCCAAAGGCCTGGTTATGTGGAAAGATGTCCTGACTGGCAAATGGCAGGGTCCTGGTCCGGTGTTGGTTTGGATGAGAGGGTCTGTTTGTGTGTTTCCTCAGGAACATTGACAGTCACTGTGTGTCCCAGAGAGGTTGACCAGAGTGGTCCAAGATGAACAGAGCAATAACCCTGTGGATGAGCCTGATGCTGCTGATGCTCCCAGTGGTGAAAACTGAAGATCTGCGATCTCCTATTAGTGTTTCCAAGATTGTTATGTTTTCAAATGATTATCATTTTCAGGATAGAATTGGACATACCAAAGTCCTGCTCAGGCAATTGCCATCAATCCCTTTAATGTATGGTTGCTGTGTGGTATTAATGGTAGTTGCAAAGATTTACCTGCTTTAAGTATGCTAATTGAGAGGGGGTTGGGGTAATGCAAGCTTTCATTGGAATGGGTCTGTGGGATTTGAGACCTCTGTTTCTCAGTTTGTTCCCTGGCCTGTACAGGCCCCCTCATCTATGACCTTATTCAGGCCTAAAAGGGATGTTGGATCACTACTGCCACCTCAAGACTGAAAAAAAAAAATTGGCTGGACTAGCTAGATTAGCCCTTTGCTTGGTCTTCATAAGTGTCCTGGCATTCTGGTGCATGTACCATATACAATTTGACAGCACAAAACTCAAGCCTTAATGATACAGGCAGCGGTAGAGATTGGGCAGTCTCCTCAAGTGTGGCTTGGCATGCTAGAGAAGTAGTCAGTGACGGGTAAGACTCCCTGGGCAAACCATCAATCTAAGACAGGGATCAAACCAGTGCTGTTTGTCTCCCAACGATGGGTAAGGGGCACTGCCACAGGTGGTGACCTAAGGCAAACATACTCTTGGCCAAAATTATAAAGAAGGGGGAGATGTGAAGAGTTGGTGTGGTGGCAGTCCCAAGATGATGCTTGAGACTCTGCCTAGTCTTGTGATTAGCACCTGACTTCCTCCTGCCCCTGAGATTAGCCACTCCCACCATGCAAGCTGCACAGGCACACCCATGATGCTAGATCAGGCCAGATGATTTAGACCTATGAACTGTAGCCATGCAACATGAACTGAGGAGGTGGAGTTGAGAGAGGATAAAGGGACTGAGCTTGGAGGGGGAGAGAAACATAAAGAGAGACAGAAAGGGAGAGAAAGATTTTCACTGGCATGTTCTAAGGGTTCCTGAATAAACTGCTTTGAGAAGAACACAGTGTCATCGCTCCTTTTCTGCTGGTCAGAGATGGTAGTGACACAGTACCATGAAGTTGTTAACACAATAGCCTTGTAATATAGTGTGAGGTCGGGGATGGTGATTCCTGCTGATGTTTTCTTACTGTTGAGAATGAATTTTGTGATTCCAGGTCTTTTGTTATTCCAGATGAAATTGCACATTACTCTTTAGAACTCTATGAAGAATTGGGTTGGAAATTTTGATGGAAATTGCATTGATTCTTTAGACTGCTTTTGATAATATGGCAATTTTTACACCATTGATCCTTCCAATCCATGAGCATGGGAGATCTTTGCATTTTCTGAGAGTTTCCTCTATTTCCTTCTTTAGAGATTTGAAGTTCTTATGATACAGGTTCTTCACTTGCTTAGTTAGTGTCATGCCCAGGTATTTCATATGGTTTGTGACTATTTTGAAGGGTATCTTTTCCCTAATTTCTTTCACCACATGAGTGTTCTTTGAGTAGAAAGAGGGTACTCATTTATTTGAGTTAATATTATATGCAGCCACATTGTACAACTTGATTATCAACTGTAGGAGTTCTCTGGTGGAATTTATGGGGTCACATAAGTACACTATCAGGTCATCTGCAAACAGTGATGTTTTACTTTTTCTTTTCCAATTTGTATCCCTTCGATTTCCTTTTGCTGTCTAATTTCTCTGGCCAGGAATTCCAGTACTATAGTGAATAGATAGGGTGAGAGTGGACAGCCTTTTTCAGTCCCTGATTTTAGTGGGATTGCTTCAAGTTTCTCACCATTAAGTTTGGTGTTGGCTATTGGTTTGGTGTATATTGTTTTTATTTTGTTTAGGTATGGATGGGCCTTGGATTCCAGTTCTTTCTAAGACCTTTAACATGAAGAGGTGTTGAATTTTGTCAAATACTTTCTCAGCATATAGTGAGATGACCAAAGGGTTTTTTTTTTTTTTTTTTTTTTTTGTTTTTGTTTTTGTTTTTGAGTTTGTTTATATGGGGGATTACGTTGATGGATTTCCAGATATTAAACCATCCCTGCATTCCAGGAATAAAGCCTACTTGATTATGGTGAACGGTTGTTTTGACTGGTTCTTGGATTCGGTTTGCAAAGATTTAGTTTAGTATTTTTACATCAAAGTTTATAATTGAGATTGATCTGAATTTCTCTTTCCTTTTAGGGTCTTTGAGTGGTTTAGGAATGAATGTTATTCTGGCCTTGAAACTGAGTTAGATAGTATTCTGTCTGACTTTATTTTGTGGAATAGTTTGGAGAGTATTGGCATTAGGTCATCAATAAATGACTGATAGAATTCTGCAAGGAACCCATCGGGGCCTGGGCTTTTTTAGGTTAGGAGGACTTTGATGACTGCTTCTATTTCTTTAGATGTTATGGGATTATTTAGATGGTTTACCTAGTCTTGATTTAACTTTGGTATCTGGTATCTATCTAGGAATTCATCGATTTCTTTTAGATTTTCTAGTTTTGTTGAGGATAGGCTTTGTAGTAGGAGTTGATGATTTCTTGAATTTTCTCAGTTTCAGTTGTTACATCTCCACTTTTCTTTCTGATTTTGTTATTTGGAGTCTCTTTCTATGTCTTCTACTTAGTCTGGTTAAGGGTTTATAAATCTTTTTAATTTTCTCAAAGAACAAGCTCTTGGTTTTGTTGATTCTTTCAATGGCTGTTTTGTTTCTATTTGATCAATTTCTGCCTTAAGTTTAATTATTTTTTGCATCTCCTGGTCTTGGGTAAATCTGCTTCCTTTTGTTCTAGAGCTTTAAACTGTGTTGTCAAGTTGCTCATGTATGCTTTCTAAAACTTCTTTTTTCCTCTCAGTGCTACTTTCATTGTATCCCAAAGGTTTGGGTCTGATGTGTTTTTATTTTTATTAAATTCTAAAAAAAAATCCTTAATTTCTTTTTTTAAGATTTGTTTATTATATATAAGCATACATTATACAGACACACCAGAAAAGACATCATAACACATTAAAGAAGGCTGTGAGCCACCATGTTTGGATTTGAACTCCAGACCCCTGGAAGAGCAGTCAGTGCTCTTAACCACTTAGCTATCTCTCCAGCCCTGAAGACATTGTTTTTAATTGCTGAGTACTACTCCGTTGTGTGTACCACAATTTCTGTATCTATTCCTCTGTTGAATGACATCTGTGATATTTTTTCTTAAAATTTTAATTTAGTATCTGCTCTACATTATAATTTGTTTACTTTCAGAAATATTATGCACACTCTTTTTTAACTTTATTTTAAAAAGCAAAGATAAAAGAAAAAATTTAAAATATTTTTGCATTAATTATACAAATACATTTTTCTCAGAGCTTTGCTTTTTTTTTTTTTTTTTCTTTAAGGTTTGATACTCTACATAAAGGTCTTACTAGTTACAATAAGCAAAAAGTACATGTAAAACAGCATGTAACCCAAAATTAGTCAACATTTACTTGATGTGTAAGGATTGAGCATAATGTTTTTGTTTTGTTTTGTTTTGTTTTGTTTTGTTTTGTTTACTTTTTTTCTTGAGCTTCTCACAGTCTCTGAGTTGTTTCTGGGGCAGTCTGAGCCTCTGCATTTACTATCTCACTATCAGTGACTGCATATTTTGTCTGTTCTATTGTGACTGGGTTATCTCACTCAGGAGGATATTCTCTAGATGCATCCATTTTCTTAAGAATTTGGTTACGTCATTGATTCTGAGAGCTGAGTAGTACTCCCTTGTGTAAATGTACCACAATTTTTGTATTCATTCATCTACTGAAGGACATCTGGGTTCTTTCCACCTTCTGGTTATAATAAATAGAGTTGCTATGAACATTGTGGTGCATGTATCTTTGTTGTATATTGGAGTGCCTCTGGGGTATATGCTCAGAAGTGGAATAGCTGGATCTTCAGGTAGTACTATGTCTAATTTTCTGAGGAATCACCAGACTGATTTCCAGAGTGGTTGTATTAGTTTACAACCCCACCAAGGGTGGAGAAGTGTTCCTCTTTCTCCACAACCTCGCCAGCATCTGCTGTCATCTGAGTTTTGGATCTTGGCCAATCTGAATGGTGTGAGGTGGAATCTCAGGGTTGTTTTGATTTGCATTTCCCTGATGGCTAATAATGTTGAGCACTTCCTTAGATGTTTCTAAACCATTTGATATTCCTCAATTGAGAACATTTTGTTTAGCTCTGTACCCCATTTTAATAGGGCTGTTTGATTTTCTGGTGTCTAGCTCTTTGAGTTCTTTGTATACCTTGGATATTAGGCCTCTATCTGATGTGGAGTTGGTAAAGAACTTTTCCCATTCTGTTGGCTGCCATTTTGTTTTCTTGACAATGTCTTTAGCCTTACAGAAACTTTGCAATCTCATTAAGTCCCATTTGCTAATCTTTGACCTTAGAGCTTGAGCCATTGGTGTTTTGTTCAGAAAATTTACTCCTGTGTCTATGTGTTCTAAGGTTTTCCTTACTTTCTCATCTAATATTTTCAGTGTATCTGGCTTAATGTGGAGATCTTTGATCCACTCACACTTGAGCTTTTTACAAGGAGATAAGAAAGGGTCTATTTTCATTCTTTTGCATGCTAAGTGACAGTTGGACCAGCACCATTTGTTGAATAGGCTGTCCTTTTTTAATTGAATGTATACAGTTCCTT
Source organism: Micromys minutus (assembly GCF_963924665.1). Lineage (NCBI taxonomy): Eukaryota > Metazoa > Chordata > Mammalia > Rodentia > Muridae > Micromys > Micromys minutus. Next base: position 32,955,447 of record NC_137975.1, read on the forward strand.
TGTCAAAAAACAGGTGACCATATATGTGAGGGCTAATTTTTGGATCTTCTATTCTATTCCATTGATCCACGTGCCTATTTCTGTATCAGTACCATGCAGTTTTCAGCACAATTGCCTTTTAATATAGTTTGAGGTCAGCGATAGTGATTCCCGCAGATATTTTCTTGTTGTTGAGGATGGATTTTGCTATTCTAGGTCTTTTGTTCTTCCAGATAAAATTGCTCATTGATCTTTCTAACTCAATGAAGAACTGGGTTGGAATTTTGATGGGGATTGGTTTGACTTTGTAGATTGCTCTTGGTAGGATTGCCATTTTTAAAATGTTGATCCTTCCAATCCATGAGCATGGGAGATCTTTATATTTTCTGAGATCTTCCTTGATTTCCTTCTTTAGAGTTTTGAAGTTCTTGTCATACAGGTCCTTCACTTGCTTAGTTAGAGTCACATCAATGTGTTTCATGTATTTTGTGACTATTGTGAAGAGTATCTTTTCCCTAATTTCTTTTTCCACATGTTTGTTTTTTTAATATAGGAAGGCTACTGATTTGTTTGAGTTAATTTTGTATCAAGCCACTTTGCTGAACTTGTTTATCAGCTGTAGGAGTTCTCTGGTGGAATTAGTCGGGTCACTTAAGTAGACTATCATGTCATCTGCAAAGAGTGATGTTTTTACTTCTTCCTTTCCAATTTGTATCCCTTTGATTACCTTTTGCTGTCTAAGTGCTCCAGCCAGGACTTCCAGTATTATGTTGAATAGGTAGGGGTATAGTGGCCATTCTTGTCAAGTCCCTGATATTTCTTTCTTTATTTCTTTTTTGACAATGCAATCATTTAATAGAGCATTGTTTAGTTTTCATGTGTATATGGCCATTTTGTTGTCTTTTTTGTTATTAAAGTCTAGCCTTAGACCATGGTGCTGGGACAGGATGGATGGGAGTATTTCAATCTTCTTATATCTATTAATATTTGTTCTGTGACAAATAATATAGTCAGTATTGAAGAAGGTGCCATGAGGTGCTGAGAAAAAGATGTATCCTTTGTTTTATAATGAAATATTCTATAGATTTATATTAATTCCAATTTGCTCATAACCTCTGCTAGTTTCACTGTTTCTTTGTTCAGTTTCTGTTTCCATAATTTGTCCTTTGATGAGAGTGAGGTGTTGATGTCTCCCCCTATTATTGTGTGTGGTTCAATGCATTTTTTTCACTTTAATAGGGCTTCTTTTATGAATGTGGGTGCTCTTTTACTTGGAGCATATATTTTAAAGATTGAGAGTTCCTCCTGACAAATTTCCCTATATGAGTCAAAAGTGTCCTTCTCTATCTCTTTTGACATCTTTTGTTTGAGAATCTATTTTATTAGATATTAGGATGTCTACTCCCACTTTCTTCATGGTCCATTTGCCTAGAAGTTTTTTTCCCAACCATTAACTCTGAGATAGTGGCTGTTTTTGTCTCTGAGATGTGTTCCTGTTTGCAGTAAAATGCAGGATTCTGTTTATGTATCCAGTCTGATAGGTTATATCTTGTTATTGGAGAAGTGAGTCCATTTATGCTAACAGATATTAAAGAATAGCAGTTTTTGTTTCCTGCTTTTTTTTTTTTTTTTGCTTTTAGAGGTAGAATTCTGCCTGTTTCTCTTTCTTCTTTTAATTTTCTTGCTTAGCTATTTTCTTGTTTTTACTAGGATGTAGTGTCCCTCCTTGCATTGGATTTTGCACCTATAATTCATTGTAGTGCTGGGTTTGTGGTCAGATATTGTGTAAATTTATTTTTGTCCTGGAATATCTTGATCTCTCCATCTATGTTGATTGAGAGTTTTCCTGGGTATAGTAGCTTGGGCTGATACTTGTGTTCTCTCAGGGTCTTCATGATGTCTGTCCAGGCTCTTCTAGCTGTCATAATCTCTTTTGAGAAGTAACAGGTTATTTTGATTGGTCTACCTTCATATTTTACATGACATTTTTTCCTTACTGCTTTTAGTATTCTTTCTTTACTTTGGGCAGTTGGTGTTTGAACTATTATGTGTTGAGGGAAATTTCTTTTATGGTTCCCTCTATGTGTAGTTCTGGTGTCTTCATTTATGCTCATGGTCTTCTCATTTTTAAGGTAGGAATGTTTTATTCTATGATTTTGTTGAATATATTTATAGTGCCTTTTAGTTGATATATTTTGCCCTCTTCTATTCCTATTATCCTTAGGTTTGTTCTTCTCATTAAGTTTTCGATCTCCTGGACATTTTAGATTAGGAACTTTTTGGTTTTTGCATCTTCTCTGACTCTTTTGTCTATGTTTTCAATGTTGTCTTTGGCCCTTGATATTCTCTCTTCCATCTCTTGTTGTTTGTTGGAGATGCTTGCCTCTGTGACTACCGATTTCTTTTTTAGGTGTTCTACCACCAGGGTTGTGTCTTTTAGTGTTTTCTTTATTGTTTCCATTTCTATTTTAAATTCCTTCTTCAATCCCTTCATCTCTTTGGTTGTGTTTTCATCTAGTTCTTTGATTTCCTTGAGTTCTTTTCTTGTTTCCTCTTTAAAACTTCTATTTTTTTATGTTTTTTCTCCCATTCTTGTTTAAGGATCTTTATCATCAACTTGAGGTATAATTTCTAGGTCTGAGTCTTGTTTTGCTGGATTTTTTTGGCATTCTGTTGTTTGCTGTAATGGGAGACCTGGGTTCTGGTATTGTCAGGTTGTCTTGGTTTCCATTGGGTAAGTTCTTTTGCTTTCCTCTTGCCATTTTGTTGTCCGTGATTGGTTCCTGTGTCTCCTGTGTACCTTGTTTGTTTCGCTGTATCTCTGCTGTTTCTGTCATGATATATCTTAGCTTCTCCATCTATGTTAATTGAGAGTTTTGATGGGTGTAGAAGTCTGTTCTGGCATTTGTGTTTTCTTAGGGTCTGCAAGATATCTCCCAAGGACCTTCTAACTGCATATGGAGCAGAGGATGATCTTTTTGGGCATCAGTGGGAGGAGAGGATCATGGTCCTGTAAAAGCTTGATGACCTTGTGTAGTGGAATATCAGGCTGGGGAAGAGGTAAGAAGTGGATGGGTTGGTGGGAGCACCCTCATAGAAGCATGGGAGGGGGAATGAGATATGGGATTTCCCCAGAGGAAACTCGGAAAGAGGAGATCATTTGAAATGTAAATAAAGAAAATATCCAACCAAAGAAAAAAAATAGAGAACTAGAAGAATAATTTCTACCAGACAAAATGATTTAAAACAACCATATGGCAGGTCAAACATTGTGGCCTTTGAGATTCAGCAGCTAGTGCAACTTTTCATAAGTCATATAGAATTTTCTATGGTCAACGAGAGGAACCAGTTGTTAGAAAGAATAAATAGAGTGGTAATGAATTATGTTATAGAGCTGGGAATGCAAAAAAAAAAAAAAAAAAAAAAGTATAAAAAGAATTCTCAACATATATCACACAAAGATCCAAAACCTGGAGATCTAAAAATTTTGATAATATGGTTAATGTATTCCATCAGAAGGATGATACAAGTCAGTATGGGATTCAAAACTAATTATTAACTGTAAGATATGCAGAGAACTATGTCATTTCTCATAAAATAAGAAGCCTCATTACTCCATAAAGAACATTTGGAATTACTATCTTCTGAGGAAAAGAGTACAAACACCAGTTTTCTATATAGATTTCTCAAAACAACTGATTGCAATTACTAATTCTCTCTTCCCAATAGGAACAGGGAAAAGGTAAAACTTGCAGTAATCTTCTGATATCTGTTTCCTCATGTCAGCACTAAATTTACTGCTCAGTTCCTTAGTCTCTGGGTAAAAGTTATTACATTATTTCTGCCATTTACCAAAGCACTTTATTCTAGATACTGGCAGACCAGATTCTATTATTATTATTATTATTATTATTATTATTATTATTATTATTATTATTATTATTATTTATTTATTTATTTATTTTTTACTCAGCCCACCTCTGCCTACTACTTTATGGATGCCTGTGCCAATCTACTTTGTCAGGCTTCATTCTGGCTTTTTTTTAAATATAGGATATTTTTTGTATTTACATTTCAGATGTTATCCCCTTTCCCCTCAATCCCATCACAACCCCTGCCTCACGAATTGCCTCCATGAAGATGCTTCCTCTCCTAAACACCCTAACTCACCTCAGCATCTTGGCATTCTCCTATATTGGATAAACAAGCCTTCCCTGGATCAAATATCTCTCTTCCCACTGATGCTAGAGAATGATGTCCTCTGCTGCATATTCTCCTGGAGCCATGGGTCTCCCCATGTGTGCTAATTGGTTGGTGTTTTAGTCCCTGGGAGCTGTAGTGTGTTTGGTTAGATAATAATTTTTTAATCCCATGGGGTTGCAAAGCCATTTAGCTCCTTCAGTCCTTTCTCTAAATCCTTCATTGGGGTCCCACTATTCAGTCAGATGTTTGCCTTCAAGCATCCTCCTCTGTGTCAATATGGCTCTGTGAGAGTCTTAGTCTTTCTATGAATAGAGAACAAAACACTCATGGGAGGAAATAAATAGAGGCTCAGGCTTCTTTCAAATTCTTCATTCAGAGAAACACTGATAAATAATAAATTCTTTGTGTTTAAAACATTTTGAGAATGATATGTTTAGTAATTATTCAGCATTAGATTAAAAAAATCACACCTGAAACATTTCTCCAATTTATTCTTCAACATTCCTTCACTTGTCTATATATGGTTCCATGAGTCTATAAGTCCAAAATACATTGACCATCTAAACTTATTAAAGAATGATTTCTACCACATATGAGGTCACATGGGACTTCATTGTGAAACATCATTGGGGGGGGGCTAGATATTATTAATACAGAAAAAATATACAAATGTATAGTTAAAGATCACAAAGGAAGCAATGGTACCCTGATAGGAAATTATAGGCAGACATTGATGTGAGAGCAAATGAGAAAAATGATTAATTGTCACACTTAGCTACTCCTGCTAGAGACACACTAAGAGTCAGAGGAAGAAAACTATACTTACTTTCTTTTTAAAATATTTTTGACAGTCTCTGTAATTATATTTCAAATGTTATCTACTGTTCCATCACTCCTGTCCTCCCTTTCCCTCCCCTCAATTCCATCAAGATGCTCTTACTCGCAACCACCCATTCCTCCCTCAATGCCTTGGCATTTCCCAACATTGAGAAAACCTAGAAATTGAGTGTTTTGCTGGATATAGTAACCTGGGCTGGCATTTATGTTCTCTTAGGGTTTGTGTGATATCTGTCCAGGATCTCCTAGCTTTTCTAGTCTCTCTTGAGAAGTCTGGTGTAATGCTGATAGGTCTGCCTTTATATGTTACTTGACCTGCTTATCCTTATTATTTTAATATTCTTTTTTGTTTTGTACATTTTGTGTTTTTACTATGATGTATCAGGAGAAATGCCTTTTCTGCTCCAATTTATTTAGAGTTCTGCAGGCTTCTCGTATGTTCATAGTCTTCTATTTTAGGTTAGGAAAGTTTCTCCTATAATTTTGTATTTACTGGACATTTTACATGGGAATCTTTGCTCTCTTCAAAAACTATTACCTTTAGGTTTTGTTTTCTTATGGTGTCCTGGATGTTCTGGATGTTTTAGTTTAGGATCTCTTCAGTTTTTGCATTTTCTCTGACCAATTGACATTTTCTTTTCCTATGGTATCTTCTGCACTTGAGATTCTCTCTTTTATCTCTTGTATTCTGTTGGTTATGCTTGCATCTATTACTACTGATCTCTTTCCTAGGTTTTCTATCTCCAGGGTTATCTGTTTTGTGATTTCTTTATTGTTTCTATTTTTATTTTTAGATTTTGGATGGTTTCATTTAATTCCTTCACCTCTTTGGTTGTGTTATCCTGTAGCTCTTTAAGTTAATTTTGTGTTTCCTTATTAAGGGCTTCTACTTGTTTACTGTGTTCTCCTGTATTTCCTTAATGGAATTATTCATGTGCTTTTCTTTTATCATAATCTTGATGTATAATTTTAACTCAAAATCCTGTTTTTCTGGTGTGTTGGAATATTCACTGTTTGCTGTGGTTAGAGATCTATGTTCTGATGTTGACAGGCTAAGTTCCTTGCAGTTGCTTCTTGCCACCTTGTTTTCTGTGATGCTTGTTGGTATGCTTGTCTCTGACTGTAGCTTGTCACTCCTGTGGATGTGTGGGACTGTGGACTTAGGAGTAAGAACAATCCTGGTTGCTCAGCTATCTGCATGTAGGCTGTGGTTCCTGATGGCAGAGACATGACCCTAACTCTTCAGCAGGTGAACAACAGAAATGTCAGGTTCCAGTTGGCACCACAATTCCTGTGCCCTGTGAGTTCCTGGATGAGTCTCTTTTTGTATAGTCAGTGCAGGGAAAGTTGTGTCTCACCTGTGGACTTAGGAATGAGTTCCTATGTGCTCAGCTCTCTAGGGGCAGGTTGTAGGTCCCAATAGCATTGGGATGACCCTAGCTCTGGGTGCAGATGGAGAGCAGAAGGCTATTACTTTTACTCAATTACTCTTAAAGTAGAATCGCTTAACTCAATATGTAAAGAATTATTCTGAATATCCATGAGTAGAGACACATTTAAAATTCTTACATTGAAGTGATGTGATTCTCTCCTGGAGTGACATCATTTATCATGTTCTTTTTTTTTTTTTTTTTCAGGTTTTTACACTATTTAGTCTTTAGTGCATTAAAGATTTTTCTACCATAGAGTCCTGGACATAATAAATGATTTAGCCTTGCTTTTGTTCAGTATATAATAAATAAAACTGTGTTATTTGGCATGTTTAAAAATACTTTGGGCTTAAAATTTTTTAGGTCATATGACTGAACTGACATCTTTTCAGATTTTTCTCACATGCTATTATCCTGCTAGTGAATGAATAGACCTATAACCTTGTAAAATTTTTTTCTAGTTCTGCAATAATCCTATGATGTATGAAGCATTTTTAATACTTTCTTACAGAAAATAATGTTATAACAAGAAGTACTTATTCTTGCAGAAAGTGGAGGTATCTTATATTTAAAGAGAAATTGTCCTAAGCTTCCCTTGATTAAGACTGTATGAGTTATGTTCTGACTAGATTGAAATTGTCATTTGATCTTGCCTAAAAAAACTACATGTGTTGGGCGATGTTCTGTTATGAATGCTTTAGCTGTGACAAACATCACCTAATAAATGATAAGACAAAAACATTCATAAAGTAGCTATTATATAGTACTTTGTTAAATTGAGGTATCTAATACTCTGCTAAAATCATTTTGAAATCATGTTGTTTATTTCTGAGGAGAGAAAAGGAGTAATTTCTATCTGAACTTATATACAGCTCTCACATATGAAGGAAAGATAAAATAAATATATAAGTTTCAAGATAAAAAGGTACACCACATTTTGAGCAATGAATTATTTTCAAAATGAACCTGATTCATCATGCATGTGCTCTATTGATCAAAATGAAATGTAGAAAGGGAGATATGGAGAATGTTTAATAATTGGTTTGGTAATTGTCTTCACAGTATATTTGTGTCTCATACATATATATATGAATAATATTTAATATATGTTTATAAAATATTTTGATCAAACCACATTTATTCCTCTTTTTCTCCGTACTTATTTTTCTTTTAATTTTATGTGTTCCTTATGAAATCCACTAAATTACTTCTGCTAGTTTGCATATGGACAAAGAGCTATGCATATAAGCATAGGCAGCATCTGACATATATGTGTATATGCATATTCATTAATTATATATTTATAACTATTTGTATGTGTACACATTTATGTAGCTCCATAAATATGGCAAATATTCTGATTTATTAATTGAAGATATTTTAAATTGAAAACATCAAATTAACAATTCTCTTTAAATCATAATCTTTGTCTTTATTTGTTTTGATTATTATATGAAGGGAGTGTATACCTCAGTAATTTTTATTTAATTATCTTAAATAAAAATCCAGAGCTTTGTGATGATAGCAATGTAGGCCTGTGGGAAAATAAAGATTATCCAGTTTTCACAGATGTCAACACCACAAGAGTGCTATCATCTGTACTCCTATGCCTTCTGACATACCACATTCTGACAAGTGAGACCAATCATTACCTTGTCATCTCCTTACTATCCAAGGTATTTAACTTGTCCTTACAGTTTTTTATAACTTGAAAATCTTATTAGATGAGAATCTTAAGTTGTTTATAAAGTGTTTTGATCAATGCAACTCTAAGGACTCCCAATTTTTCCCTCCCAATTATATATTCTCTTTAAAACATACTAATTCTATTTACTTCTGCTAGTATGTAAGCAAATAATGCAGGACCATGCATTGGAGCATAGGCACAGTATTAGGGATCATATCTCTGGAAAAAAATAACTGACACTTGTCTAGAAGTAGAACTTCATGACCCACTCTTTCATCAATGCTGGTGTTTTTGTACAGTTTGACCTTTTCCTGGGTTTTTGTATTCAGCCATGGATGCTGCTGAGTTTGTAAGCAAAATGGCCCTGTAATGTTGAACGTCTTTGTTTTACTGTAGCTGTAAATGACCTCTGGGTCTTATATTTTGTTTATTCCTTACACAGAAATGATATCTGAGCTTTGTGGAGATATGATTATAATATAAATAATCCATTTCAGGCCATTCACACTCTAGACACTCATATTTTTGCACAGTAATCAACTGTACCTCTTTGTGTAAATTGTTAGCTGTGGCAAAGAGTAGCTTCTCTAATGAAGAAAGCTTCACTGATCTAGTAATAGGTAAGGGACAGTTTAATAGTATGTCTTTTAAACAAAATAATAGTATCTATATATGAATAGATACCAAGAAACAAAAAAAGGACAACGCAAAAAATGAATCATGATGAGAAATAATACAAATGACTAGTGTGAGAGAGAGAGAGGGAGAAGGGAGGCGAGAAGAGGAGACATTTAACCGTAATAAGAGTGAAAATTAATTTTATTTGCTAGCCCATTCAGAATGATTAATTATCAAGTAAACAAACAAATGGCAGTAAATATTGACATGAGTGTGGGTAAAAAGTAACACTTGTTCTCTATTGGTGGGATGTGAAATTATAGCCATTTTGGAAATAACTGCTAATATTTGGATATCAAGAGATTTAGAAATTACCATATGACACTGCTAAACCACTTTTGGGCATGTACCCAAGTGTCTATATATCGTACTAAGAGGATACTTATTCATCTATGTTCATTACTTCTCTCTTGATAATAAGCATGAAAATTTGGTAGCCTAGATATCCATCAACTTATAAGCTGACAAGGAGATCATGATATACTCACACAATATAATCTAACAAGAAATCAGAAAATTAGAAAATAAAAATTTTAAATTTGCAGATAAATAATAGGGGCTAAAATTTATTATTTTCAATGATATATTTCAGACTCAGAGAGACAAGGAATCATACTGTTTTTTCATATGCTGATCTTAGTTTGTATCTTTTGATATGCATGTACTTTTAAAAGTCAGGGAATTATAAAGGACTAATAAGGGGAAGATATCTAAAGAGGGGGTTTTATGAAGTAAGAAAGCACAGTAATCGGGTAGGAAAGACTAGGTGTGATGGGAGTGGGAGCACATGACATAGGAGTGAGAACTGAGAAGAATATCTAACTTCTAAAGACTTTTAAAAAGCTATATAATAATGTGCTGTTTTTATATGATTTCTAAAATATGTACACCTGAATCCATAAAAAGTAAAAATATAGTTATGAGCAAACACCATAGGCTATACAAAACCCAGTGTTGTGTTGGTTATTTCTTTTCAAGTTTTTTATGAATTGGAATCCATAAAATTACTTTTCATCAAAATTGAAAATGTCCCCATTAATTACTCTTTGTTATTCACAACAACTTGATGATAAAACCCTATTATTTATGACAGTACATGGTTTAATAACAGACTATAGAAAAATCAATCTGGTACATTCCTACTGGATTTAAGACCGACTTCATAATATTCAACTCATGTATGGTACAATTTCTAAAAGTGCATTAATTGTAAGAATTATTTTTATTTCTTGTACAAACCCCTAATACTTGAACAGCCTAAATCTAACAAAAGAAACTTTAACAGATAGAAACTCTAAATAAGTACATCCAAAATCTCAATAGATGATTTGTGTGAATTTAAATAGAGTACATTTACAGTCTAGTAACTTGAAATTGTAGCATGTAATTTTAGTATATCATGAGAATCATTTCATAGTGCAAAATTCAAGCAAGAATAACCAAGCCACACATATGTGTAATGACATTTCTTTGGGGGCAGAAAATAGTTCTTTGGGACCTTCTGTCCAGGTAATCTGATTAAAACTGCAAGCCCAATAAAAGTCCCAGTAAAAATGAAGTGGATAGTGACAATCCAGAACAGAATATTTTATCTATAGCCCCAATATGTTGACTATTGACAAAGAGAAACAAAATACTAACAAACAAATGAATAACCTAAAAAAATAGTTCTAAGGTTTAAACAATGCTACTTATGAAAAGCTCTAAAGTATTACTCCATTTTCATAAGATTCACATGTGATTCTAAAGTTAATTAAAATTAGTGATCTATTGAAAATAAAACAAATTGCAAGGTAATAAATACTGGTGAATATATTTGCTGCCAATGTTCTATATGAGTGCTTTTACATAGATAGTAATTACATCATTTAAGGCTTTATCCCCATAACAATCTCTTAATACCATTTCTTTACCAATAAAGATGCATATTAAAATTTCAAGAAGACATGAACACCCCGACTACAAACAACAACAACAATGATGTTATAACAGGTTTATATTTTAGGACAAAGTACAGATAATAGATCTCCCTATCACATTTCATAGGTTCCTGTGTTCAGTTGTGTTGCTTCAAGATATTCTCAATTTAGACTGATATAAGATGTAGGCTTCATAGTATAGGTTCTATTTTATTGAGGCTTATTCCATCTAGCTCTTTATTATCTAAGCCATTTGTATGACCACATGTTTCTATGAACACATATGTGAGTTTCTTTTTTTAAGACCTCAACATCCTGAGTGAGGTAAACTGATCACAAAAGAACAAACATGGTATGAACTCACAGATGAGGGGTTATTAGCCCCAATTCTTAGAATACACAAGATACAATCTACAGACCACATGAATCTCAAGAAAATGGAAGACCAAAGACTGAATGAGTAGTCCTTTTTAGAAGGGGAAATAAAATATTCACATGATAAATTTAGAGACACAGTGTGGAGCAAAGACTGAAAGAAAATCTCATCCATAAAATGTTCCACCTGGAGATTCATCCCAAATACAGTCATCAAACCCAGACAATATTGTGAATGCCAAGAAGTGTATGCTGACAGGAGTCTGACATAGCTGTCTCCTGAGAGGTTCTGCCATGGCCTGACAAAATAGAGTTGGATGCTCTCAACCAACCATTGGAATCAGAACGGAGTCCGCAATGGAGGAGTCACAAAAAAGACTAAAGAAGCTAAGAAGTTTTCAACTCTATAGGATTAAAAACAATATCAACCATACAACCTGTATCTCCCACAGACTAAATCATCAACTGAAGAGCACACATGGAGGGATCCATGTCTCGATCTGCATATGTAGCAGAGGATGGCCTTGTAAGACATCAGTTGGAGGAGAGGCCCTTGACCCTGTGAAGGTTCAATGCCCCAGTAAAGGAGAATGCCAGTGCATGAACTTTGGAGTGAATGGGTGGTTTAGTAGCAGAACACTCTAATAGAGGCAGGGGGAGGGAGGATGGCATAGAAGGATTCCATATGGGAAACCAGATAAGGGGATAACATTTGTTATGTAAGGAAATTATCCAATTAAAAATGAAATAAAGGCCTCAATACTATGCAAAGAAACAAAGGCAACTGAGTATACTGGGATAGAGATAGGCAATACCAGAGAAGAGCATAATCATCAATTATTTGTTGAGTGTCTTATTTTCAGCCATTCCAACATATATACATGTAAAATTACATGCACTCAGCAGGTTATATTTAGGAATAGATATGCATATATATATATATGCATATATACAGAAGCAATTGATGAAAATGAGGCCTTGAACTGGAAGGAGAGTGAGAATGTATATTTTGTAGAGTTTGGAGAGAGAAAATGTGAAGGAAAATATGGTTATTAAAATTCATCAGGATTTTACTATACCAAGAAATACACTTCAATGACAACAAGAGACACTATCTTAGTGTAAATTTTGGAAAATGTCTTACAAGAAAATGGTCCCAAGAAACAAGCTGAAGTTATCACTCTAATACTCAATAAAAGATATTCAACCAAAAGTTATCAAGAGATGGGGAAAAACACTTTTTACTTATCAAATGAATAGTCTGCTAAGATGAACTCTCAATTCATATGTATATGTCCAAATTACAAGGACAACCACATTTGTAAAAGAAAATATTGCTAAAGCACAGAACACATAGAAATTTATACAATAATAGTGGCAGACTTTAACAGCCCACTCTCATCAATAGACAGGTCATGGAAACAGAAGCTAAGCAGAAACATGGCAAAACTAACCAAAGACATCAGCCAAATAGATTTAAAACATGTGCAGGACATTTCACCCTAAAACAAAACAATGTACCTTTTTTTCAGTACCTCATTGTATCTTCTTTAAGGTCGACCATATATTTGGTCATAAAATAAGCTGAAACAGATACAAGAAGTTTAAAATAAACTCACCATTCCATCAGATCACCAGGAACAAAGTCTGGCCTTCAATAACAAGAAAAACAACACAAAGCTTACATACTCATGGAAACTGAACAACTCAATGGTAGCCTGGTTAGAAAAGAAAGAAAGAGAAAGAGAGGGTGGGGAAATATACTTTTAAGAACACAATGAAAACTAAGGCACAGGATAGCTACACTTATGGGGCACAATGAAAGAAATGCTAAGAAGAAAATTTATAGCACTAAGTGCCTTCATAAAGAAATCTGAGAGATCCTACTCTAGCAACTTAACTGCATACCTGAAAGTTCTAGAACTAAAAGAAGCAAATACACACAAGTGGTGTATACCTCAAAAGTAGTTAAACTTAGTGCTAAAATGAACCAATTAGAAACAAAGAGAACAATACAAAACATCAACTGAAACCTGGTTCTAAGAGAAGAGTAAGAAGGTAGATAAACCCTTAGCAAAACTAACTAAAGGACTCAGATAAAGTATCTAAATTAGCAACACCAGAATAAAAAAAGACATAAAAATAGAAACTGAGAAAATTCTTAAAGAATCATTAGATCTTACTACAAAAGCGTATGCTTGATAAAACTGGAAAATCTAGATTAAATGGTTCAATTTCTAGATAGATTCCATGTACCAAAGTTAAATTAGAATCAGGTAAAAAACTTACATTTTCCCATAACCCAAAAGGAAAAAGAAGTCATTCAGGCTTCCAACCAAAGGAAATACAGAGTCAGAACTTTTAATGCAAAATTCTCTCAGATCTTCAAAGAAAACCTAACAGCAATACTTCTCCAAATATTCCGGAAAATAGAACCAGAAGAAACACTTTCCAATTTGTTCTGTGAATCCAGAGTTAAGGTGCAACCTAAACTACACAAAGAACACTTCATACCAATTTTGTTTATGAATACTGATGCAAAATTATTTAGCCAAATACATGAAAATTGAATTTAAGAAGACATCAAAATCCTCATTCTTTAGGACTAAGTAGGCTTCATTGCAAGGATTCTGGGATGCTTCAGTGTATAAAAATCTATCAGTGTAATCTAACATATAAACAAATTTGAAGTAATAAAATCACATTGTCATCTCATTAGATTCTGGGAAATTGTTGACAAAATACAACACTGCTTCATGTTAAAAGCCTTGGAGAAATAAGGAATTCAAGGGACTACCTACACATAATAAAAAAATAGACATTAAACCAATAGCCAACATCAAATTAAATGGAGAGAAACTTCAAGGGGGAACAAGGTTGCCTAATCTCTTTTTATTTGTTCAATATAGTTCTTGAGGTTCTAGCTAGAGCAATAAGACAACAAAAAGGAGTCAAAGGGATACATAATGACAAAGAAGAAGTCAAGATATCTCCATTTGTGGATGCTATGATAGAATACATATGCAACCCCAAAAATTCTACCATAGAACTCATGCAGCTGGAAAATGACTTCAGCTAAGTGTCTGGATACCAATTTTATTCAAACATATCACTAGCCCTCTATAAAAAGATAAACAAGAGATAAAGAAAAAATAGCAGAACAACACCATTTACAGTAGTCACAAATAATATAAAATACCTTGGGGTAACTCTAAGCAAGTTAGTTAAATATCTGTATAACAAGAACTTCAAGTACCTGAAGAAAGAAATAGAAAAGACCTCAGAAGGTGAAAAGATCTACCATGCCCGTGAATCAGCAAGATTAACATAGTAAAAATAACCATCTTACCAAAAGCAATCTATAGATTCAATGCAATCCCCATCAAAATTCCTACTGAATTCTTTACATAGGTTAAAAGAGCAATTCTCAACTTTATATGGAATAACAAAAACAATTTTAAAAAGTAAACAAACTTCTGGGGGGGGGTGGAGAATCATCATTCCTGTCTTCAAGCTGTACTTCAGAACAAGAGTGATAAAAACATATGCTATTGGTAGAGAGTCAGAGAGGTATATCAGTGGAATAGAATTAAAGATGCAGAAGTAAATCCATAAATCCAATAGTCACTTTGTCTTTGACAAGGTACCAAAAATGATACAGTGCATACTTTAGGGGAACAAAAAATGAAAGCATTTTCAAAAATTGGTGATGTTCTATCTGGTGGACTAAAGGTAGTATAATGCAAATTGATGCATTATTTGTAGCACTGTACAAATTTCCAATGCAAGTCAATCTAAAATCTTAATGTAAAGTCAGAGACACTGAATTTAATAGGAGAGAAAGTAGGAAATATACTCAAGCACATTGGCATAGGAAAATTTTCCTGAACAGAAAAATAATGTATCAGGTTCAAAGGCCATGAATTGACAAATGGGATCCCATTAAACTGAAAAGCTTCTTTAAGGCCTCTACATTGTCAATAGGAGAAAACAGCAACCTACATCTTGGGAAAATATCTCTAGTACCCTACATCTGATAGAGGTTTATATGAAAAATATATAAATAACTCAAGATATTAGAGTCCAGAAAATGAAATAACTTAATTAAAAATAAATAAACAAAGAATTCTCTCCTAGGGAATATTTAGTTGCCAGACACAAGTAAAAAATGTCCAACACCCTTAGTCATCAAAGAAATGCAAATAAAATGTGTAAACTTTACCCCAATCATTATGGTTAGGATCAAAAACTCAGGCAACAGGAGACACCAGTGAGGATGTCGATAAAGGGAAACATCCCTCCTTTCCTGTTATAATTTCAAGCTGGTACAACCACTTTGGAAATCAATCTGGTGGTTCCTCCGAAACTTAGAAAATTGTTATACCTGAAGACAGTTGTACCAGTCCTGAGAATATGCCCAAAAGATGCTCGAGTATATTAAAGCTACATGCTACCATGTGTTCATAACAGCCTCATTTTTAATAGTTAGAAGCTGAAACAACCTAGATATCCATCAGTGGAACAATCTATACAGAAAATATGGTTCATTTACACAAAGGAGTACTATACAGCTATTAAAAATGTGAGCTCCACTAATTTTACCAGCAAATTGATGGAACTAGGAAATTTCACCCTGAGTGAGACAACAAAGACCTAAAAGGCAATGCATGCATGATATGTACTCACTGAAAGTACTATTAGCCCAAAAGCTCAGAATACCAAAGATACAACTCATAGACAATTTGAAGCTTAACAAGAAGAAAGGACAAATGTTTCATTCTTGCTTAGGAGGGGGGACCAAATAGTGAGGGGGGGGCAGAAAGAGGAAGTGACCTGGTTGGGACAGAAAAGTGGGACGAAAAAGGGAGGAGGCAGGGTCAGGTAAAAAGGAGAAAGGAGAAAAGCCCAGAGGGCCAGGTGAATTGAAATATGGTGCCAGTCAGGGTGGGAAACAGGGGCAACCAATAGAAAGTCCCAGACGCCAGGGATTTGAGGGGCTCCCAGAACACTATGGGAATGACATTCATTGAAATTCCCAACAGTGGGGGTGGGGAACAGGGAAGAGGAAAAACATTTGAAACATAAATATATAAAATAATAAAAAGTAAACATTTCACTAAAGTATAGTCTAAAATTATTTGCATGATTTTATAGGATTCCACTCATTTTTTCTCACTTTATATATTTACATTTTTATTCTCAGTTTATATTCTACATAAGAGATAAGTATAATATCAGTCTCTTTTCATTCTTTGTCTTTGTCCGTGTTATAAGAGACATTGTAAATTTCTCTTAATTTGTTATCAAGTTATACCACTCTGACTTCCAGATATATTTGATCTTGGCAATTCAATATTTTTATATTATTAAAAGAACACATTATCTGGTTCTATAGAGCATATATATAATCCATACCTTTTCACTCTTTGATGGCTTTTCTTAGGAGTAATTACTGTTTCATATTTTAAAATAAGGCAAATGTCTTTAATTTCTTTGGACAGTTTGTTTTGTCTTCATCCCAGTGAGTTAAATTTTGTTTAAAATGTAGGTTACCCATCATCTTGGATCAGATAGCACATTCTGTTTCTAGGGTTAAGCACAAGTGGGTCCTTTTGAGTGCTAATGCTGTCTTGTTCTGATTAACAGCATTAATTATTATCTTTGGCCTGTGACATCATGTGAAGATCATTATTATAAAAGGGTAACAGAAGAATAAATACATTTCACAAAGCATCTCCTCAAACCAGGACATCAAACAAGGGCACAGAAAGTTGTATAAAGTGTCAATTATCATTAAAACAGGAAGATGGAGAACGGCATATGCATCTTGTTGTACTATATTTAAAAGGCACAGATGATTAGATAATTTTGGGTTTGTTAGGCAGAATGAAAGTAATCAGAAGACACACTATGTAATTTAATAGATTTGAAACTTAAGCAAGTACAGAATTTCAGAAATTCTTATTTTAATTTTTAATCATATGAAAATTAATTATTTCCCTGTTTATAACTTGGAGCACAAATAAAAATATCTATGCACAACACCATGAAACATCTGTGGACATATGAATAAAATATAAAAAAATAATGAAATAAAATGAGGAAGTATTAAGATGATAAACTATAGTTTTTATATCAAACAAGGAAATTTCATGTATAAAGTTTTACATATCAATTATTTGAGAAAAAATATAAAGGTAGTGTAAGATGCAGAATAGATGCACATTCAATAAAGAATGCAAATAAATACTGTATATCACTTAGTAATAATAATTTCAATAAATGGATAGGAAAATGCCCAAGAGAAATTCACACAAATTATCTTGATGTTGTCAATAACCAACACTACTCTAATTATAACCCACCCTAAAGGGAAGAAATCATGCCTGGTATTAAAATGTGACCAACCAATTTCTTTTCATGACTAATAGAGTCATAAATTTCATGAGATCCTATTATTCCTATTTTTCTAAACTAATACAATTCCTAATTGTACTCTAAGTAGTTTCCTTATATACACAAATAAGTGTAGATACACCTCAGAATAGAAGTCTCTTTTTGCAGTAGATAAAGACAGTTATAAAAACCCATGACGGGTAAAATGAGGAGTAAAAAGGACCACAACATGCATAGCCAAAATTGAAAAATGCAAAACACCACCCCTATTTCCGTAGGGATCAATGAACATCATGAAAGTCAACATTATAAGAAGAATTATAAAAGTCAGTAGATGTAGATCTACTGGACTTCCAATTTTAATGGGTAAGAAGGATATCACTGTTGTTTTCTGCATTAAAGTTCCTCCATCAGAAGAGCAGAGGCCTTTCTGTTACAGTGTAAAGTAAACATACCTGCATACTTTTCTTAGTTCTGCCTTGGAAATACAGACTACTAAGCTATAAAAACTAAAACCACCATGACATTTTGCTCCGGTGGACTGTAATTTTAGTTTACAAGTATTTGCTCAGCTTCTACTTTATTTATTTTCTGTTATATTAAGTGGTACATTACGTAGGCCAAGGTTATAGCATTCAGTATTTGTTTTAACCTGATGACTGACTCGCTATCATGATGCTGATGTAAAAAGTGTTTTTCCTGAAAGACATCTTACTCTCTGAATTTATTTTTCTCCACAGAATTCAGTATATTTAGTTACATTAGAATAATTTTCTTTATAGGTAAATATCAATCTTACATGTGGTTACCATGAGAATAAATTTAGAGTATCAATACCTTATAGCCCCAAACCTTCTGTAACTCTAGCTTCCAAAGATTGGATGCCTTCTTTTGTCATCTTGGGGTACTGTACACACAAGTAGATGCTGGTACTCAAAAATAAAAATAATATGATGCAATTTTAATATTGATTTATTTTAAAACATTAGTATAGAGTTGAAAGTCTTGAGTGCTATTGTTAAAACAGATTGGTACAGCTCTGATGTTTAGAGAAAAGAATATTCAATGCATGCTATCAAACATCTAAAAGAATAAAGTATTGATTAAAAATATTCATACAGTGCTATGTCAAAATGCTTTAAAAATCTGTATATGTATCCGTCTTTTTAAAAATAAAGTTGTAAGAGTGAAAAAAGTGATAAGAATATTGATGTAAATTGAAAATATTGAGAATTTATTTCATCTTCCACTGATAGAATTCAGAGAGTTCTCTGAAGTTTGTATTAGAACAATAGTTTAGTAATTGTAAATTTCAAATTGGGGAAAAAAAACAGATGAAAACAATTCTGTAATTTGAGTTGAAGTATAGATTCAGAATAATGCAACAAGGTTTATACAATTGCATCTTCATAAAATACAGAATTTTAAGAAAATATATGAACTTGGATTGTATTTTTATTAAGAAAACAGCTTTGCAGCAGGACTTCAACAATAAAACTCCTTTTGATGAAGATCCTGTGTTCATAATACATGGGAAAATAAAGTGGGTATTAAACAGTAATTTTCTTCCCAAATGACTACTTTTTAACAGGACATGAAAGTGATATGCAGGCTTCTGGCGAAAGATGTCATCAACAGTTTTTACCCTGTTCATGAACCCTGTGAGATGTAACACTAGTAGGTAAGATATTCGCCTTGGGGGTAATAGGGACACCAATTTTATGTGAGTAACCAGCTACGTGTTAGACTGGGTTTAAAATCATCTGCACAGGAGGAATAAGAATTGTATGTATGCCTTGCACTGTTAGTTTGGCTATCTGTGACTGGGGCATTCACGGATTCCAGGAGTGAGTCTGATACCATTATTTTCTTAAGCAGACATTATATCAAGATACTCACTACGTAAATATCATTATAACAGTAAATAAACACATTCACTTACTCCCTCTTCAAATTTTCTTCCTATTGTTTTGTTTCATTTTTTTTATTGGATATTCTCTGAATTTACATTTTAGATGTTATACCCTTTCCCCCAATCCCATTCCCCCTCCTCCTCATATTGCCTTCATGAAGGTACTCCCTCTCCCAACATTCCTCTCTTACCTCAGCACCTTGGCAAAGTCCTCTTCCCTCATTGATGCCAGAAAATGCTATCCTCTTCTGCATATGCACCTGGAACCATGGGTCTCTCCTTGTGTGCTCATTGGTTGGTGTTTTAGTCCCTGGGATCTGTGGTGGGTCTGGTTAGTTGATATTTTTGTTCTTTCCATGGGATTGCAGACCCTTTTAGTTCCTTTAGTCCTTTCTCTAGTTCGTTCATTGGGTTCCTTGTGTTCAGTCAAATGGTTAACTACAAGCATCCTTCTATGCATCAGTATGCTCATAAAATTTCTTATCCAGTTGACAGCAATTAACTCCAAAACTCACATTGGTCAAAAAAAAAAAAAAAAAAAAAAAAAAAAAAAAAAAAAAAAAAAAAAAAGAATCTGTACAGTTTTCATTTCACAAATGAGAAATCTGTACCATACCTTTTGCACAGGGCTTAGAGAGACAATTTTAAAAGAGGAGACAGAAAAAAAATAAGAACCAGAAGTTAAGGAGTATGAAAAATAATCAATATCATCTGGTGATAGTAGGTCCATTTTATTGATCAGCAACTACCATTGCCTGCCCAAGATTAAGCCAGCCAACATTCTTCCAAGACAATTGTTTCAAGTTCCTGATTATCACCCATTTGCTAAGCAGATTCTATGGAGGAAAAGTTTATTTTCTTTAGGAGTGTGAATTTCAGTAAATTGATCACATTTTTATTATGTGGTGCTACATATTTGGCTGAAATAAATTGAATTCAGTATTGTTTTTAAAAGACATGAGTCGGCAGCTGAGAGACAAAGGGAGAGCCAAGAAGTGGGCCAACATTCCCAAAATCATTTGATAAGAATGCTTCTGATAATCTAACCTCCTTCTTCTAGGCCCTACCTCTTAAAGTTTACACCAGAACTTCAAATCTCTAAAGGTTAGAAACGAAATCTTTACCATATGGCCCTTTGTGGAAACAAATTAAAATCATAGCAGTCTCTTGATTTTCTCAAGCGGTCAGATCAAATGCTTACTATGTTTAATAATAGTATAAGTATATCTTATGGTGTTTTCTTAATGATAGGATCAACTGAAATTTATATTTGAAATGTATGATTGTTATTTAGTAGAACATATTAAGTGTACATATTTTTGCCAGTGACAAAATGACATTAAGTTATTTCAAAGGAAAAAAAAAGTAAAGGACATGAGTTGGAAGAACATGGATGCTTTTAGGGTTGATTTCATTGAAATGAGAAGAAATATGTGCTAAATATGAAAAATCATTTTATATATGAATTTTTAAAAGATTGATTAAAATAGTTTATTGATTTTAAGACATTTTTCAATTATGCTTCAAAGTGAGCTTTATAAATTCATCATCAGTTTTATCTGTTTTTCTACTCTCTTCTTGAGAATTATTCTTCTTTCACATAATAAATGACTCTAAAAAAGAAGTTAATCATTTATAAATATGTTATATTAAAAATACAGTTATTTAGAGCCCATAGATACAATGCAAATTGGTCTACCACATTCTAGCTTAAAGAATGATTTATTCCACATTTATGAAAAGTGGGGCACTGGAAAAAACAAGTTTCAATGTCAAACATTAGCAATAAGACACAGAAGTTGAGAATAACTACACACGCACAGAAAAATTCTCATTATGCAAAAACACATCAACTGTATCTTGATTTAGAAAAGAGAGCAAGCATGTGAAATTAGGCTAATGTGCTTGAGAATAAAAGATGTCTTTGCTTTCATATCTTAAATATATGCTAATTCCAGTGAGCAGATTATTGTATTTTGATATTCTCTTATTTAATTTATTATTGTCCTTTGACAACAATGCAGTGAAATTCAAAATAACTTTTAGTTATAAAGCTCTAAAGTCAACATGAAAAGTAGATGCTTTGTTTTTCATTATAGTTTCCATTAAATTGACTTATAAGGCAGAGAATTAATATTCTCTCTTGATGTGATAAGGTCAAATTAAGATTTATATTATTTTAATATAGTTTAATAATATTTTAAAACTGCACTGTACATTTTCTAAATATTACATTTTTATGAGTATCCATTAAAATAGTCATAAACATAAAAGACAAAATAATAATCTATAAAAAATAGTAACCGTAGAAGGAGAAGACAATATGTCATGATTTAGAGACATTCATTTATCCTTGCTCTCAGATCTCTCTATTCACAAAGATATTCCCAGTGGTCATCTGAAAGAGGAAACAGCATTTTAATCCTCAAAAAAAATGTCATGCCTGTAACTCTTATTACTAACTTCATAAAGTAACAATGCTATCTTTGAATGTTCTCTGATTCTGTAATCATTCTCACACAAAAATAGAAAAATACCCAGAAATTCAATTCCTTCCGAAGGTTTAATGATTATCTTTAGCCATTGTACATATCCTTAGGTATATTAAGGTAGAATCAATGCTATTTAGGTACAAATTAGATTTTTGCTAAGGATCACATGGGTAATAAGGGGAAAAAACTGTAAAATTTCAAATAACTAATGTAGCAAAATGTTAGATGGCTCTAATTATATTTTCTCACCTTTGATTCAACTGAGGTTATATTATATACTCAATCTTGCTCTCCTAGCACTGTGTGTTTTGTTGCTGTACTCAGTCTGATGATATGACAATGGCTCCTTTTTCTCTCATCCTACATGGGATACCTGCTGTTTCCATACATTTCTACTTACTTATTTTTTATTAATCATTTTATTTGTTTACATCTCTAATTGTATCTTACTTCGCAGTTATCCCTCCAAAATCACCTATATTCCTCCTCCTTTCTTCTTCTCACCTTCTGCTTTTCCTCTCTAAGTTTTCTCATCCATCCATTCTCCCACTCCAACCTCACCCATATAGCAACTCTTTATAGTAGGGCATCAAGCCTTCCTCCCTCCCACTGATGTCATATATGGCTACATATGTATTTGGAGTCCTGGATCTCTACATATTTAGTTTTTGGTTGGTGGTTTAGTCTCTGGAAGCTCTAAGGGGAATGCTTAGTAGATACTGTTTTTTCTATGAAGTTGCAATCTTCTACAGTTTCTTCATACCTTTCTCTAGCTCTTCCATTGGGGACCATGAATTCAGCCATATGGTTGGCTGTGAGTGCCTGTACCTGTATAAGTTAGATGCTGGCAGAACCCATCAGGGACAACCATATCAGACTCCTGTCAGCAAGCATTTCTCAGTATTAGCAATAGAGTTGGGGTTTTATGTCTGCACCAACTCAGAGTGGGTTACACCTAGACCTTAAATCATTAATAACTCTAGAGCTAAGTAGATAGTCTTGTGGCAATTTTTGGTATTTAAAACTAATTATGTTCATTCTATACACACCAAAAAACATGGACTATTTCCATGTTATGTTTTGTTTTACATGTACTTTATGCTTATGATAACTAAGTTTTCAATGCATACTATCAAACCTTTAAAAAAATCAAGTACTGACTAAAGTATTTTCATATGGCATTATT